>NC_138890.1:34012847-34560347 GCF_965194825.1 Balaenoptera physalus
TAAAAACACAAATAAACAAATGGGACCTAATGAAACTTAAAAGCTTTTGCACAGCAAAGGAAACCATAATCAGGACGAAAAGACAACCCTCAGAATGGGAGAAAATATTTGCAAATGAAGCAACTGAAAAAGGATTAATCTCCAAAATTTACAAGCAGCTCATGCAGCTCAATATCAAAAAAACAAATAACCCAATCCAAAAATGAGCAGAAGACCTAAATAGACATTTCTCCAAAGAAGAGATACAGATTGCCAACAAACACATGAAAGAATGCTCAATGTCATTAATCATTAGAGAAATGCAAATCAAAACTACAGTGCGATATCTCACACCAGTCAGAATGGCCATCATCAAAAAATCTAGAAACAATAAATGCTGGAGAGGGTGTGGAGAAAAGGGAACACTCTTGCACTGTTGGTGGGAATGTGAATTGATACAGCCACTATGGAGTACAGTATGGAGGTTCCTTAGAAAACTAAAAATAGAACTACCATATGACCCAGCAATCCCACTACTGGGCATATACCCTGAGAAAACCATAATTCAAAAAGAGTCATGTACCACAATGTTCATTGCAGCTCTATTTACAATAGCCAGGACATGGAAGCAACCTCAGTGTCCATCGACAGATGAATGGATAAAGCAGATGTGGAACATATATACAATGGAATATTACTCAGCCATAAAAAGAAAGGAAATTGAGTTATTTGTAGTGAGGTGGATGGACCTAGAGTCTGTCATACAGAGTGAAGTAAGTCAGAACGAGAAAAAAAAATACCGCATGCTAACACATATATATGGAATCTAAGACAAAAAAGAAAGAAAATTGGTCATGAAGAACCTAGGGGCAAGATGGGACTAAAGACACAGCCCTACTAGAGAATGGTCTTGAGGACACGGGGAAGGCGAAGCATAAGCTGGAACAAAGTGAGAGAGCGGTAGTGTATATATGGACATATATGCACTACCAAATATAAAATAGATAGCTAGTGGGAAGCAGTCGCATAGCACAGGGAGATCAGCTCGGTGCTTTGTGACCAGCTAGAAGGGTGGGATAGGGAGGGAGGGAGATGCAAGAGGGAAGAGATATGGGGATATATGTATATGTATAACTCATTCACTTTGTTATAAAGCAGAAACTAACACACAATTGTAAAGCAATTATACTCCAATAAAAATGTTGAAAAAACAAAAAACTAATAATAGAGCTACCATATGATCCGGCAGTCCTACTCCTGGGCAGATATCCAGAGAACACCATAATTTGAAACGATACATGCACTGCAATGTTCACAGCAGCACTATTTCCAATAGGTAAGACATGGAAACAACCTAAATGTCCATCGACAGAGGAATGGATAAAGAAGATGAGGTACATATATACAATGGAATACTACTCAGCCATAAAAAGAATGAAATAATGTCATTGGCAGCAACATGGATGGACCTGGAGATTATCATACTAAGTGAAGTCTGTCAGACAGAGAATTACAGATATCATGTGATATCACTTATATGTGGAATCTAAAAATGTGATACAAATGAACTTATTTACAAAACAGAAACAGACTCACAGACTTAGAGAACGAATCTATGGTTACCAGGAAGGAAGGGTGGGAGGGAGGGATAGATTGGGAGTTTGGGATTGACATGTACCCACTGTTACATTTAAAATAGATAACCAACAAGGACCTACTGTATAGCACAGGGAATGCTGCTCAATATTCTGTAATAACCTAAATGGGAAATGAACTTGATAAAGAATAGATATATGTATCATGTTGCTGTACACCTGAAGCTAATGCAACACTGTTAATGAAATATACTCCAATATAAAATAAAAATTAAAAAAAAAAAAAATAAATGAGTAAAAAGTAAAAGTCAACCAGATATTGTAGGCAATGAAGAAAAATATGAATAAGAATTTATTCCAAATGAAATAAATTTCTTAGAGCCTTCTGAACAAGTGTATAAAAGAAGTAAATGAATGGACAATATCCATTAAAAGGACAATTTGTGACACTAACAGAGGCAGAAATAAAAATAGTAGGATGTGAAATAGAACCACTTAGAAATATTGGCAATGAAGAAAATACTGAAGTTATAAAGAAACTTACAATAGTTTGGACAAACTCTAGTTTGCAGACAAAGAAAAATAAAATGAATTGAGATATATTATTGAGCAGTTTATACCATGTTCTTTTCTAAGTGTTTTGTAAATGACAATCTTCTAACAACCCTGTGAGGTAGGCAGTATTATTGTCAACATTTTACAAATGAGAAAGCTGATGTACAGAGGTTAAGTAACTTGCTCAAAACCACACAGCTAGTAAGTAAAGAATTCACCCAGGGCACTTCCCACAGAGACAAAGAAATAAAAAGCATGAAGGAGCAATTAAGAGATATAGAAGACAGGTTGACAGTAATTATGGGAATGATACACTCTAATTTCCAAATAATGGTTAACTCTAAGAAGCAGGGTATAGTTATTAAGAATGGTGTTTAAATGATATCTGTAAATACATTTGTTTAATAAGAGAGAACGCTTTGAAGAAAATATAGGAAGATGGCAATATTTGTTAAATTTGGGTGATAGGTATTTGGGTCTCTGAATGTTTGAAAAAATCATGAAAATTAAAGTTGAAAAAGAAAACTCTTCAAAGTGAAATACAGAATGTATAGTATTTTTTTGTAAAAATAAATTATATGTACTCAAGAACTACAGAAAAATCGTTTTTTTTTCATTTGGTAGAACAATGCTCTTGCAAATGCTTTTTATATAAGATGTTCCTGTGAAGAACATTTGCTATGGCTTTGGTATCCCATCCGGAACTCAATGTATGCCTTTCAAAACAGACATACTATATTTCTGGCCATCAATTCCAGTTTGGCTAGATAGTAGAAAACTTTATGTATCACTCTTGGGAAGCATTAAGAGATCTTTTGAGCCAATTTACTGGTAGCTTATGGAATATGACATCTCTTCCTTATATCTTCTTCCATTTTCATGATTTTTACCACTGCATATCCTAAACTCTTCAAATTTCAAAAAATGATACAAACTGAACTTGTCTATATTTGAAACTTTAGTTTAAATGAACTAAAATATTTTCATTAAAATCTCCCTGATTAATAAGATTTTACTTATTTGCCCTAAAAAATAGTAACTGATAAGGTTTTTCTTTTTACAGGTTTTCACTGTTTTGAATATGTCTAGTGCCAAGTACAGTCAATTCACATATGGCCACTCTTTATGGTAAGTGTATAAAATTGAGAAGACTGATTGGGATAAAGTCAGGTTCTTCTCATTAATGTTCTCCCTGGGCTGGAGAAAATAGGAAAGGAAACAGGTAAAGAGTTCTCAGCTGTTTAAAAAAAAAAAAAAAAAAGAGTTCTCAAATTCCATAGACATGGGAGAAATAAGGGTGTTGCTGCTAGAAGGGGGAGGGGGGTAAAGACAGTCTCTTCTTAATGTTTATTTTATACTATACCCTTTACAACAGAATTTCACAGTATTGATCCACATTGCCTGATTCCATTTGATTGAGTCCCATGAGAGTTGAAATTGCAGACTGAGATAAACTAAAAGGACCAAGTTCATCATGTCTAAAACTGCTTTTTCAGTGTACTGCTTTCTCTCTGCTACTTCAGTGCTGTTCCTCTACCACTGAGAGGTTGTAATTGCAAAATGGATGGGGGGGAAAGCAAAAAAAAAAAAAAAGCAGTTATGATCTAATGTGGTATAGTCTGTGATGTGTGTCTGGAAGATTTATGTTCTGATTAAAGAATCCTTGATTGAATTTTCTGATAGAAAATTGTTTTGGCCATTGGCACATGTGCTGCATACTCTTTGATCCAAAGTCTGTTTCATTTATTGCTTGGGAAAGTAAACAAAGGACTAGGGAAGAAAAATGCTTTAAGTAGAAAGATTAAATGCAGTCTGCAATATAAGGTAGGCATTGGAATTTAGTGACCAATAATTCATGGTCAAGAAAGATTTTCCAATGCATTGTTTTTTCAGTTGACCTTTCAGTCAGTCACTCACTCATTCATCCATTCATTTATTCATTCAACGAATATTTGTTCATTTAACACATAGGAGTGAACACTGCTATGGGCCAGGCATGGTTTTAGGCACAAAGCATACATCAATAAGCAATATGACAGGCACAGTGTTCTCTAGTTTGTAGAAAGGGCTGCCAGACAGTATACAAGGGAAGGAGTGACCGAATGAGGATTTCCAATAGTGGCAGATGCCATAAAGCAAATAATACAGGGTTTGAAGTGATAGAATATAATGGAGATGGGGAATCTTCTTAGATAATAGGTTACAAGTGGCTTCTCTCAGGAGGTGACATTTGAAGGGACAACCATGTAACTATCTACTAGGAGTAAGAAGGGTGAAAGGAAGGAGTGGTCAGTATCAGAACATGCCAAGCAAAAACAGCAAAGTCCTAAAGTAGAAGAGAGCTTGGCCTAGTCTACCACTAAATTGGCTAGTGAAAGGTGGAATATCGTGGGTGTGGGGATTATGAGGTCAGAGAGAGAGAATCAAGAGTTCTATTATGTATATATGTACCACATCTTCTTTATCCATTCATCTGTTGATGGGCATTTAGGTTGCTTCCATGACCTGGCTATTGTAAATAGCGCTGCAGTGAACACTGGGGTGCATGGGTCTTTTTGAATTCTAGTTTTCTCTGGGTATATGCCCAGTAGTGGGGTTGCTGGGTCATATAGTAATGCTATTTTTAGTATTTTAAGGAACCTCCATACAGTTCTCCATAGCAGCTGTATCAATTTATATTCCCACCAACAGTGCAAGAGGGTTCCCTTTTCTCCACACCCTCTCTAGCATTTATTGTTTGTAGATTTTCTGATGATGCCCATTCTAACCGGTGTGAGGCGATACCTTATTGTAGTTTTGATTTGCATTTCTCTAGTCATTAGTGATGTTGAGCAGCTTTTCATGTGCCTCTTGGCCATCTGTACGTCTTCTTTGGAGAGATGTCTATTTAGGTCTTCTGCCCATTTTTGGATTGAATTGTTTGTTTTTTTAATATTGAGCTGCATGAGCTATTTATATATTTTGGAGATTAATCCTTTGTCCGTTGATTCATTTGCAGATGTTTTCTCCCATCCTGAGGGTTGTCTTTTCGTTTTGTTTATAGTTTCCTTTGCTTTGCAAAAGCTTAAAGTTTCAGTAGGTCCCATTTGTTTATTTTTGTTTTTATTTCCATTACTCTAGGAGGTGGATCGAAAAAGATCTTGCTGTGATTTATGTCAAAGAGCGTTCTTCCTATGTTTTCCTCTAAGAGTTTTATAGTGTCCGGTCTTAAACATTTAGGTCTTTAATCCATTTTGAGTTTCTTTTTGTGTATGGTGTTAGGGAGTGTTCTAATTTCATTCTTTTACATGTAGCTGTCCAGTTTTCCCAGCACCACTTATTAAAGAGACTGTCTTTTTTCCATTGTATATCCTTGCCTCCTTTGTCATCGATTAGTTGACCATATTACTCAGCCATAAAAAGGAATGAAATTGGGTCATTTGTAGAGATGTGGATGGACCTAGAGACTGTCATACAGAGTGAAGTCAGAAAGAGAAAAACAAATATCGTATATTAACGCATATATGTGGAATCTAGAAAAATGGTACAGATGAACTGGTTTGCAAGGCAGAAATAGAGATGCAGATGTAGAGAACAAACGTATGGACACCAAGGGGGGAAAGTGGTGGGGGTAGTGGTGGTGTGATGAATTGGGAGATTGGGATTGACATGTATACACTAATATGTATAAAATGCATAACTAATAAGAACCTGCTGTATAAAAAATAAATTAAAATTCAAAAAAAAGGAAGATAAGCTTGCCTTGTTTATGCCACTGATATTTAGGTTATTAGCAGCAAAATCTACATCCTAACTAATCATCTAATGAAACTTCTAACTAGGGATACTATTTGGGGGATCCCATTGATTATGCCCCCAAATTTCACTTTCCCTTCTCTCTTTTGGCAGTGGCCCTGTGGTGAAATGGAAAAAAAATGGGATTTGAAGTCCAACCCTGGCTCCACTAGTCACTAAATTTTTTTTATTTATAAAATGATAATCATGGGAGTTAATATTTAATAAATGCTTCTGCACCATGCTTGCTTATGTGCATTATCTCATGCAATTCTCACAGCAACCCTATGTGGTAGGTACTGTTTAAGAAAAAAAAGAAAGAGTTCTATTATGGAAGACAGTATTGCTCAGTCCTTTTTGCACATTTGAACTACCTGGGGAACTTCTAAAACTAGCAGCACCTACATTGCACTTGAAACTGATTCAATTAGAATGGGTGGTACCTATGAATCAGTTGAGAATCACTCACGTGGGGCTTTTGGAGGTCATGGAATGGACTCTGCATTTTATTCCAAGTGTAATGACAGCACATCTCCCCTTCAATATCTTCCGGCTTATAGCTAACAGTAAATGATAAAATGCTTACTGAACACATTGACAAACACCACTGTCTCATCAGATCAACTCCTTTATACCAAAACTTAAGAAATTATATTTCCCGTAACCAAATATTTAAACAGTACATTTTGCCTTTCATAATTCACTTCCACATTCCCCTATATGCCATCAAACTACCACTACCCCTTGAATCTCTCAAGAAGGTCCTTTCCCCTATCATCTTACCTTTACCTGATCACATACATAAGCACTAGTGATTTCAAAGTTACAAGCAGCTCACTCCTTAAAGCATCCCGGCTCAGATGGCCATGAAGTCTAAGAGGGTGAGCTGACTTCTTGCGCAGAAGCTATTTTTTTCTCCACATGGAATGGAAGAATATTAAATGTGCCATTAATTATTATTTTGACTCAGTGATGCAAACTTGTTTCTAGCTGAACCCATCATCAATCTTGACTTTAAATTCAGAATGCTTGTCCTGAAAGTCACAAGTGCTCCTTAGTCCAGACATGTGCTCGGGGCTTTGTGAGATTTACATTTGAACTGTTGAAAGTATGTCATGCTTTAAAAACCAAGTTTAAAAAATTATGTCTATTATTCTTCATTTTGGTGCCAAAACTCTCCTTTTCCTGAATAGGTTGTTATTCAGGGAGCTATTGATGATAGTGCACTGGGGGCTGAGAACTGTTGGAAAGGACAGATTTGGGATGGTCTCATCACCTTTTGTCTGAAGTTAATAAAGTTCTAGGAAAATGGAAGAGAAGAGAGGTGTTAGTTGAATTTTGGGCCAAGAAGATGAGATTTTAAAACAGAAAAATTTTGAAGATGATGATAACCTTAGAAAATAATGTGCTATCAACTTCGTCTCCTGTTCTTTTGATTAAGGGCACTAGATAGTGTTTTCTGGGCCAGAAGCGAATAATGCAGATTTTATGTATTTGATTACCTTGGTGTTGAATGAAATGTATGGCAGAAAGGACAATGAAGCCAAATAAGATTCAACTCCACCGTGTCCATTTATCAGATCCCGTGAGATTAACACCACTGAAATATAATTTCCATTAGAAGGTTTTGTTTCCCTCAAGGACACTGACCCCCTGGTGCCCAGATCCTAAATAGAAGTTTTATGAATCTTGATTACCTTGTGGAAAATGAAATGTTTCAGAGAATTCAGATTTGCATCTATTTGTGCAGGAGAGTTAAATTTATTTCCTGCCAACATCAGCAAGTCTGATTTTAGAGAATGCAGCTCATTAGAATAAATTAACCGCATTAGAATATATGCTGCTCCATTCCTCTCTGCCAGCTGCTCTGGGTGCTACATCCTGAGAAGCCACAGGGAAGACAGACCCCCATTGAACCTCATTCAGTGATTTTGTTCAGACTAGGTAATTGGATCAAACAAATAAACAAACAAACAAACAGTCCTTTCTAATAGCCAGAATGTAGACAGGTCCCGCATCAGGTCCCAGGCAAGAGAAATTCCTATAAAAAACTGGAGGACTGCCAGAGTCTGTGTAGTTCCCACAGAAAAGCACCCAAATTCAAGCCATAAGAAGCATATGGGAAGTTGGTATGTAGAAAGACACAATGGTACAGCAGGCAGTTTCCAACTGATATATTTGAATTCTCTTTTCTTCTCCCAACATGAAACTACAGAAAGATTTTAGCTCATGTTCTTGGGCTCAAGATCTATTCAGTGTTTAAATTTTTTCTAATCCTTCCTTCCACATATACCATCTATCCCATCTTCCATTCCCAATGTTATCAGTGTTTTTCAGGCCAATGTCATCTTACACTTATTGCTTTAGTCTCCAAATTAATCTCTTCCCTCTAATTCTCAGAGAACATTTCTCATCTTGCCAGCATACACACAAATGCACGCTCATTCTCACATATGAAAAATCCATTATTCCCAATCATATTAATCTTACTAAAGTATCATTTTAAAAATTTCACTAATAGTCACTAAGAAATGCATATATATAATAAAATATTGACATCAAACTATTGGTAAGTTTTATTGTATCATTCCACTACTTGACAGTCTTAAATGTCTCTTCATTTTGGATGAATGCCAAACACGCTTAACCTGGCCATGAAGGCCCACCCACTACCTGCTGGAATTCAGAGCTCGGTGCAATGCAGATCACAAAGCTGAAGCGGGGCATCAATGAGACTTTACACGTGAAGTGCTTAACACAGTGCCTAACACACTGAAAGAATTCAAACATATACTGTGGTCATCATCACCATTTCATTATTTCAGTATAAGTTGGCCTTAGGATAATCAGGCTGTCAACTCTTGGTTTCCTAAATATTTGAAGCTGCCACGTGAATTGTTACATCCACACTTGTAATTATATTGCCTCTCCCCTTTCACTACATGTTACCTTTTCTTTAAGACTCAGGAAGGGCACTTGGGGTAGTAGGTAGTAACAAGGGGCTTTGCCATCCGAATACCTGATTTGGAATCATGTCTTCACTATCTCCTATTTCTGTGGAAGTTGTTAACCTCTCTAAACCTCAGTCTTCCTGTCAATCAAATAGGATAATCACAATACCTCCTAAGACATATGAGAATTAAAATAAATAATGCATATCAAACAGTATGGTGCATGGCACACAGTAGACATTCAACTGATATTTTTTGAACAATTGAGTTCAAGTTCCATGTTCTCCACAAATCTTTTCTCAAACAGCCCAGCCCCTGCTGGCTCAATCTTTATTTTAAAAATGGTCTGTGCCACTCAGTAGAGAATCTTTCCTTTGTTACAGCGTTGTCACTGTCTTGAATTATTTAATTTGTATTATTAACTTTTGCCCTCCAAATGGCTGTTGACTTTTAGAAGAGACAAAGAATTACATTCTGCCTCCCCTACTTAAAGTGTCTACCAAGTGATTTGCCTTCATTTGCATTCACTTATTTACTCACTCATTCATTCAACAAGCATGCACTGTCATGCTGATTTGCTTAAGACCACCTGTATTACCGAGTCTTTGATCTCATGGGATTAAGAGTTTTACAGGAAAAAAACCAGAATGTTAGAAAGAGTACAAACCACTAATGAATTAAATAATTAAATTGAAGCAAACAAATATTGTTGATTTTAGATAATAGAATATGTTTTCATATATGCATGAATACATTGTATATACATGTACAGAGGCTAACACTAGAAAGAGGAATGTGCTTATATCATGCTATAGTTAAGAATCAATGACTCAATGCTTTTGAAATTTTAGAATGTTAACTTCTTACCTTGTCATCTTTAGGTGATATGAAGTATTGGGGGCAATGCTCATTGTTCAGTTTCTCTGGCTTTGGAAATTATTCCCATTAAGAATTCGTGTTTTCTTCAAAGTGTGGGCATGATTTAGACAGACTTATATCATCTGCTGGCTCATGTTCTCTGTTAATTCCTATCAAAATAATTTTATGTTTTCAGCACATGATTGGGTACCAAGACTATTGCTGAGCTGCTGAAAAGGAAACAGGACATTTAGGATGGAACAGTGTGTCAGCAACAGCTGCTGAAACCTAATATGTAGAATCTGTTAGTTAGGCAAGTGGCAAAAAGCTGCATTTATCCTGTGCGGGGGAGTGGGGAGGGGAGGAGCACACGGGAGACAGTAGTGTTTTACTGATCTGTGAGAAGCTTATTTTTCCATTCTGCAATGTTAAATTAATCAATTTCTTAAATAAAGCAAAAGTATCAGTATTGATATTCCCAATGATGGTTTAAGTTTTCTAGGACAACAGAGGTATCATATTGATGTTACAATAACACAAATCCCAGGCTTGATTGTGTTTGTCACATTCACTGGTGGTTTTTGGTTGCTAGAATTAATCCCTCACTGTGGAAAAGATGTTTTCAAGATGTTTGGTTTAGGGCTGCTAAATTAGAAGGATATAAAGGACTTTTTATTTCATCCTCCCTTGGTTGTAATAGGCATTTTGTGATCACAGAAAGTCGAGAAAGGAAAGTGGAAACACAAAAGTAACAGAGCATTAAAAAAACAAAACAGAAAACTGACCACTTTTAGTCTGTTATATAACAATATATTTATGAATGGTTTATTTCATCACTATCTATGACAGTTATAATACTTATTTAAAATATCACGGGAGGCAGTTCAACGTGGTGTTGTAGGAAGATCCTGAACTCACCTCCTACCATAGAAACAACAAATCTGCAACTACATATGAAACCATTCTCTTGGCAAAAGACCTGAAAACTGAACAGCGCTTCCACAACAAAGGATGAAAGGGCCACATGAAAAGATGCAAGGGTAGAAGAGTCAGAGACGTGGTGTCAGCAAAAATCTCACTTCCAGCATGGCCACCCACAGTCAAGAGGGATCTCACAAATACAAGGCATCTCCCTGAGGAGCGAGGGGTTTATGCCCCATATCAGTCACCCCACCCTTGAGATGTACACCAGAGAGATGAGCCCCCAAAATGTCTGGCTTTGAAACCAAAGGAGCTTAGATCCAGGAGCACCGTAGGTCTGTAGGGAATGGAGATTTCTGTCTTACAGGGCTTGCATACAAGCTCACTCACCCTGGGGCCCAGTACAAAGCAACAGTTTGAAAAGTGCCTATGCTGTATGTGAAGGAGATTCATTTGCTGATCTTAAAGCATCTGCCAGAGGGGAAGGAGTCTGCTGGATTCTCTCCAGGTATAAAGGTGCTAGTGGGCGTCACTGTTTGGCATTCTCCCTCAGACTTGCCAGCACCAGTGGGTGCACCCTCCTCCTGCGATCTCCCTGAAGCTGGCGGGCACGTGCAGCCCCCACAGGGGCCACCCCTTGAGCGCCTAGCTCTGGTGACCAGGGGTGCTTACATTTCTGGGCCCCATGTGTATGAAAGAATCCTAAAGACAGTTGGTGGGCTACCACCCCCAGGGCACAGCACAAACACCAGGCTGAAACACACCCCCAGTCTTCCTGTGAAAAGGCCTATTTACTTGTCCTGCAGCTTCAGTCTGAGGGGCAGGTTTCAGGTTGACCTCATAGCTTGAGGCTACAGAAGTGCTCCCAGGGAATGTAGGCCAGGGGATGCCCTATTTGCACTACTACTTGGCCTCACTACAGATTTCCAGAACCTCTCAGACAGGAGTGCATACGCTCATCTGGAGCCCTGATATTTTCAGCTGTTGCTAAGGGGACACCTCCAGATTGCCTGACCTGGATGTCAGCAGGGTCTACAATTGTGGTCCCACAGGACTGTATACACTTGTATACCTTAAGCTGCTGCCTGAGGGTTTATCTTCCAATCAGCATGAACTAATTGCTGACTGAGATCTTCCCTCTGGAACACTCAAAGGCCTTGGCACATGCTCAACAACTGACACCTATCAAAAATAAATCAAGCTGCAAATACTATCACAAAGGCTTGAGAGGCAACCATGAGCTAGGGCAAGGTTACACAGTAAGGTTCATCTCCTACAAAAGGCTCCTCCTTTAAGAATGGGGAGTGATAGTTGTTTCCCTAATACATAGAAACAAACACAGAGAGTCAAACGAAAAGAGAACACAGAGGCATATGTTCCAAATAAAAGAACAATAAAACCCCAGGAAAAAAGTTACTGAATCAGAGGCAAGTAATTTACATGATAAAGAGTTCAAAATAATACTCACCAAACTGGAAGGAAGAATGGATGAACACAGAACTTCAACAAAGATAGAAAATAAAACCAAAAATAAGTCACAGAGCTGAAGAATGCAATAGGTGAACTGAAAAAAAAATACACTAGAGGGGTCAACAGCAGACTAGATGAAACAGAAAACATATCAATGATCAGTAAGACAGGACAGTGGAACTCACCTAAACAGAGCAGCATAAAGAAAAAAGAAAGTTAAAAGGTGAAGATAGATTAAGGACCTATGGGACAACATCAAGCAGAATAATATTCACATTATAGGGGGTCCCAGAAGGAGAAGAGAGAAAGAAAGGAGCAGAATGATTTGAAGAAATAATGGCTGAAAGCTTCTCTAATCTGAGAATAAAATAGACATCCGGATTCAGGAAGCCCAGAGAGTTCCAAACAAACAACATAACGCAAAGAGAGGCATACCAAGACACATTATAATTAAAATGTCAAAAGTTAAAGAGAGGGCTTCCCTGGTGGCGCAGTGGTTGAGAACCTGCCTGCCAATGCAGGGGACACGGGTTCGAGCCCTGGTCTGGGAAGATCCCACATGACGCAGAGCAACTGGGCCCGTGAGCCACAGCTACTGAGCCTGCGCATCTGGAGCCTGTGCTCCGCAACGAGAGAGGCCGCGATAGTGAGAGACCCATGCACCGCGATGAAGAGTGGCCCCCACTTGCCGCAACTAGAGAAAGCCCTGGCACAGAAACGAAGACCCAACACAGCCAAAAATAAATAAATAAATAAAATTAAAAAAAAAAAAGTTAGGGACTCTTAAAAGCAATAAGACAAAAACAACTTGTTATGTACAAGGGGACCACCACAATACTATAAGCAGATTTCTCATCAGACACTTTGCAGCCCAGAAGGGAATGGCAGGATATATTCACAGTGCCCAAAGGAAAAACTTCAATCAAGAATACCCAGCAAGGTTATCACCGAGACTTAAAGAAGAGATAAAGAGATTTCCAGGCAAACAAAATCTAAAGGAGTTCATTATCACTAAACTGGCCTTATAAAAATGTTAAAGGGACTTTAAGCTGAAGAGAAAGGGTACTAATTTGTAATAAGAAAACATGTGAAAGTAAAAATCTCACTTGTAAAGGTAAATATATAGTAAAAATAGTGGATTAATGACTTATAAAGATAGTATAAATGTTGAAATAAAAAATTAGTAAAAATAACTATAATTACAATAATTACTTAAGGGATACACAAAATAAAAAGATATAAAATGTGACATCAAAACAAAATGTGGCTGGGGGCAGTAAAAATGTGGAATTTCAGAATCCATTCAAACTTGATTTGCTATTAACATAAAATAGACTGCAATATATATAGGATGTTATATTAACCTCATAGTAACCACAAAGCAAAAATTTATAGTAGATACACAAAAGATAATGAAAGGAATCTAAGCATAACATGATAGAAAGTCATCAAGCCACAATGGAAGAAAGTAAGAGAAAAAGAAACAAGCAGAGAGAAATGACAAAGCAGCCAGAAAACAATTAACAAAATGGCCATAAGTACTTACCTATCAATAATTACTTTAAATGAAAATGGACTAAATTATCCAATCAAAAGACATAGAGTGGCTGAATGGGTGAAAAAAAAATACAAGATCCATCATCTATATGCTGCTTATAAGAGACTCACTTCAGATATAAGGATAAACACAGACTGGAAGTGAAGGGATGGAAAAAGATCTTTAATGCAAATGGTAACCAAAAGAAAGCTGGAATAGCTATACTTATATTAGACAAAATAGACTTTAAAACAAAAACGTAATAGAAGACAAAGATGGGCATTACATAATGATAAAGAGGTCAATCCAGCAAGAAGATATAACATTTGTAAGTTATATCAGGTGCATTTATGCACCTGATCTAAGAGCACCTAAATATATAAAGCAAACATTACAGATCTAAAAGGAGGAACTGACAGCAATACAGTAATAGTAGGAAACTTTAATACCCCCTTATATCAATGAAAATCAGTAAGGAAATATTGGCCTTAAGTAACACATTAGACCACATGGACTTAATAGATATAGAGATGGTTCCCCAACTTATGATGGTTTGACTTATGATTTTTTGACTTTATGATGGTACAAATGCCATACATATTGAGTAAAAAATGTACTTCAAATTTTGAATTTTGAGCTTTTCCCTGGCTAGCAATATTTGCTATGATACCTCTTGTGATGCTGAGCAGCAACAGTGAGTTGCAGCTCCCAGTTAGTCACATAATCATGAGGGTAAACAACTGATACACTTAAAACCATAGAGTCGGGGCTTCCCTGGTGGCGCAGTGGTTGAGAATCTGCCTCCTAATGCAGGGGACGCGGGTTCGAGCCCTGGTCTGGGAAGATCCCACATGCCGCGGAGCAATTACGCCCGTGAGCCACAACTACTGAGCCTGCGCGTCTGGAGCCTGTGCTCCGCAACAAGAGAGGCCGCGATAGTGAGAGGCCCTCGCACCGCGATGAAGAGTGGCCCCCGCTTGCCACAACTAGAGAAAGCCCTCGCACAGAAACAAAGACTCAACACAGCCAAAAATAAATAAATAAAAATAAATTAAAAAAAAAAACCATAGAGTCGTCCCCCCCCTTATCCATGGGGTGATACATTCCAAGACCCAGTGGATGCCTGAAACCTCAGATAGTATGAAACCCTGTATATGCTGTTTTTTTCCTATACATACATACCTATGATAAAGTATGTTATAAATGAGGCACAGTAAAGAGAATATCTGAATTGCCAGCACCACTACTCTTGGGGTTTGGGGCCATTATTGAGTAAAATAAGGGTTACTTGAATAAAAACACTGTGATATTGTGACAGTCCATCTGATAACTGAGATGGCAACTTAAGTGATTAATGGGCAGATGGCATATACAGCATGAATATGCTGGACAAAGTGATGATTCATATCCTGGGTGGGATAGAGTGGGATGGCATGAGATTTAATCACGCTATGCAGAGCAGTACACAATTTAAAACTTATAATTGTTTATTGCTGGAATTTTCCCAGTAATATTTTTGGACTATGGTTGACCATGGGTAAATGAAATCACAAAAAGCAAAACCGCAGATAAGGGGGGACTACTGTACAATCATTCTGTTTATCACTTTCACTACAGTATTCAATGAATTACATGAGATATTCAGAATTTTCTATGAAATATCTTAGATGATTTTGACTAACTGTAGACTAATGTAAGTGTTCTGAGCATGTTTAAGGTAGGCTAGGCTAAGATATGTTGTTCAGTAGGTTAAATATATTAAATGCATCTTTGACGTAATATTTTCAACTTATGGGACATAACCCCCTTGTAAGTTGAGGAAGATCTGTATACAGAACATTCCATCCAAAAGCAGCAGAATACACATTCTTCTCAAGTACACATGGAACTTTTTCCAATACAGATCATATGTTATACCGCAAAATAAGTGTCAATAAATTTAAGAAGACTGAAATCATATCAGCCATCTTTTCTAACTACAGTGGTATGAAACTGGAAATCAATTACAAGGACAAAACTGGGACAATAGAAATATGTGGAGATTAAACAGTATGCTACTGAACAGTCAGTGGGTCAATGAAGCAGAAATCAAAGCAGAAATCAAAAAATACCTTGAGGGCTTCCCTGGTGGCACAGTGGTTGAGAATCCACCTGCCAATGCAGGGGACACAGGTTGGAGCCCTGGGCCGGGAAGATCCCACATGCCGTGGAGCAACTAAGCCCATCCACCACAACTACTGAGCCTGCGCTCTAGAGCCCGCGAGCCACAACTGCTGAGCCCGCGTGCCCCAACTACTGAAGCCCACACGCCTAGAGCCCGTGCTCCACAAGAGAAGCCACTGCAGTGAGAAGACTGTGCACCACAACAAAGAATAACCCCTGCTCGCTGCAACTAGAGAAAGCTTACACACAGCAACGAAGACCCAGTACAGCCAAAAATAAATAACTAAAATAAATACATTAAAAAAAATACCTTGAGACAAATAAAAGTGGAAATATAGCTGTCCCTTGGCATCCATTGTGAATTGATTCCAGGACCCCATTTGGATACCAAAATCTGTGGAGGCTCAAGTCCTTATATAAAATGGTGTAGTATAGTAAGCTGTTCATATCCATGGATGCAGAATGCATGGAAATGAAGGGCCAACAGTCCAACATACCAAAATCTATGGGATGCAGCAAATGCAGTTCTAAGAAAGAAGTTTATAGCCGTACAGGCCTACCTCTAGAAATGAGAAATCTCAAATGAACAATCTAAGATTATATCTAAAGGAACTAGAAAAAGAACAAATGGAAGACCAAAGTCAGTAGAAGGAAGGAAATAATAAAGATCAGAGCAGAAATAAATAAAATAGAGACTAAAAAGACAATAGAAAAAGATCAATAAAACTGACAGCTGGGTCTTTTAAAAGGTAAAATTGACAAACTTTAGCTAGACTCACTAAGAAAGACAGCTAAAAGAAAATCAGAAATGAATGAAAAGAAGTTACAACTAGTGATACCAAAGAAATAGAAGGGATCCTAAGAGGCTACTGTGAGCGATTACACGCCAGCAAATTGGACGACCTAGAAAGTGATGGGTAAATTCCTAGAAACATACAATCTTCCAAGACTGAATCATGAAGAAATAGAAAATCTTAGTAGACTGATTATAGTACGGAGATTATATCAGTAATTAAAAAGGAAAAAAAAAACTCCCAACAAAAGTCCAAGACTAGATAGCTTAACTGGTGAAATCTACCAAACATTTAAATAAGATTCAATACCTATCCTTCTCAAAGTCTTTCAAAAATTGAAGAGGAGAGAACACCTCCAAACTCATTTTACAGGCCAAGATCACCCTCATACCAAAACCAGATAAGGATCACACACACACACACTCTCACAAATTACAGGCCAATATCTTTGATGAACAAAGATGTAAAAATCCTCACCAAAATATGAGCAAACTGACTTCAGCAATACATTCAAAGGCCCATGTACCATCATCAAGTGGGATTTATTCCAGGGATATAAGAATGATTCAGCATCTGCAGATCAGTCAACATGATCAACAGAATGAAGGATGAAAATCACATGATCTTCTCAATAGATGCAGAAAAAGCTTTTGACAAAATTCAGTATCTACTTATGATAAAAAATTCTCAGCAAAATGGGTATAGAGGGAACATACCTCAGCATAACAAAGGCCATACATGACAAACCCACAGCCAACATTATACTCAACAGTGAAAAGCTGAGAGCTTTTAAGACAAAGATGCCCACTCTTGCCGCTTTTATTCAACATAGTATTAGAAGTCCTAGGCAGAAGCATTTAGGCAGGAAAAAGAAATAAAAGCCATTCAAATTGTAAAGGAGGAAGGAAAACTGTCACTATTTGCAGATGGCATGATTTCATATATAGAAGAACCTAAAGATGCCACAAAAAAACCTGTTATAACTAATAAACAAATTGAGCAAGTTGCAGGGTACAAAATCAACATACAGACATCTCTTGCTTTTTCTTTCATTTGAAAGAACATTCTAGTCCTGGAAGAGTAATGGAAAGCTTTTTTTAAATTGAAGTGTAATTGATTTACAATGTTGTATTAGTTTCAGGTATACAGCAAAGTTATTGTTATACATATATATTTCCTTTTCAGATTCTTTTCCATTGTAGGTTATCATTCTCTTGTGTTTTTTATACATTAACAATGAAATATCAGAAAGGAATTAAGAAAACAACCCCATTTGCAACTGCATCAAAAAGAATAAAATATCTAGGAATAAATTTAACCAAGAAGGTGAAAGACATGTATACTTAACTTTATAAGACACTGATGAAAGAAACTGTAGAAGACACAAATAAATGGAAAGATATTCCATGCTCATGGATTGGAAGAATTAACATTGTTAAAATGTCCATATTACACAAAGCAATCTACAGATTCTATGCAGTCCCTATCAAAATACCAATAGCATTTTTCACAAAATAGAACAATCCTAAAATTCATATGGAACCACAAAAGATCCTGAATAACTAAAACAATCTTGAGAAAGAAGAACAAAACTGGAGGCATCATGCTCTGTGATTTCAAACTATATTACAAAGCTATAGTAATCAGAAAAGTATGGTATTGGCATGAAAACAGACACATAGATAAATGGAACATAATAGAGATCCCAGAAATAAACCTGCACATATATGGTCAATTAATTTTCAACAAAGGAGGCAAAAATATACAATGGGGAAAGGAGAGCCTCTTCAATAAATCGTTTTGGGAAAACTGGCCAGCTACATGCCAAAGAATGAAACTGGACCACTATCTTTCATATCTTCCATGTATATCACCGCACACAAAAATTAACTCAAAATGTATTACAGACTTGAACATAAGACCTGAATCCATAAAACTCCTAGAAGAAAACATAGGTGGTAAGCTCCTTGACACTGGGTTTGGCAATGTTTTATTTTTGATCTGACTCCATAGGCAAGGGCAAAAAAGGCCAAAATAAACAAATGAGACTACATCAAACTAAAAAGCTTCTGCAAAGTGAAGGAAAACAAAACAAAAAAGCAAACTATTGAATGAACAAAGATATTCATAAATTATACCAGATAAGAGGTTAACATCCAAAGTATATAAAGAACTCTACAACTCAATAACAAAACACAAACAATCCGAGTAAAAAATGGGCAGAGGATCTGAATAGACGTTTTTGCGCAGGAGATCTAAAGACATCCATCAGGCATATGAAAGATGCTTAACATCACTAATCATTAGGGAAATACAAATCAAAGCCACAATGAGTTATCTCCTCATAAAGGAGATAGCACTTTCACAAAAGAGACAAATGTTGAATCACTGTGTTGTACATCTGAGATACGTTGTATATCAGTTATACATCAGTAAAAATCATGTAGGTGTGCATTTTTTAAAGCCTTTCTTTAAATCAGATTTTCATACCAGAGATCACTATGTAGTGAACTACCTACTACCATTTCCCATTCCACTCTTGCTTCTCAAGGTAACCAGACCCACCCTTATTGTGCCTTCTGCCAAATTAAGAATACCTGTCAGAACACTTATTATAAAAAAGACAAAAAGTAGGAAGGATTGGTGACAATGTGGAGAAAATGGAAACCTTGCGCAGTTTGTAGAATTGTAAATTGGTTCAGCCACTATGGAAAGCAATATGGAGGTGTCTTAAAAAAACTAAAACTAGAACTGCCATATAATCCAGCAATTCCACTTTTGGGTATTTATGCAAAGAAATGAAAACAACAATAAAAAAATATATGCATCCCTATGTTCATTGCAACATTATCTACAATTGCCAAGATTTGGAAACACTCTATGCGTCCGTCAATAGACGAATAGATAAAGAAGATGTGGTAAATATATATAAGAGAATACTACTCAGCCATAATAAAAAATGAAATCTTGCCATTTGTGACAACATGAATGGACCGTGAGGGTCTTATTCTATAGTGAAATAAGTCAGGCAGAAAAAGACAAATACTTTATGATTTCACTTATATGTGGAATCTAAAAAATAAAAGAAACAAAACAAAATTCATAGATACAGAACACAGATTGGTGGCTGCCTGAGGAGAGGGAATTAAGAGGTACAAACTGCTAGTTATGACATAAGTAAGTAACGGCAATGTAATTTACAGCATGGTGACTACAGGCAATAATACTGTATTGCAAATTTGAAAGTTGCTAAGAAAGTAAATCTTAAAAGTTCTCATCACAAGAAAAACAATTTTTGGTAACTTTGTATGGTGACTTTTGGTAAAATGATTTATTGTGATAATTTCACAAAGTATACAAATGTTGAATCATTATGTTGTACATGTGAAACTAATGTATGTTAATTATACTTCAGTTTTAAAAATATCATGTAAGTGTGTATTTTTGAAAGTCTTTCTTTAAATCAGATTTTCCTACCAGAGATCACTCTATACTAAGCTATCTACTAGCAATTCTCATTCCATTTCTGCTACTCAAGTTAACCAGACCCACCCCCATTGTGTCCCCTGCCAAATTAAGAATACAATTATAGATGAGGATAAGAAGGAGGCGATTGATGTAAGCAGGTTTTATTTCACCCATGGGCAGACATGTGTAATGCTGTCATAAATGTTTCTAATTCTGGTGGAGTCATAGGACACTTTTGGTGGTCTGTGTTCCAGTTGTTACTCAATTCATGGATACAGAAAAAAACATAAATTTGACCCCTAGGTAAGTCCTATTTCTCATTTCATTTCATTTTTACTTTTCAGAGTAAAGATGGTATTAGAAATATTCATATGATGTATATATCACTGATTATATGAAAGAAAGAAACCGCAAGCTCAAAATGACTATGATTATAAATTCTAATCATTTTGCTGTTAAAGTAGAGCCAGTATATCTGTATATACTGGTTCAGATAAGAACCAAATAAAGCTGTTAAAACACAGAAGGAAAAAATTATTGAGTATATTTTTCAAATCATTTATAAATCATCACTGAAAGAAAAATGTTTTAAATATTGAAAAATTAACATGACTATTTTTCCTGAGTATAAAGTATGGACAGTAATCTAAGAAATTACAAAAATAAGAAAAGACTTAGCTTGTATAAATCTTTAGTGAACAAGCCCATATAAACACAAGTGCATGTTTAAACACAGTTGTTTCTTTTTTTTTTAATGAAATGCATCTTTGAAAAAAATTCTCCATGACAGATGTTATTGAAAGGTCAGTAACATTAAGAATGCCCTTAGGGAGTGGTGGAATCCCTCACAGGAAAATATTTGCCATATCTTTTGCAAGATGGTGTCATAAGAAAGAAGATGAAAAAAAATTTACACTTTAGAATGTGCTGTGTGATAATACATTTTAACACCTTGCTCAGTGAAATTTTACTTGCAAAAGTAATTTGTTTCAGTGAAGATACAGCATATTTTTTCTTTAATACCTTGTCAAACAGTTATAAAACTAATTGATTAAATGTTGTTTAATGACAGAAGAAAGATGTGCAGGTGATTCACCCCTTAGAAGCATAGTGCTTGAGTATTATTAGGGAAAGGACTGAAGGATGAGAGATAACGGTGGTGACAAGCAAGGTGGCTAAGGGCATGAAGACACAGAGAAGCAGAGATTTTTAGTGTATGCTGTGAATTAAACTGGAGAAGGGACGAGGAGACCAAAATGCAATTTTAGGAAGATTTCCATGTGAAGCAATATATAAAATTTATACAATAGCCCTTTAAGGAAAATTATCAGTCATGTTTCAAAATATTCTTCAAAATTCTGGAAGAGATATATCTTACTGAGTATGTTAAAGAGCAAAGGGAGGACTTGTGACTGCTTAGAAATATTTGCCTTGTATTTTGAATATTGTAGTCTGTGAGGTTTGAACTTTGACATAGAGATTGACCGTTCCTGCAACAAATCACATCCTTAGAAAACCATCACTAGCCAGTGAGGTATGGGGATCAAACTGAGATCAGAGGGATGTGAAGAATGATGTGTAGAATGATGCTTAGTTTAAGACTGTGGCCTTATCAAATTAAATAAGTATAAAACAGAAACAACCAAACAGAACTTCCTGGTGAAATTACTAGCCAATTTAATGAGCTTCAGTAAACACTCAGTTTCTTAAAAAGAGGAGTTCTTCTATATTGGAGAATTTAAAAATATCTTTGAGAATACTGGTGTAACGAGATGATGGAAGCATTCTTTAATATACAGTGTTTGTAGAATCTGGCCAGACCTGTGTCATCCTGTTTCCTCTTCCTGGACACAAAGGAAGACTGACTGCATTTCCCAGACTCCTCTGTGATTAAGTTGGGAAACTGTGACTACTTTTCATTAATGGAATATGAGCAAAAGCGATGTCTGTCACAGGTGGGCCAAATCGACATGAGAAGGGGAAAATGCATTAATGGTGGTTGTTGTCATTTTTAGTTTTGTGTGATTTATTTTGAGAAAAATCTTTTAAATAAAATGGGCTTGATTCAAAAAGAGGAAGAGGCTGAGGGTATGTTGAATTATCTGAGTTTTGGAATTATCATTCAAAGACATCTTTGTCATTCTCTGCTAGGTAATTCTTCATAATGCTTCATTATCTGTTTACAAAAATTAAGCTTAAGCAAGATAACTATATGTGAAGTTATTTTAAACTGAGTAGATGACTAGCATAATGGTCCACTAATCTGAATCATTAAAGCAATACAGATAACTGATCAGAGAGTAACCTAGGGTCCTCTACTCTTCTATGAGGTGTGTTTGGTTCCTGTCACCATACATCTATAATTCACTTGCCTCTCTGCTCTGAAGTTTGTTCAGGTTGGGTTGAATCCTGAGGGATAACCGAAGCCCATGAATACTACTACCCAGGGAAAAACTAATTGTGTTGTAGCCATCATTTTTATAGGATATCATAAGCTGCTACACTTGTCACAGCTATAACTATTAACCATAGAATAAACATTATAACTATATTTTAACAAATAGATTAACTTGATCATTCCTGCAGCTTTCTTCTTCCACACTGTGTGTTTAACTCCATGGCAATTCAAACTTATCTTTGCCTCACTCCATGGCACTGAATTTTGCCCCTGGATAAGATCCTGGACCAAAACGAATTAACCTTCAAAGTATGGAAGAGGAGTATTTCACATAGCATGCAAATTCTTTATTCCGAAAAAGTTAGTTTAAAGCATTTTGAGGGTATTAGAAAAAATTAAAATTCATAATGCATATTAAAATACTCAAGATTTTTATAGCCCTGGTGACTTAGGTTGCTAGATGTGCCAAAGGAATTTTTCTCTACTTTTTTTTATGTCATTAACTGGTGCCGTTTTTTCACAGAACTGTCTTCCTCCAGAGTCACCACCTGCAGTAACTTATTATAGATTCTTCAGTTCCATTATTCATATTTGTGCTTCTGCATCTAGATACCACCCTACTGTCATCCACTTTATGTGACACATAGTGCTTAGAACTTGCTACCATCAGATGCTGCAAAATAAAATAGGTGTCCCATTCATCTAAAGTTAATACTACTTGGCAAGTATCCAACGTGGGTCGGAGCATTTTAACTTCTCAAATTCAGTATAGCTGGCAGTTTAGAAACCCAGTAGTTAATAAATTATAAAAATAGTTAAAATACTTAAAGCATATATGGTATATAAAATTTAATCCTTTAAATATAAAACCGACTGGTAAGAGCCAAGACTGTGTCGTTAATGTGCTTTGTGAAAATAATTCCCATTATAAAGGCACGGAAGTATTACAGAAGTCTACTCAATAAACAGTCTCTGTTAACCACATTGTCTAGCATATTTTTTGGAGTTGCATCAAGTATATGTATTTACCAAATCTTCTCAAATCTTTTCAATGCACTCGTTTTGGAAAGTTCTGCTATTTCTAAATCCACCCTTAGAAAATGTCTGTATCTTTCATAATCCTTTAAAATAGTTCCATTTTCCTCTCATACAATGGATTCTAAATACACTGAAGCCTTGAAGTAAATTTGATACTGTGAGCAAAGTTTTCTGTAAGAAGTTTTTTGAGTTCTCCATCCAAAAAAATTTAATCATAAACAATTTGGATAGACCTTATTATAGAATGGCATCATATAATTAAATACCTGAACATGAACCTTAAAGAAAGTTCTAAAGAGATGCTCCATTGACCTGCGTTCTAATGAAATCACTAAGGGCTGATATCTCATGATAACAGGTGAAATTGACTGTACTGACAGGCTTTTAATGACAAATACTTATCTAACTGTAGAATAGAAATGCCCATCTGATTCTCACAAGTTCATTTAGCTTTAGTATACACTGATTTTTTTCCCCAGAATTTTGCAAGCCATGCCCTCCAAGGACTGATCCCCAGATACTTGACTGTATAATACAAGATATTTTAGATTTTTGTATTTAGTAATACAAGATATTTATATTATTTTATATTCTCTTTGATCACAATAAAGAGATAAAGAATGACTATTTTGAAAAAGATATTTGAGTTTTACTAATTTGTTTTGATGAGTTGAGCACTGTACTACAGGGGCTCTATTTCAAATAACATAAAACCAATTCAAATACATTTAATAAAAAGAGGAATTTATTGGGTTCCATATCTAGAAGTCCATGAGAGATGGAGCTGGCTTTACACAAGGAAGATTAAATGCTTTAAGCAATGTCATTTGGCTGGTTCTTTCTCTCTTGGCTGTTTCCCTGTTTACTTCATTCTAGGCAGGTTTCTCCATGTGCTATTAAATATGATGAGTGGCAGCTATAGTTTGTGATCATAAAAGGAGAGAATCAATCCCTTTTTTAAAAAATTCATATAACAAATCTCAGGGAAGGTTTTACTGACTGTCATTTCATGAAACTATCATAGACCTGCTATCTGTGATGATGGGAATGGAATGAATATATATATAGTAACCTGTGATCAGGTGAGTCAGGCTGCATGAGTGACAGCCTTACCAAGACAATAGGGAGGAGATGCTGACCCCCCATCCCATCCCCCATAAAAGGTGCTGGCATTCTTTTTTTTTTTAACCACATGACCACTTCTGGTGTTCTCCACCTGCTGAAACAATTAAGATGAAGAATGTGTATAGTAAAATCTGGTCATAAAATGCCTCACTCTAATCCATTTTAGCTACATTTTATTTTCACTTTGATGATTATGTAATAGAGCATATGTGTATGCCCTAAGTAGGCAAATGAAAGCTAAAATAAAGTTTCTCTTGAATAGGATTGAATAAAGCACTGTAGAGAGCTAGCTGCTCAGACGCACACCCTCATATAAAAAAAGCCAGCAACAAGAAGAGTAATTTTACTTAATTTCAAAACCATGCTTTGTATAATTTCCTTCCTATACATCTTGTGACTTAGCTTGTGGAGTTCTCCCCTCCCAGAAAGCCATTTTGAATGAATAGGCTTGTATCTATTCTACCATAGTACCTAGTATATGTTAGCTAAAATAATAGCAATTTTAATTTTACCTAAATATACCTGCTATACGATTTCAAAAAGTGGGAATTTTTTATCCATGATATTGTTCTTAAATGCTTCAAAAAGAAGTGTATAAGTAGACTTTTATATGTCTAAATTATCTTGGCTTAGAAAACAGACACAAAAAATAAAATATGGTACATTAGACTTGAAAACATTGAATGCCTATTTTTATTCTTTCAAAATTAGTCATTAAAATTTGGGGTAATATTCCCAAACAGAATATTTTGTCAAAGTTGCTAACACACCTCAGCCCATTAGTTGGAAGCATTTATGAAATGAATACTAAATACCGTATATGTCACACGATGCATATACTTATACGGGAGATATGAGTCACTCCATTATAATCAAGTAGGAGAAACAGAACACACATAACATGCACACAGGGCAGTCTCATATATCCAGGTAAATTGCCATTGGGCTGTACCTGATGTGCAAAGTACATAAGAAAGAAAAATTAACCTCAGGAGAAGAAGACTCCTTTACTTTCCTGTATCACATCATACTCTCCTTCAGGGCCATAATCCTCTTTACGTAAGCTATAGCTGTGCAAGCAGACAGAGAGGAATTGTGGTATTAACCATTTGGGACTTTGCATGTGTGTGACCATTTTTCCGCTGTGTACTACCCTCCATACTGATTCATTGAACCATTCGTGTTTGTGCAGTTGCCTCCTATGTGGACCAAGGAACTCATGCCACTCCTTTTGACATACAGGCCACTATATGGGGAAATCTGCTGTCCATCAGCAGAGAATTTTAGACTACAGAATTTTCTCCTTGAAGATCTTAAAATCTAGATGGAAATGTCATAAATGTGAATATAGTTAAGCTTATTTTTAAGAATCTAAAATAATTGAATAATTCAAAAGAGAAAGGCAAATTGGCATAGGACGTAAGGGGCAATAATCACATCTACTCTTTCCTCCATGAATTGCAGCATTCTACATACTGTAAAGCTGGTTTGAGTATCTTTATAGAGATGCGTCTAGGAAGAAGTGGTTAAGTTTGTTGAGGAGAGAACAAGAGTTTTTCACAAGGAAAAACTGTATGTAAATCATTCAAAATGTAGGTATATCTTTACTGATCCATTGATCCATGAATGTTTGTATACTTGCCTCACATATGCATCATGTGTTAGAATATATCAGTTTTCTTTTGCTGCATAACAAGTCATCCTAAAACAGTGCCTTTAAGCAACCAGGATTTATTCTCAGTGTACAAAGAGGGCAAAAATGGAAGCTTCAAGGCCTCTTAAGGCCAGCTTTGGAAGTCCCTCCATGTCACTTCTGTGTCATTCTGTTGGAAAGCAAGTCATGGGGCCTCTCCAAATTGGAAAAGAGGGAACATAGATTACTCTGAGATAGGAGGAAGGCAAAAGTAGCACTATAAAGAAAACGTGTTGCAAGAAATTTTGGTAGTCATCTATGCAAATAATTTATCATGTTAAAAGTGCTTTTAGAGGGCTTCCCTGGTGGCACAGTGGTTGAGAATCTGCCTGCCAATGCAGGGGACACGGGTTTGAGCCCTGGTCTGGGAAGATCCCACATGCCATGGAGCAACTGGGCCCGTGAGCCACAATTACTGAGCCTGCGCGTCTGGAGCCTGTGCTCTGCAACAAGAGAGGCCACGATGGTGAGAGGCCCGCGCACCGCGATGAAGAGTGGTCCCCACTTGCCGCAACTAGAGAAAGCCCTCGCACAGAAACGAAGACTCAACACAGTCATAAATAAATAAATAAATAAATAAAAGAACGTGAATTTCTAAAAAAAAAGTGCTTTTAGAGACAAAGCTCTCCTAAATTACTGATTGCAACACTATTATAACAAAATACTTGACGTTTTAAAGTGACAAGGCTGCAGGACAAGTGATGAGTTCATATTCCATAGTTTAAAAAACCCCAATTTATGTAAAGTTTCCTTAATCTTTAGTATCATGTTAAAATTAGATGTAGGGCCTTTTTGTGGACAACAGCCTCTAAAATGGGAACAACTAGTGAAGTTCAGTTCAATGTTAAATCTACGGCCGAGCGCCAACACCCCATCTTTTCCCTACAGACTGACAGTTAAGGTGGAGACTTGTAACTAAACTGTTAAGGCTCAACTTCGCAGAGTAAGGCTTGAATTTCAGAGTGAAGTACTTGATAATCTAAAAATCTTAAGGAAAATTAAGCTATAAAGCTAACGGTGGTAAGGTTCCTCTGTCCAGGAGCTCCTCAACTTTTTCCAGCTTAGGCTGTGAATTAGAAATGGAACCAGAAAACTTACATAAATCACCTAAGGCCAGGACTAGAACCACAGAGCCCAGGACTAGAGCTACTTGGATTGTTATTCTCAACTATAGCAAATCTGAGTATAATTTTATTTGTATATATAAACATATAGCACCATATCTCTCAGGATGGCCTGTAGACCTCAGAGAGATGATCACATTTATGAATATGTATATGTATGTGTGTTTATATACATATGTGCATACGCATACATATGTATATGTATACATAAACACAATCATATACATATGTTCATTGTCATGCTAACTAGACATTAACTACAGAGTATCTGCATTAAAGTATTACCGCTTTCTCCATTAAGGAATGTTTTCATTCATGTAATAGTGGCAGGTTGCACAATCAAGAAGTGGTCCAACAAATACTTTTTTTTCATTTGAAGTGGTCTGGGGATAGGAGTTGAAATATCATCTCAAACTTAGAAAAAAATAATGAAATATTTCTCCCAAATGAGTATGCTTTCCAAGACTTCAGAAACTTCTTTATTTTCTTCTTGTTCTCACATTTAACTTCATACTTCCGTAACAAGATAGAACTTACAAAAGATTTTTACGAGCATCATCTCACTTAATTCTCACAATAATCCTCTAAATATTATTGTCCTCATTGGATGAAACAAAATCTCAGAAGCATTACAGTGACTGATCAATATTCAAAGGCTTCTGAGTTATGAAACTAGGAACATGTAATTATTCTACAGTACAGTTTTTCCTTTAAAAAATCTCCCACATGTGCCTTATTTTTTGGTTCCATATTTATACAATAGGGCCACACCTGGTTCACCTCTTTATATAGTAATATTCAGCAGGTGTTGAATATCATTTATGCACCAGGCACTCTCCTGGATATTGGAGATATAAGGATAAGTTTGACAGGATCTATGGCTAAAAGTAGCCCAAAGTCTACTGACTACCACACTCAGCTCAATTCTTCATTTTGTCCCAGGTTCCTCTCCTTCCAAGCCATCTTTCATATCCCTGGCTGATGAAGTCTTTATCTCCATAAAACGGGTAGCCCACTTTTATTAAATTCCAACCATATCCCAAGCCTGTCTAAATGCTTTAAGTGATTTAACTGACTTATGCTTCACCATAATACTAGGAGATAGGAATCATTTTTATTTTTATTTTTATTTTATGGATGCAGAAATTACGACAAGTGTGTGCACGCACACACACACATAGTAGGAGGAACCTGTTTGTTTTGAACCAGGAAGTCTGATTCCAGAGTGTGTACTTTTTTTTTTTTAACATCTTTATTGGAGTATAATTGCTTTACAATGGTCTGTTAGTTTCTGTTGTATAACAAAGTGAATCAGCTATACATATACATATATCCCCATATCTCCTCCCTCTTGCGTCTCCCTCCCACCCTCCCTATCCCACCCCTTTAGGTGGACACAAAGCACCGAGCTGATCTCCCTGTGCTATGCGGCTGCTTCCCACTAGCTGTCTATTTTACATTTGGTAGTGTATGTATGTCCTTGCCACTCTCTCACTTCGTCCCAGCTTACCCTTCCCCCTCCCCATGTCTTCACATCCATTCTCTACATCTGCATCTTTATTCCTGTCCTGCCCCTAGATTCTTAAGACCCCCTTTTTTTTTTTTTTAGATTCCATATATATGTGTTAGCATACGGTATTTGTTTTTCTTTTTCTGACTTACTTCACTCTGTAGGACAGTCTCTAGGTCCATCAACCTCACTACAAATAACTCAATTTCGTTTCTTTTATGGCTGAGTAATATTCCACTGTATATATGTGCCACATCTTCTTTATCCATTCATCTGTTGATGGACACCTAGGTTGCTTCCATGTCCTGGCTATTGTAAATAGAGCTGCAAAGAACATTGTGGTACATGACTCTTTTTGAATTATGGTTTTCTCAGGGTATAGGCCCAGGAGTGGGATTGCTGGGTCATATGGTAGTTCTATTTTTAGTTTTTTAAGGAACCTCCATACTGTTCTCCATAGTGGCTGTATTAATTTTCATTCCCACCAACAGTGCAAGAGGGTTCCCTTTTCTCCACACCCTCTCCAGCATTTATTGTTTATAGATTTTTTTGATGATGGCCATTCTGACTGGTGTGAGGTGATACCTCATTGTAGTTTTGGTTTGCATTTCTCTAATGATTAGTGATGTTGAGCATCCTTTCATGTGTTTGTTGGCAATCTGTATATCTTCTTTGGAGAAATGTCTAGGTCTTCTGCCCATTTTTGGATTGGGTTTTTTGTTTTTTTGATATTGAGCTGCATGAGGTGCTTGTAAATTTTGGAGATTAATCCTTTTTCAGTTGCTTCATTTGCAAATATTTTCTCCCATTCTGAGGGTTGCCTTTTTGTCTTGTTTATGTTTTCCTTTGCAGTGCAAAAGCTTTTAAGTTTCATTAGGTCCCATTTGTTTATTTTTGTTTTTATTTCCATTTCTCTAGGAGCTGGGTCAAAAAGGATCTTGCTTTGTGATCTATGTCATAGAGTGTTCTGCCTATGCTTTCCTCTAAGAGTTTTATGGTGTCTGGCCTTACGTTTAGGGCTTTAATCCATTTTGAGTTTATTTTTGTGTGTGGTGTTAGGGAGTGTTCTAATTTCATCCTTTGACATGTAGCTGTCCAGTTTTCCCAGCATCACTTATTGAAGAGGCTGTCTTTTCTCCATCGTATATTCTTGTCTCCTTTATCAAAAATAAGGTGACCATGTGTGCATGGGTTTATCTCTGGGCTTTCTATCCCATTCCATTGATCTATATTTCTGTTTTTGTGCCAGTACCATACTGTCTTGATTACTGTAGCTTTGTAATATAGTCAAAAGTCAGGGAGCCTGATTCCTCCAGCTCTGTTTTTCTTTCTCAAGATTGCTTTGGCTATTCAGGGTCTTTTGTGTTTCCATACAAATTGTGACATTTTTTGTTCTAGTTCTGTGAAAAATGCCGTTGGTAGTTTTACAGGGATTGCGTTGAATCTGTAGATTGCTTTGGGTAGTATAGTCATTTTCACAATGTTGATTCCTCCAATCCAAGAACATGGTATATCTCTCCATCTGTGTGTATCATCTTTAATTTCTTTCATCAGTGTCTTATAGTTTTCTGCATATGGGTCGTTTGTCTCCTTAGGTAGGTTTATTCCTAAGTATTTTATTCTTTTTGTTGCAATGGTAAATGGGAGTATAGAGTGTGTACTCTTAATCACTCCTCTCAAAAGCCTCTCAGAGTTGTGGCCACATTGCCAGAGTACAAAAACCCTGAGCTCACCACTTCCCACTGGCACACCAAATTACAACTATTTAAAGAGCAACTATCTATGATAACAACCTGAAGCCTAGCAGAAAAGATTTTCTACCACTAAAGAAATAAAGAAAAAATCACAACAAGATGGAGAGGAGGGGCGGAGATGTGGTGTAGTCAAGATCCACACCACTGGGTAGTAACCCATAAAATGGGAGATTTATCGCAACTGCGTAAGTTCTCCCTAAGGAGTGAGGGGTCGAGCCCCACATCAGGCTCCCAGCGTGCAACAGGAAATGTGCCCCCAGAACTTCTGGCTTTGAAGGCTGCAGGGCTTGCATATGGGAAAGCTAGAGGGCTCTAGGAAATGGAGACTCTGCTCTTCAAGAGCATTCATAAAATCTTACACATTCTAAGTCCCAGCACAGATGCAGTAATTTGAAAAGAGCCTGGTTCAGACACACCTGTTGATCTTGAAGAGACTCACAAAGACACAGGAAGCAACTGGCACTCCTACTGGGGACATAGACGCTGATGGCAATCATTTGGGGGAGTGCATTCTACCAGGAGGATGCTGATGAGTGCCATTTTGAAGTTCACCCTCTAGTCTGTTAGCCCCAGGATCTTACTTGCCCACTAGTAGGCCAGCACCAAACCTGGCACCCCCAGGGCTGTGCAACCAGCCATGCTGGGATCTGGCCCCACCTACCAGCAGGCAGGCAGCCACTGCATAAAGCAGGGCCTGGCAGGCAACCGGGCTGGGGCCAGCCCGCTTACCAGAGTGACCACAGTGAAGAGCCCTGCCAGGACAGAAGGGTCCACGTGGCCAACACAGGTGGCAACCCTAGAACATACAGCTCTTGTGACCAGAGGAGAGTGTGCTGCTGGGCTCCATAGGATGTCTCCTACATAAAGCCACTTCTCCAAGATCAGAAAATGTAACTGACCTACCTAATACATAGAAATAAACAGAGAATTAGGCAAAATGAGGAGGCAGAGGAATATGTTCCAAAAAAAGGAACAAGACAAATCTCAGAAAAAGAACTAAACAAAGTGGAGATAAGCAATCCACGCAATAAGGAGCTCAAGTTAATAATCACAGAGATGCTCAATAAACTCAGGAGAAGAATGTATGAATAAAGTGAGGATTTTAAGAGAGTTAGAAAATATAAAGAAAAACCAAAAAGATCTGAAGAATACAATAACTGAAATTTTAAAATATAGTATAAGCAATCAACAGGAGATTAGCTGATACAGAGTAAAGGTTCAGTGAACTGGAAGACAGAGTTGTAGAAATCATCCAAATGAAACAGAAAAAAGAAAAATAAATTTTTAAATGAGACTATTTTAAGAGAGCTCTGAGACAAAGTCAAGCATACTAACATTAACATGAATGGGTTCCCAGAAGGAGAAGAGCAGAGCAAAGGGCAGAGAATTTATTTGAAGAAATAATAGCTGAAAACTTCCCTAATCTGGGGAGGGAAACAGACATCCAGATCCAGGAAGCACAGAGTCCCAAACAAGATGAGTCCAAAGGGCCTACACCAAGACACTTTATGATAAAATGGCAAAAATTAAAGAGAAAATCTTAAAAGCAGCAAAAGAACAGCAACTAGTTACATACAAGAGAACTCCCATAAGACTATGAGCTGACTGTTAAGGAGAAACTTTGCAGGCCAGAAAGGAGTGGCACTATATATTTAAAGTGATAAAAGGAAAAAAATCTACAGTCAAGAAACCTACCAGCAAGGGTAGATTGACAAAATTCAACATTCATTTATTGTAAAACTCACACCAAATTGGGTGCAGAGGTAACATACCTCAATATAATAAAGGCCATATATGACAAACCCATAGCCAACATTATACTCAACAGTGAAAAGCTGAAAGCATTTCCTCTAAGTTCTAGAACAAGGATACCCACTCTCACCACTTTTATTCAACATGGTGTAAAAAGTTGTTGCCTCAGGAATCAGACAATAAAAAGAAATAAAAGGAGTCCAAATTAGAAGTAAAACTGTCACTGTTTGCAGATGACATGATACTATACATACAAAATCCTAGAGATGCCCAAAAAAACCTATTAGAACTAATAAATGAATTCAGTAAAATTTCAGGATACAAAATTAATATACAGAAATCTGTTGTGTTTCTATACACTAATAACAAACTGTCACAAAGAGAAATGAAGAAAACAATCCAATTTACAATTGCATCAAAAAGAATAAAATACCTAGGAATAAATCTAAGGAAGTAAAAGATTCGTACTGGGAAAACTGTAAAACTGATGAAAGAAATTGAAGATGACACAAACAAATGGAATGATGTACCATGCTCATGGACAGAAGAATTAATATTGCTAAAATGACCATACTACTCAAGGCAATCTACAGATTCAATGCAATCCCTATCAAAACATCAGTAGCATTTTTCACAGAACTAGAACTAGAATTTTAAAATTTGTGTGGAAACACAAACTATGCTGAATAGCCAAGACAATTTTTTGAAAGAACCAAGCTAGAGGTATCATACTCCTTGATTTCAAACTATACAACAAAGCTACAGTAATCTAAACACTATGATACTGGCACAAAAAACAGATACATAGATTAATGGACCAGAATAGAGAGTCAGAAATGAACCCACATTTACATGCTCAATCTACAACAAAGGAGGCAAGAATGTACAATGGGAAAAGAGAGCCTCTTCAATAAATGCTACTGGGAAATGGCACAGCTTCATGCAAAATCAAACTAGACTACTTTCTCACACCATATAAAAAATAAACTCAAAATGAATAAAGACTTAAATGTAAGATCTAGAACTGTAAAACTCCTAGAAGAAAGCATAGGCCATATGACCTCAGTCTTAGCAATATTTTTTTCCCTCAGACAAGGGCAACAAAAGCAAAAATACACAAATGGGACTACATCAAACCAAAAAGCTTTCGCACAGTGAAGGAAATCATTAACAAAATGAAAAGGCAGCTTATTGAATGGGAGAAGATATTTGCAAGTGATATATCTGTTAAGGGGTTTACATCCAAAATATATAAGGAACTCATGTAACTCAACATCAAAAAAAAAAAAAACAATTAAAAATGGGCAGATGACCTGGATAGACACTTTTTGAAAGATGAGGTACAGATGGCCAGCAGGCACATGAAAGATACTCAACATTCACTAATCATCAGGGAAATGCAAATCAAAACCACAATGAGATATCACCTCACATGTGTCAAAATGACTATCATCAAAAAGAAAAGGAATAACAAGTGTTTGTGAGGATATGGAGAAAAGGGAACACTCATGCACTGTTGGTGGGATTGTAAATTGGTGGCACCACTCTGGAAAATGGTATAGAGATTCTTCAAAAAATTAAAAATAGAAATTTATACGATCCAACAATTTTACTTCTGGGTATTTACCTGAAAAAAACAAAAACACTAATTCAAAAAGACTCACACTCCAACATTCACTGCAGGAGCATTTACAATAGCCAAGATATGGAAGCAAGCTAACCATCTCGTCAATAGGTGAATTGATAAAGAAGTTGTGAGATATACACACACACACGCGCATATGCACACACACACGCACGCACATGCACACACACACAATAAAATGCAGCCAGTAAAAAAATGTAATCTAGCCATTTGCGACAACATGTATGGATCTAGAGGATAAGAAGCTAGAGTTGAAATAAGTCAAACAGGGAAAGACAAATATCACACGATATCACTTACATGTGGAATCTAAAGAAGCAAACAAACAAAACAATGAAAATGGATTCATAGATATAGAGAACAAGTGGATGGTTGCCAGAAGGGATGGGTTTGGTGGTTGGGTAAAATAGGTGAAGAGGATTAAGAGGTATGAACCTCCAGATATATAACAAACAATTTACAGGGATCTAATAGACAGCACAAAGAATGAGTTCAATAATACTGTGATAACTTTGCGTGGGGGTAGATGGTTACTAGACTTGCGGTGGTGATCATTTCACAATGTATGCAAATGTCAAATCACTATGTGGTATACCTGAAATTAACATAATATTGTATGCCAACTATATTTCAATTAAAGCCTCTTAAAAAATGAAACATTTTACTATGTCACTCTCTTGAGTAATAACCATGAATGGCTTGCTGTTCCAACAGTGTCTGCCCACTTTTTCCTATTACATACCCTAGATTCATTGGAAACCTTCTTTTATTGTTTCCCTTCCTAACAATTTGACTCCAGACAGTTTTTCTCCTTTTCCAGAATTGACTCTGTTCTTCAATCACACTTTCCCTTTAGCATAAAACCTGCCCTTCATACCCACACTCCTACTTTGCCATTTAAAAAATTTTGCCCACATCTGACATCTCTCTGGACCTCTAATTCATATACATATATATGTGTGTGTGTGTGTCTGTGTGTGTGTGTGTGTGTGTGTGTGTGTGTATATATATATATATATATACATATACATATATATCTCCAAATCTCTAGGACTCAGTTTTATCACAGAAAGTGAGATGATTCTAGAAGATAGAACAATTTATGGTGCACTCTCATTTATTTGTCTCTATATTTCATGTTTGCTTATTTGTCCAAACAAAGTCCTGGCTTGCACAAACATGTATCACATAAACTAGCATAATATTGAGTACTGAGTGTTAATTTACATTTTGTTGATGGATTAATTCCAAAGTTGCATGAATTATACGTTTTGGAAAAGCACAAATACCTGCACAAATATTTAATTAAAAAAACATAAAGCACAAAGTTTTTTTATTTTTTACCTTGACAAAAGGGGATGCTTTTAAGAGAGCATTTGCATGATTTGAAGAAGCAGTCATTAACCCAGATAGTTCAGGTACTAATATATCGTTGAGTACAAAAAAGAGAAACTTTAAGGCGACCATGTTTCCAATTGGCTGTCCACATTGATTAAGAGGGAAAGGCAATTTAGCTTTCACCTGTGTGAAATTCATGTGTTTTCCAGTGAAATTACTCAACTGAACTCAATAGAGATTTATAACTCTTTTCCCATAGCTAGCCAAACATGGTAAATTTACTCTCCAGAAACAGGCATGTTTGACCTCTGACCAAGATATGTGAAAAGTCATTTCATAGACAGTCTTTCCAGCAACCTATTTTTTTTTAACGCTTTAAGATTTCTGAGGAATAGTGCTGAAATCTAAACTTTCCCTTTAGTGTCAAGGTTTAAATCTTAATTTGTTCAAGTCTTTCCCAGAAACATGACACATTCAGGTACTTGTATTGGTAGGACCTAGTCCTAATTTTACCTTACTGAAATTCTAATGATTTCTCATTTTAAATTTAAAACATCCAATTAGTTTATGGTGTCAGGGGAGAATTCTAGAAAACCTGCTTGGCCAGAGAACTTACTATTTTGGAATGGAATGATTAAGAACCAAACAAAGGGCTTTATCTAGCTAGCTTAATTGAAACCAATGAATAATATGAAACGTATAAAGAACTGAGGACACAGAACCTCACTAACTCAGGGGCTTGGTAATGAAGGAAATGCTCTTTCTCCTTGAAATTACAGCTATTCAAGATTCAGTTTGGAAGTTTTCAACATCTGAACATAGGCAGGGTAATATTAGGACAGTAAACTGGTGAAGGCTCTTCATTTTTTTCAGTGGCCAATTATCATAAGAACTTAATTTGGAAGGCTCTATTTTCCATGATAATTAAATAATTATCCATAAAAGCCTAGTCCTGATGGTGATTTTAGTGGCAATAAGTGATTGTTAAGGGTTTTATACTCTCTGAAACTTCAAGATCTTCAAATAAAAGGGAAAATACCACAGTTTGGCTATCTGGTTGTGAATGGGATTATATCTGAAATGCTTCTGTTAGATCATTAAACTGGACCAAATTCCTAAATCTGTCAATATATATGGATTCCCTAGAATGGTCAAGATCTGTTAGCCATTTTTATTTATGTTATCTCATTTAATCTCAACAAAACATGAAATAAATATTATTGTCTCTGTTTTACATTTTACTGAGGTTGTGAATAGCTGTGACTTGGGTCAGTCAATGACAGTGATAACAACAACAACAACAAAATGCTAATAAACGGTGGGAACTGATATGACTCTGCAATCTATCTTCAAACCCTATATGTTTTCTATTACACTATGGTTGCATATTTTCCAAATAATCAAATGTGCTGGGCTTGATTTAGGTAAGTTTTATCTGCAGTTGAAAATGCTGAAGGCAAATTGCAAACTTCTACTTCAACTGTAAAAGTCCATCTCATTAGGATTTTCTTTAGCCTAGGCAGTATATTTTCTTCAGAAACTAGGGATTTTTATTAAACATGTCTTCAAGATTGCACTTGAAAAGCAAAGTTTCAAGATGTAAACTTTACCCACTTCTTGGTAGTTGAACTATTACATGAGTAGTTTTTTCATCTCTTTCAAAGAAGAAGTGGTATCCTCACTGAAAGTGGGTCTAGAAGAACGGTGAAGACATTTATGTTCTTACCAGGCACAAACAAAATGCTTTCTATAACCAAAAGGATTAGAACCAAGATTTTCCTTCTGGAAATATTTTCTATCAGGACAAGCATTTTTTTCGTTGTTTTGACAGCAACCAGTAAAACATTTTGATGTGCCTATATAAAATGATTTATAAAATTTTTCCCTAAAAACATTTGCTTATGGAGGAAGAGGTAACTCCATGCCAAAATAAACTGGCATGGTGAAAATGATTCTCTCCTCTATTTTACTGCCCTTTCACCTCCACTACCCAAACACAGACTGCCTATGCAAAATCAAATAAAACATCCAAACAAGGTCGGACATCAATCCATCATGGTTTGGCACTGCAGTGGTAAAACAATTGGGACATTAAAATTTCAGTTTAGTGCTGTACTTTTGGGTGATATTACCTAAAGAATACCCATGTGCAAATTTCATTTATCATTTACTGGACATCCATTGTGTGCAAAACATTATACCAGATCATCACACTCTTTCTGTAAGATCCAGAAAACAACTGTTTTGGTTTCTGAGACATATGATCTCTTTCCTAGATACTCAACAGTGTTGACGTAGCACAACAGAAGCTGTAAACAATACTTAATGACTGGCATGCTGTGTTACAATAAAACTTTATTTACAAACACAGGTGGTGGGCCATAGTTGGGTAGTGAACTGTAGTTTTGCTGACTCCTGCTATGTACCATTGAGGTACAGAAAAATTGAGGGACAAACATAATTAAAGAGCTCATACGGCCAAAATATTGTTAGAACTTTTAACCAATTGCAGTAGAGTTGCAGGATACAAAATCAATACCCAAAAATCAGTTGAATTCTGTAACACCAACAATAAATTACCAGAAAAAAAATTAAGAAAATAATCCCATTTGCAATAGCATCAAAAGAATAAAATACTTAGGAATAAATTTAGCCAGGGAGGTAAAAGATCTATACATTTAAAACTACAATACATTAATCAAAGAAATTGAAGACACAGATAAATGCAAAGATATTCTGTACTCATGGATTAGAAGAATATTATTAAAATACCCATACTACCCAAAGTGATCTACAGATTCAATGCAATCCCTATCAAAATTTCTATGGTACTTTTTACAGAAATAAAATAAACCTGCTAAAGTTTGTGTGGAACCACAAAAGACCATGAATAGCCAAAGCAATCTTGAGAAAGAACAAAAAGCTGAAGACATCACACTTCCTTATTTCAAATATATTATAAAGGTATAGTAGTCAAAATAGTATGGTATTGCCAAAAAACAAAACAAAACAAAAAAACAAAAAGCGAGACACACAGATCAATGGAACAGAATAGAAAGCCCAGAAATAAACCCATGCATAAATGGCAGATTAATGTACAACAAAGGAGTCAAGAATACTCAATGGAGAAAGGATAGTCTCTTCAAAACATGGTGCCAGAAAACTATGCAAAATAATGAAACTGGACTCCCATCTTACGCCATACACAAAAATAAACTCAAAATGGATTCAAGACTTGAACATAATATCTGAAACCATAAAACTCTTAGAAGAAAGCATAGATGGTAAACACATTGACACTGGTCTTCAGAATGATTTTTTAAATTTGACGCTAAAAGCAAGGACAGCTAAAGGAAAAATAAGGAAGTGGGGCTGCATCAAACTAAAGACGTTTCTGCACAGTAAAAGGAACATGAAAAGGCAGTCTGTGGAATGGGAGAAAATATCTGCAAACCACGTGTCCAGTAAGAGTTTAACATCCAAAATATACAAGTAACTCATAGAACTCTATAGCAAAAAAACCCTCCCCAAATAACCCAATTTAAAAATGAGCAGAGGACCTGAATAAACATCTTTCCAAAGAAGACATACAAATGACCACCTCACCACCACTAATCATCAGGGAAATGCAAATAAAAACCACAATGAGCTATCACCTCACACCTGTAAAGATGTCTATTATCAAAGAGACAAGAGAACAAATGCTGGCAAGAATGTGGTAAAAAGGGAACCCTTGTGCACAGTGAGAATGTAAATGGGTGCAACTTCTATGGAAAACAGTATGGAGACTCCTCAAAATATTAAAAATAGAACTATGATATGATACAGAAATCCCACCTCTGGGTATATATCCAAAGGAAATGGAATCATATTTCAAAGAGATATCTGCATCCCCATATTCATTGCAGCATTATTCATAATAGCCAATGTATGGAAACAACCTAAGTGTGTGTCAGTGAATGAATATATAAAGAAAATGGAATATTATTCACCTTTAAAAAAGAAAGAAATCCTGTCATTTGTGACAACATGAATGAACCTGGAGGACATTATGCTAAGTGAAATAAGACAGACACAGAAAGACAAATACTGCATGATATCACCTGTCTATAGAATCTTACTTTTAAAAAAGTTGAATTTGGGACTTCCCTGGTGGTCCAGTGGGTAAGACTCTGCACTCCCAATGCATGGGGCCTGGGTTCAATCCCTGGTCAGGGAACTAGATCCCATGTGCATGCTGCAACTAAGAGTTTGCATGCCACAACTAAGAAGTCTGCGTGCCACAACTAAAGATCCTGCATGCTGCAATCCTGCATGCTGCAATGAAGATCCCGTGTGCTGCTGTTGGTGGGAATGTACATTGATACAGCCACTATGGAGAACAGTATGGAGGTTCCTTAAAAAACTAAAAATAGAACTACCATACGACCCAGCAATCCCACTACTGGGCATATACCCTGAGAAAACCATCATTCAAAAAGAGTCATGTACCACAGTGTTCATTGCAGCTCTATTTACAATAGCCAGGACATGGAAACAACCTAAGTGTCCATCAACAGATGAATGGATAAAGAAGATGTGGCATGTATATACAATGGAATATTACTCAGCCATAAAAAGAAACGAAATTGAGTTATTTGTAGTGAGGTGGATGGACCTAGAGTCTGTCATACAGAGTGAAGTAAGTCAGAAAGAGAAGAACAAATACCGTATGCTAACACATACATATGGAATCTGAAAAAAAATGGTCATGAAGAACCTAGGGGCAAGACGGGAATAAAGACGCAGACCTACTAGAGAATGGACTTGAGGATACGGGGAGGGGGAAGGGTAAGCTGGGACAAAATGAGAGAGTGGCATGGACATATATACACTACCAAACGTAAAAGATAGCTAGTGGGAAGCAACCGCATAGCACAGGGAGATCAGCTCAGTGCTTTGTGACCACCTAGAGGGGTGGGATAGGGAGGGTGGGAGGGAGGGAGACACAAGAGGGAAGAGATATGGGGACATACACATATGTATAACTGATTCACTTTGTTATAAAGCAGAAACTAACACACCATTGTAAAGCAATTGTACTCCAATAAAGATGCTAAAAAAAAAAAAAAAAAAGATCCCGTGTGCTGCAACTAAGACCTGGCGCAGCCAAAATAAATAAATAAATAAATATTAAAGAAAGAAAGTTTAACTCATAGAACTAGAGATAGGAAAGAGAAAAGTGGTTGCTAGGGGCTGAGGGAATAGGGAGAGTTTGTTAAAATGGTTTAAACTTTCAGTTATAAAATGAATAAGGTTTGAGGATCTAATGTATAACATGGTGAGTATAGTTGATAACATTGTATTGTATAATTGAAATTTGCTAAGAGAGTAGAATTTAAATGTTCTCACCAAAAAAAAAAGTAAATATGCAAGATGATAGATGTGTTAATTAACTTGATGGGGGGAATCCTTTCACAATGTATATGTATATCAAACCATCATGTTGTATACTTTAAATATCTTACAGTTTTGTCAATTATACCTCAATGAAGCCAGAAAAAAATAAAGCACTTACAGCTCAGAGAGAGTGATATTCTTACACATTTTGAAATAGGAGAATCAAGAAGTGATATATTAAAATTGTATTAAGTGCTAGGCAGACCACAGAAAATAATAGAAATGATGCTCGTTTGTGTAGAAAGGAACTCTCCATGATGGGACTAGCATCAATACAGGGCCTCATGAGATAAAGTATAAGACACAGTCTGGAAAGAGCAAGAAGTCAAGTGTAACTGGTGCAATAGAACCCTTAGGGGACTGTAATAAGAGAAGCTAGAAAAAGCATCTCAGGGCCATGTGGTCTGTCCTTGAGTAATATGTTACTAGATGTTTTAGTTGATGGCATGGTCTAAGTTCAGAAAGAATATATACCAAACTTCTAACACTGTGCTCACCTCTCACAAGGAATGAAGATATGGGTGAGGATATGGGGGACAGATTTTCACCTTTTACTTTTTACACTTCTATATACTTTTAATTTGTCACAATACACATGCACTACTTCTGAAACAAGACAAAAATAATTTAGTATCATTCTTTATCTTACTGTCTTTTTAAATTGTAGTTGAAAATACATGTACAAATTAGTTTCCTCATACTCAGCACATATGTTTACTGCTCATATGTTGCTTGATCTCTGCTGCTATCTGAGACACACTAGAATATAAAAATTTCATACAAGTTGAGTTATTTGTGAGGGGTAACAGGGTGGTGGAAGTGAGCCATGTGGCACTGACCCCAGTAGACTGTCACCTTCTTGAGGTTAGGACTGTGTCTACAACACAGTAGGTACTCCAACAGTATTTGTTTAATCCAACAATATTTGTTTAATGAATAGCTATAAGGTTTCCTCCTCTAAGTACTATCAGTCTCCTTGCTGCAATTCAAGGGGGTACAGGTCAGTCATATTTTCTGAGTATTCCCAAAGTGGATATCTGTTATTTTTGACGATCAGCACAGGGAGAGAAGTTCCCTGACATTTCTTTGAGAAGCCACCCTCCTCTATTCTGAACACTCAGAGTTGGTTTGGGCTGACACCTCTCCCAACTCTATAGAGCTAGGCCTTGCTTCTCCTGAGCCATCAGCACCTGGCCGTCCTGCTTAAGCCATTAATAAACCAATTACAACCCTCAAAGACTCTTGCTTTTCTGATTCTAATATATCCCCACATTTTCTCTATATTCTAAACTGCCTTAGTTGTAGTTTTAATATATTTTTGCCTCCAAAATGAGTTATGCACAGCTATATAACAAGGTGTCACACAGTATTCATATGAATGACTGGATGATCTAGAAATATATAGGTTTTTATATAAATTATTTTAGTTTGGACCTAAATTCTATAAGATAATGATTATTCATTATTAATTAGATGGTCAATCTTTTCTTTTTGGTAGTCAACTCTAGTAGATTTTATTTGGTTTACAGTTTCCCCTACTATTCTTTAGAAATTTTACTTTGTAAGGAAACATTTTCCCTTTTTGTTGCACATTCCTCCCCCAAGACAGTAACATCCCATGTCTTAGACTCTGGAATCACCAGTGTACATTTACTACTTTCCTTTTTATCAAGCTCAAATTTATATCCCAAGACAGTTCAGTTCAAGCAGTGTTCAGTGTTATAATTCTTCCTCAAAAGATTGGAAAAAGAAAAAAATAATATTGCAATGCCTTTTCTAGCCATCAGCCTACATTTTTTACTCCACTTAACAATAGAAAAATTGAGTTGATCAGAATTCTCCCATTAAAATGCAAAGCAAAATGAAACAGACATGTACTGGTGTGCTTTTTTCTTTGTACTTGATTATTAGTAAAGTCCACCCTTGGTCAGGAGGATTTATGTATAAAACAGTGAGAAAGTGGTAACTTGACTAGAATAAGGTTCTGTTCTTTTATTCCAAAAAGTCGGATAGGGTTTTGTGTTTTCTTCCCACTGTAAGGTGTTCTTCTGTTCTGCTATTCTTTCTAATAGCTTTTCTAAGTTGATCCCTACCCTCTCAAACATACCACTCACTCCTACCCTGAACTGCCCAGATTTTCATGTGCTCAAAACAGGCCAATAATGGTACCACCTTTATTTGTTGCATTGACTTGAGAAATCATTTGTTCTGAGATATGGTGCAGCCACATGAGATTTCTGTGATCATGTCATGGCCAATAAAGGATTATTTAAACCAACTACTATTTCTTCAAGAAAGCAGAAATTATCTATGCATTGATAAAAGCTGGACATTTACATATCATGGCTGATTTGCCTCTTCTTGAATTTTTCCCCTAACTCAAATATTTGCAACATTTCTTGCATAGGTATCTAAAACAGTAATTTTGTAGAGTTTTTATAACTGGCATATTAGAGGCATATGATGCTTCCCTTCCTCTTTTAAACATTCTAATATTCAAAAATTAAAATAAGTTTATGATAATATGATGGCTATTTTTATTTGTTAAGTAGTTGGAAAACATAGAAAACTGAGTATTCAGGATATCAGCATGTGAGGAGTGACTAGTGGGTATGAATTACAGATCTCTGCGGCCAAAGTGGTCCTATAATGTGTTCTAGCCAAGTGTATGACATAATCTTTATTAACTATTCTCCTCTTCTCCTCAGAAAAGGATAATTATATATTTTCTTGAAAACCAGAAATATAAGCCAGTTCATAAAATACTAGTAAGTATGATTAACCAATTTGATAATCAGAAATTATTCTTTTCTTTTGAATATCTAGAATACTATTTTCATTATTAAAGAGGGGATAATAGAATTGTATAGACATGTTTTCCTTTATAACCTGTAATATTTAATATATCCCAAGACTAACCCTCTGAGACTCTGTAACAAAACATGCAGATCTAACCATGTTACTTATCAATGCTTAAGTGCTTGGAAATATATTTAAACATTTTTTTTTTATTCCTATGTCAAATTCTATCAGGGCAAAAAAGCAAAGCACTTATTTTCAAACGTTTGTTAGTGGCCTAAATGAAAAATGTAAAGCATATCCTCCCAAAATAGTCTATGTTGAATGAGCAATTTTCTCTCAGTGCAACTTCTTAGCCTAAATTTTGTGCACAGTGATCATGGCTTCTGTGCAATTTATGGCATATGCATTACGATAGATCTCAAGTAAATTATGAACTCTGTGTGTTACCAAGGCACTGTCAAACTCTGATTGATTTGGACAGTTTGTAGTTAATCAACTTCATTTCCAATTCTGTCTCTTCATCCAATTTCAAACCTTTCTATATTGAAAGACTGTTTTCAATTAGTAGGAAGGATGAAACAAAAAGAATTAATTACAAAAGTGACAATCCCCATTTAAGTCTTCATAGTGGAGCAATTATGTATCTTAAAAGTTAAGAAATTGAAGAGTTGTATTTGTCTAATATGTTATGTCCTTGATATGTATCTTATATATATTAACTTGACGTAGGTATGCCATTACAGTATGGAATAAAATGCAGTGATTAAAGTTATCTGTAGTTACCATAAGTTAAATAAGAGAAGACCGATTTCCTTAGGTATTTTAACTTAGTATTTAATTAAGAATTGGATTTGTTTTCTGAATAAGTATGACATATTTTAGAAAATCTTGTGATAAGACATTTATTAATTTAGTGAATCTTACAAATATGAGAAGCATGGATAATTTTTTAAAGCCTACTAGATAATTCAGATATAATAAGCCTCCACCGGCCAACCTTAGCCCATCTTGTTGCTCTCCAAGGTCCTGTAAACCTGACCACAACAACCAACGTGAGGCAAGTTTGCATAGCAAGTAAGCGTTGGGAGATACACAGATCTACTATAAATGTCTACCCCTGCCATAACTAGGCATGATTTTGGCAAGGATTTTTTAAGCTCTATCTTCCTCAGTTAAGACGTTTATAAAATGAGGATGATACCATAAAATCTACAGGGAAGAGTCAAGGATTAAAGAGGGAATGTACGTAAAATGTTTAACCCAGTACCTGGCATAGTGAATAATTATTTATCACTGTTATAATAATAGTGATGTTAGGTACAGGTAAAATCAATAACCCAGGTCCTCAAACTTCACACCTGTATTATTATAACAGGATATTATTGTGCATGGGTTTCTGAAAGTGAGAGGGAAATTTGAGATCATTGATTTGGTCTTTAAATACATTGAGTTTGAAATCTCAGTGGAGCTTCTAGTTGGAAATTCAAGAAGGCAGATAAGATAGGGTTATATGAAAATACCTGGAAGTTTATCAATGTCAAGGGGAGATTTGTAGTTTGGTAGTTTTTTAGGGAATTTTTCTCTGAAGTCAGTAGATGAAATCCCAGATAGAGAAGAGACAGAGACAGGAGCTCAGCACAAGACCTAAAAAATTGCCTCAAAGGTGAAAAAAGTTTAAAAAGAATGCAGAACAGAATGTAAGACAATGGAGACTGTAAGGCAGACAAAAACTTGGAGAAAAAAGAATCGAGAACCCAATAGATATCAAAATAGTGTAAAAACGACTGAAATTAAAACAGTGTGCTAATGGCACAGGAATAGTGAAATACTAAGTCAGACAGAGCACAGACTCAAATAAATTAAGTGTAGATGAAGATGGCATTTCAAATCAGTGGCAAAATATGGCTTTGTGAATAAATGGTTTGAAAACTATTGAATGATCTTTAGAGGGCAAGAGAATTATATTTTTATCTTATACCACTCGCATCTAAACATCCACACTTAATAGATTAAAGGTCTAGATATAAAAATGTACCAAATGGATAGGTACAGAATGATACAGAACTCAGGATCCACATACACACACAAAAAAGATTTGAATTATAACAGTGTACTAATTCTCTATTAAAAATTATCGTAAGCAACATTTTATAATAAATAATAGGGGGAAATATTTTTACATATGCAAAACCCAAAGGTTAATATTTATAAAATGCAAAGAGGTCCTATAAATCAACTTCTAAAAAGTTCAGTCATCCCAAGGGAAAAATGAACAAAGTATATATACAATAAAATCCCAGATAAAAATTGCAAGTAACCAGTGGACACACGAAAATACTAACCTCTTAAAAATAGAGGTTTTTCTTCCTATCCCATGAGACTAAAAAATAAAAAAGATTAATACACCCAGTGTGGGTGATAGAATATAGAAATGTTACTCTCATATTCAGTTGGTGGGTGATAAACTGGTACAACTATTCTGGAGTCTAATAGGGTACTATTTATCAATATTATAAATGTGTATAGTCTACAGCCCAATAAACCCAGAAATACTAAAACCATTAACACTAAATCTCATGTGGAATTACAGCATAAAAGACTAGTTATAGACAATTTAGTTATGTTCATTAAAAGCTCATTATAGCAACAACAAAAAGACAAAATAAGTTTAACACTCTAAATATCCATTAATAGAGGAATTGTAAATCCAAAACCAAAATACTTCAGGGACTTCCCTGGTGGTCCAGCAGTTAAGACTCTGTGCTCCCAACGCAGGGGTCCCGGGTTCAATCCCTGGTCAGGGAACTAGATTGCGCATGCCGCAACTAAAGATCCCGCCTGCCACAACTAAAGATCCCTCATGCTGCAACTAAAAGATCCCGTGTGCCGCAACTAAGACCTGGCACAGCCAAATAAATATATAAATAAATAAATATTTTTAAAAATCCTTCAGAAAATTTTTAAATAGTATATCTAGTGACTCGAATATATATATTTAACATATCATTGGTCAGTAAAACAGGGTGAATTCATGCATGTAAATTCGTGCTGAAATAAAAGATTGCTTACAAACTATTATTACAATAGTTAGCCCTGAGAAGCTGAATCAGAGAGAAGGGAAATTATTATTAAAACCTTTAAAATTAGTTATGGTTTTGCCGGTTTGTGTGTACTCTCATTTTCCCGACATTTTCCTAAATGAATATGAGTTACATTTATAATATGTAATACTATATTTTAAAAATATGTTTCCTTGAATCAAGGTAGAGTTGGAATTGTGTAGTCAATACAAACATGCTTTATAAGCAGACTACCAAGATTCACGTCACAGTTAACCTATTTACATAACTTTCTACTTCATCAAGTTCTTTCACCTTTTTTTTAACTCAGCTTCCTCAATTGAAAAATGAGTGTGAAAATAACCCCTGTGTTGCACTGTTTTATGAAACATCAAATGAGACATCAATAAAATATTGAAGGTGAAGTACATGCTTAACTCCTGGCATATACTGAGACTTCAGTAAACATGCTGGTATGATTTTTATTGTTTTTGTTGGTGATATTGACAGGGAAGAGGAAGAGGAAGGGCTGGTTTTATTTGATGAGGTGAAATATAGCAACCAATTGAATGTGAAGTTTATTTCCCCAGTTTCTTGAAAAAGTAGGTTATATCAAGGTTATTTTTCTTTAATACTCCTTAAATCATCATGCCAGACTCACCTCCCCCTTCCCAGCAGTTCTTCTGGGTGACCAGCCAGTCTCTAGTTGTACTCTCCTCTGCCCCATCTTTCTGCCTTGGTGCCAGATCTTTCCACCAATGGGAGTAGCCTCACCACTTGTACAATTTGATCCATCTTCTAAAGAACAGGTCATTCCTGCAATACTCCTTCCATTCCCCATTCCTCAAGCTTTCTGCACTGTGTTAGCACATCCGTTCCGTCACTTGCTGCCTTCTGTTTTATATCATCATGATTTGTGTCAATGTAAATCATCCCATAAGATAAACTTCTTGATGATGACAGGAGACAAGGGAGGTGAAGGACGGTGGGATGTGTTAAACACGATGCCCACACAGAATGTGACAAAACAACTTATACACAGAAACCATTCAGTGATTATTAACTGATCTTAATACCATATGGGTGAGCTAGGGACGGGCAAATACAGCACTTAATTTTTTTGCCTAGGTAATGATGATACTATAAAGAAAATGGGGTAGTGGGGATTTCTGTTTAAAAATGAACAGGGAGAGAGCTTTCTATTTCAACTCCCACTCCCAAACTAAAGTAAAAATGAAAGCAACCAAAGCAGTGAAGTAAACCTCATTTTCAGTGAAGCTAGGAAAAAACAGCAACCCCAAACCACACAACATGAAGATTAGAGTAAAATTTGAAACACGTCAAGAGAGAGTATAGGGGAAAAAAAGTTGAAACTGTTTCTTCTTTTCAGAACAGAGGTTATCATTGTATGTGGCACAACCTTAAGGGACCAAGTAAACAATCCCTTACTTGAAGAGATGAGGTGTTTGTTTTTTTTTAATTGAAATATAATTGACACCTAATATAGGAACAGAATCTACAAAAGAGTGGATATATGTGTATGTATAACTGACTCACTTTGCTGTACAGCAGAAACTAACACAACATTGTAAATCAACTACACTCCAATAAAAAAATAATTAAAAATAAAGAAGAAAAGAAATTAATTGAAATATAACATTGTGTAAGCTTAAGGTGTATAATGTATTGATCTGATGTATTTGCATAGTGCAATATGATTACTATCACAGTGTTAGCACCTCTATCACTTGACATAATTTTGAGTGAGTGGATAAGCAGGGGAGTGCACCTGGGCTTCATTATCCATGCTAATGCTTAGATGTGGGTTAAAGAAAGACCTTAACTATGTGTATAGTTACAGGAAGTGGGTCGGTAGCATGAAATGGGTAAAGAAATAAGCATTGTGAGTACTCATTGCCTCCAGCTGCATAAATATAAATAAATGCTAAATTATAATACACAAAGCCTAGATGAAATTGATTATTTTAAAGGGAAACACAGATTTCTGAATTTATCTCAGAAGGTAGCAAAAGAAGTAACTGAAAATATGGTCAAAGAAAGGTCAGAGAGCTACCCCTGTAAAAGTTATGAGACTATGACAGTTTCACAGGTGAAATAATATCAACCTTTAGGAGTCTTTAGGAACCAGCCACAGACCATTAACAAAACTTTAAAGATTAAAAAAAAAAAACCCTTCCCAGTTCTTTCTACAAAGCCATAATAACTGTGATACCGAAGTATAATAAATACTGTCTCAAAAAAGAAAGAAAAAGTAGGGGGTGGGGATGGGGGAAGAGAGAGAAAGAGGAATAAAAGCAAAGCTCATTTATTAATATCAAGACCAAGACTCTGAGGGAAACATCAGTGAAGTTAATCTAGGAGCTTTCAAAGGGAATTATAAATAGGATTCAGCCTTGAGCTGCTGAGATGGTTCAATATTGAAAAATGTTTATATTGAGTTTAGAGGTGTATGCTTATCTCCACGAAAACTTAAATTAGTGTTTTATAAAATTAACATTCATTCTGGTAAAACTTACAGTAAAATAGGAATCAGTAGGCTAAACACACAGGTAAAGAAACACACACGCTTTTGGAAATGTTCTCATTAAAGACATAAGCCACGAAGGACCACCATGAATACATATATATAGAGAGAGAGAGGAATCGTTTGTAATGTTAACTAAACTATTCCAAAAATCACAAAAGTGGTAATATTTTTATAAATGTAGGAAGATTTAGTAAGAAGTTGAGAGTGGTGTATCTTTGCCCACAAACATTGTCTTCTCACTTACCTTCTAGGGAGAAGGAAGTCTTTATCAACTCAGCCCCTCTTTGACAGGTGTATGTCTATATACATGTGTATGAACGTGTATATGTTTAATGTAGAATTATGACACATTTAAAGTAGGCAAACTGGAGAATTAAGGTTAGCAACTTTGCATAACAAAGAGTCTAGATTATTTGGAGACAGTCAAAACAAATACAGAAGTAAAAAGGGCTTACTGGCAAAGGTGGGTGTGGTAGAAAGTAAAGAATTCTACAGTTTGAGAATCAAGCAGAGAGTCTGATTGTGTGATAAGGGGGAAATCTCCTAAAGAAATTTGCAGGTGTGACCCCCTTGTGGATGCACCAAGAGCAGCTGGGGGTGGGCAAGCCAATCAAACCCTTAAAAGCATGGAGGATAATTTCAGGAGAACAAGAGTGAACATGACATCTTCTAGTTAAATTTTGAACTCTAAACCTAACATTCCTAAGAGCTGAATAAAAATCCTTCGGAAATAATAGCAGATTACAGCATGCAATTGTGTCCAATAACCATTTCTTTACATTGGTGGAAGATGAAGACCATAGTAACTGCCACCGAACTTGGTGAAAAATACAAATGATGTTCTTTTCTTGGGAGGCATTAATTATGATTGTAAGTAGTGTGGTGGTAAAAAGTATCTGTTCAGGATTCTGAGACCCAGATTCAAATCCCAGAATTGAGCAAGTTTCTGAGCCTTCTGAGTATTGGTTCCTTACCTATAAAATGTGAATAATAATAGCATCTCTTACATAGTTTTGTTAAGAGCATGAAATAATAACATGTTTAATATAAAACTCAGATTTGTATGTACTCAATAAATACTGTTTATTTTTATGAAATACACCTGTGATAAGTTTCTTAGGAAATATGTTATGTCATTGTTTAGTTTGTCATCTCAATATATACAATTCTTTAGCTCCAACTTGTTTTATGAGCGTATGCCAGAAAAGCACTTTTTAATCCTAAACATATAATACAAGGTAAAACACTCTTTAATGTTGAAAGGTCCTCATATTTAGGTTTATAAAAGAACAACTCACAATTAGTTGTCACAAAAAACCTTTTAATTCCCATTTAAAATTTCACACACAATAAGGTGTAGATTGTGTTTAGTTTCATGGTGAGCAATTATCCAAAGAAAAGTTAAGAAGTAACACAGTTGTATTTCAGAAGGAACTGTGTTTACCCACTTTGCAAAATTGAAGAGGGAAATAATTTGGATGAGGAGATAGATTTCCCATTCTTTAAAAAAATGCTCAATTTCATTCACTCCCTGCTGTGTTTCCCTTCAAAGGGATGATCAGCTTTATACGTTTGTAATTTTTGCTCCATGGAACACACAAACATAACCTGAATACACCCCTATCATTTATTTTTGAAAGAGATATCCTGATTCCTTGCCAGATTGCTGTTTATATTGTTCATAAGACAGCCAGCCTGACAATACAGGATGAAAATAGCTTCCAGCCCTACCCATGAGTCCACTGAGCTATAAAACAACTTTGTTAACTTCACTTACTGGATTTTAAATTGTCATGTATTGGCAATATGTCACTGGCATTGACTTCCTGCCCTAGAGCTAAGGTTACTGCTGTAACTACTGGTTCATCCTTCAGCACCAGGTTTATAGCTCACTACTCTGGCCACTGTAAGAAGGTAATGTTTGAGAACTCTGCATCCATAGTACCATTTTTAGTACTACCCTGAAAACTGAATTATTGAGAATTTCATCTTGGAGCTTCTTCCAGCTATCTTTACAAATTCTCAGTGATTGAATAATTCTATCCAAAGACCCATTCAATCAGCAAATATTTATAGGCTCCACTACTGATGACTTGGAAGTTTTGATAAATAAAAAAGAAGATATGGTCTCTGCTCTTAAGTAGCTCATAACTTAACGGAAAAGACAAAACAAATGCATAGCTAACTGTTAGAAAAAACTAATCAACTATTCCAAATGTCTGACAAATTTGTCCAGTACTTGCTCTCCCCACTGTTACAATGTTAGTGTCAATTACCAGCTTTTGTCTAAAGCATTGCAGCAGCCTCTTTACTGGTCTCTGTTCCTTCAATCCATCTTCCCAGTGGCAATGAAAGTGACTCTCTGATACAGAAATATAATAATAGAGCCTCCATTTATCACATCCTTCAATGATTTCTTCAGTGTTTTTAGGACAAAGTTCAAATTTCTCAACATGGCTTATACGGTCTGCCTCTATCTGCACCCTGTTCTGCCTATCACTCCAGACTTAACTCTCACCATTCTCTGCCTTACCCTCTACACTATAACCAAGCCCCTGTATTCCCTAGAACTCCATCATCTCTTAAGCCTCTAAGCTGTGAAACATGTTAGTCCCACTACCTGAATCTTCTCCGCCTTTTTCACCCTACCCCCATACCTGAGCCTGGATAATTTCTACCTGATCTTCATGTATACGCAAAAATATTATTTCCTCTAGGAAAACTTCAGTGACCCATATATTTGATTACCTTCCCACTCTATCTCAATATGTTCATTTCACATCTTGTTGTTTATACTTTATCACTGTACTCTATTTTTACTGTCATTTTGGCTGAATATTAATGTTCCTAAGAACAGGGAGTGTTTCTGTCTAATTCATTACTGGACCTAGTATCCAGCTAGTTTGTAGCAGACTCCCAATAAATATCATGAATGAGTGAAGGAGTTCATAATTAAGTGTACAGAAGCTTAGAAAAAAAGAGATCAGTGTGACTAATCAGTGGAGGATCTGTGAAAAAGGATTTGATGAATAAATATGATTTTGACGAGGAGAAGAGAGACTTTCATATTAAGAAGAAGAAGCAAATTCATAGCAAAGACTACCATGATATATATTGACTAAGAAGCAGATTTTCATAACAAGAACTATGTATGCATGGTGTTACTAGTGGGAAACATAACTGGCTAGGTATGGTGAAGGCAGATCATGAAGAATCTTTAGCATAGACTGAGAAGCAAATAAGTTCACTGTGGATTTATTTATATTTTGCCTTCTCAGGACTTACTGTAATTTTTAATCAGTGGATGCTTGATATTGAACAAATTTGCAAAAATCATCATCATTATCTCATTGTATTGCCCCTTCCTCATTCTCTAGTCTTTCTTCATTCTCATTAAGTTCTAATTAAACCCATGATAGTACTTGTCATTCTTTGTTCCTCACTTTCATATTTTTCTTTGCATCGTCTATGTTGCACTGTTGGTTATTTCTTCAGATTGTCTGTACTTCTTTGAATAACAGTGGTGTACTTTTAATATTTAAAATTTTAACATGTTAAGAATATTTAGGGACTTCCCTGGCAGTCCAGTGGTTAAGAATCCACGCTTCCAATGCAGGGGGCACAGGTTTGATTTCTGGTTGTGCAACTAAGATCCCCCGTGCCACGGGGTGCAGCCAAAAATAAAAAGAATATTTATTTTACTTCCTTAATGTCTAATTCTATTATCTGAAGATCCTGGAGGTCTCACACTGCTGTTTGTATTTCTGCTGACTCTTGCTTATGATGGCGTCTTGCCTTAAGTGTTTTTTTAAGCCTGAAGTACCTAGACTTAAGCCATGGGAATTCTGTGCAGCCTGAGTTAAGAGGGTATCCCTCAAAAGAAAATTATTTTTGCTTCTGCCAAGTATCCTCATGTTCTACCAATCTGAGACTTTTTTATGCTAATTACTCATTTGGAAGTTTTCAGGACTACAAAGGAAGTATAAATTTTAACTACCCATTAGCATGAGGGCCTATCTAAGGTTACAAATCTTTAGGGGAGGCATTTTTTTCCCAACCAGAGCTCAAGCCAAAATAGCTAAGTTATCATATCTCTCCTTTCTGTTGGACAGAATTTTGTCTTTCTCTTTCCACCTTTTCATTAGGTTGTGGCCATTTGAGATTGCCAGATTTGTCAGTCTCAGCTCCAACATGGACCTCTCTCTGCAATAAGGCCTTCTTTTCTGTCTCTAAGTGTCCATTAAAAGACAAGCCTTTTGGTTACTAAGATTGGGAAACATCTTTAGGCAAATCACAATTTTAGTGTGGCTTATTACTCAAGAGTTTCTGAGCTCTTTCTTTTTGGTCACTGGAAAGTTTCCTTACATTCTCACAAGCTCAGCATTTGAGGGAATATTGTTGTATTTTAGCTAGTTGTTGCATTTCACCTACGTAATTTATAGGGGGAGAGCTTTTCTGACTATTTACTCAATCATATTGACATAAAGTCAAGTCCAGAGTTATTGTAATTTGATTCAGGAAGCAATGTTCTTAAACTATAGCATCCAGATAGGGTCTAATTTATATTGGTTTGCCTGGTTTTATCACTTTTAAGTCCCTTACCCTGGTAACCTCTCAGTCCTACATCTAGAACTAACCACATCTGTCAATCAGGGTTGTTGGTAGCAAATGACAGAAACTGTTTAAAAAAAAAAAAAAAAAAGAATTTTTTTGGAGAGATAGGGTAGACATATTTGGAGAGATACTGGGAATCAGTGACAGGCTGGCAGCCAAGCCTCGAAAATGGGAAAGAACAAAGAGAATTCTCGTGTGCCTCTTGTTCACGATTCAAAAATTCCCCTAGGGGCAATTATTCAGGCCTAAATATCTTCTCCATTCCCTGGCTGCATCTTAAAGGTGAGCCAGAAATCCCACTAAGATACTCCTGAAAGAGCTTCTCTAAAAGGGAGATGTGATACAGCAAAGCAATACAAAACAAAAAGACACCTTACCACACAGATGTGATGGACTAGCTGAAAGCCATGGTGACAGCTAAAATTGGCTTTCAAAGTCATAGAGTCATAAAACCCTTTTCTACCACAATTACTCTTAAATCAGGTCACTTCCATCTTAACAATTGGTGAGTTTTTGTTATTCTAAGTGCATGATTTTTTATGTTTCCTTCTTCTAAAAGTTTTACATGTTCATCCTATTACATTTCTACCATGTGCAAGGAGCATTTAGAATCTCAGTTGACTCATCCTTTATATCATTCATTTCCTCCTCCTTGTTATATTCTGTTTATGTTTCCTTGACCCTCATTGCTTATCATTTTTTGAACAAATATATAACCTCCTATTGCTATATTTCTGTCAATATACCCATACTTATCCTATTGATATTTAATTATAAAAGGTCTTCTTTTTTAATAAAAAGACATTTCTCATGCAGTCTGTAAGACAGAATGGAAAGAATCATGTTTTATATAATAGCACTTCCGTGAGTATTATTGTTCCTACTGTAAAGATAAGCAAACTATGGCTTAGGGAAATTTTTAAGAAAAGAATGTCCAAAGTTTACAGAGTTAGTTAGCAGCAAAGATAGGATCCAAAACAATTTATCTGACTATAAAGTTTTGCTGTTAGCAATTAGGTCATTCTGGTGTAGAATATCTAAGAATTGCTTCCAAATGTTCCCTACTATTAAATAGGTGTCTGTATGCCTCTTTATTACTTTCTAAGCTATAATATCTATTCATTCCTATTTTTAACAAATAGTAATTTGGTAACTTTGTGTCACATACTTTTCTAACTTCTTGGAATACATATGTAAATTAAAGGAAAAAACATCTCTATGCCCATTTGTCTTTGTAGCAGAGGTTGAAATAGATAATAGTAAATACAATGAATGTTCCTTATGTAGTATTTTAGATGGAGGTTAAGTACAATGAAAAAATAATTAAAAATAGTGTAGGGCAAGTAGGAAATGAGAATGCTAGGGAGTAAGAGTTGAGAGTTTGTTTCAAGTTGCAGGTATATATTAGATTGAAACATATACAATTGTTTTTGACTTATGAAAATAATTTCATAGGGGCCAGCCTATCTTGTTGGTCAAGGTAGACATCCTTAAGAAGGTGAGATTTAAGAAAAGACTTGAAGGGGCTAAGGGAATTAGCCACATAGGTAATTAGAGGAAGAATGATTTAGGTTCCTTCTGTGAATTACATATTCTCTCTTTCTCATTTCAGTTTAAAGCTCTCTTAATCTAACTCTTGGCCTCCTATTCTTCTAGTCTAAGACATTCATTGTTATATGTCAAAACCACCATTGTAGAAGTTTAAGTCATCAGAAAACCAAGTGTTTTCCATAATGCCGCCAGGGTTGTGAGCTTTTCACATATTCCTTCCTTTTCCAAATATAAAATACAATGAAAAACCCTTTATGAAACTTCAAGTTTAAAGTATTTCCCTCCCAATGATTCAGAAGAAGTAGATATACTTGCTTTCTTTCTTTTGGCCTATTGGTTACTGCCCCATGAAAAACAGGTATAGGGTGTTCAGGATGGTGAAGTCTGGAAGGCTCTATTATGATCTGATTATCCCTTCTGGATATCATCATCTGTACAGTAAAGGATTAACTCAGCAGGCCTTGGTTACTCAAACCCTGCATATTCCAAAGAAAGAACTGGCCCTTGACTAGCTCTGGAGAGAAAACTTTTGAATGCTGGAAATAGCCTGCCTGTTCTAAGTGTTTTGAGGATGTGTTGGTATGCCTGAGACTTTGGCCCATGCTCTATCTGTTTGACCTCTGGGGAGGCTGGAGATGAGTAACTAAGGTCAGTCACACAGGTGATGTATGCCTACATGGTTCACCTCCAATACACTTTGCACATTGTGTCAAACATTGTTCCTGGGAGAATTAAGCATTATCTGTGCCATTCCTCTGGGAGGGGATAACAGGAAGCTTGTGCCTGGTTTCTCTTGAACTCCACTCTGTGTGTACTTTCCCTTTCCTGATTGTAATTAATCTTTCACTGTAATGAACTATAATAACTGCGTATAACAACTTTTCTGAGTTTTGTGTGTCCTTCAAGTGAACTATTAAGACTGAGAGTTGTCTTGGGGACCCCCCAACATACCATCTACCAGAATTTATCTCTTCTTCCTGGGACACAGTAGCACCTCTCATTTTTAGTTCCAGGATCGGAGAATCCTTTACCATTGAATAGAGTTCAGGATAAGAGGTATGCAGTCTCTTAATGGTGTTTCAGAGCTCCCACCCCATCCCCATTTAATATTCCTCCACGTGTTAACATGTACAAAAATTTTTAATTCTTTTTCACATTTTCAGATCTCCCTATGCCAAACTTCATTCTAGTTTTATTGATGGATTGCTTCTCCTATTTTGATTAGGAATTTTTCATTTTGGAAAGTAAGCTGAGATGTAGAGATTTCAGCATTTTTAGCAAGCACCCTAGGTGCCTCTTATACATCCTAAAAGTTGTAAAGACAAAGTGCTCAATTACAGTCTCCTTGATCAGTTATCCATTCCACAAAGACTAGTGACCAAATTCTGTATAAATCTCCCATTTCCCCTATTTTATTTTCATAGTAAGAATTAACATTAAACATCTGACTTTTCATAATAAAATATATATAAACTGTAAGAATGTAGAAAACATACTCATTGCATGAAAGTTTAGACTATTCGTCTAGTATTATTCAAATCTTAAATGTTGTATCATGTTAGAAATATATAAAAGATCATACATTCTTTTACAAGTTATTTAAATCTTTTTAGTAAAAAAGTAGAGCTCTTAAAATTTTAAATACTGTTATCAATAAACTGACAAACCATTTTCTATAACAAATGTTACTTCTCTAGAAAGAAAGAGTAAATGGAATAATGGAATTGGGAAACATAAAAACCCAAACTGGCAAACAATTTTTTATCTCATATTTTCATTTTTTGAGTTGCATTTTGGTTATACATCACCCTCACAGTCACCTAACATTTTTTAAGTGAGCAGGAAAAGATGAAAATAAAGTTTAATTAATTAAAATAATTATATAGTTACGAAACATGTTTTAAAGTTTCTTCAACATGCCCTATTTCAAAGTTATACTCCTCTTCTAAAATGACATAAAAATCAGCACTCAAAATAAGCAATGAATCAACTATTCTGTTGAAAGCATCTGGCAAATCACTACTTATGAAATTATGTTTAATACTACCTTAAACTAATGAAATAAAACAATTCTGTTGAGTAGTAATCATTTTTTCCATCTCTGTAAATTCTGTTTGTATAAGTAATGAACCAATACTTCATGCCTCTATGGAGTAACCTATGCACATTATTATTTGATCATCCTTTTGTGGTAGATTACTTTAAGTAGAACTGTTACTGTAAATGAATTTGCTTCAATGTATGGTTCTAAATTAGTGAATGTAAATTACAGCTCCATGATTTGTCATCATTTAGGTTGATATAGGACTGCATTTAAATATATTATAATTGAGAAATGATTTGAATACTACATGTTCAGTCACTGTGATAAGTTATCTCTACCACTATCATCTCTACCACTATATTTAGCTTCTTTCTGGGACTATAGCTTTTGGCAATTCAGAAACAGACTACAAACCTCTAACTTCCAGATAGCTCATTGTCAGTTAAAAGGGGCAAAGCATAAATAGCACCTGAGTTTATGAAAATATATACCTTAACTTGCAGAACTCACTGAACAGAATGGTATTTGCAGAAAGCAGGCAAAGGAAGCCTACCATGACTAGATGCAGATGTTCTAGTTTTATAATCTGGTATCCAGTAAGATTTTACCATTGAACTTGACATGCCTCTACTCTTGGCTAATCAGGCAATTGTTTTTCATTCCAGAAAGCCCACTTTTCTTGTGAAATGTGGCACATTTCACATAAAATGTGGTTATTTTAATTAACTGAGGGGAGAGGTTTTTGCTTTTGAAGAAGTTACTATACCACAAATGTACAGAGAAGCGCAGAAAGAAGTAAGACGTGACTGCCTTTCATGTTGGCTCAGTAGAAGATAAGAATTTTAGAACAATATATGCAAGTAAGAGTTACATGCCAGGGAGAAAAGATTAGAAGATTACATTTATCTTTGGGAGAAGAAAACTATTTTTTCAGATACATTTTCTGAATTGGTCTGCCTAAAGTATACATAAAAGACAGGATTTTTAAAATAAGAATTTGACCTGTGTAAGGTCAGACAAATGTAGGAGAAAAGAGACTGTGTATGAATTTAACTTTAATATTAAGAGAATGATGTAATCTCTAACTATATCATCTGCTCTCACCCTTCAAACATCAGAATTCTTGTTTCATTCAAAAATGAACTTTTCATTCACTTCACAAAACATCTCTAATGTGCCAAAGTCACATACAGATCTCCTAGTTTCTGCTTTGGCTTCATTTTTAGCATCAGAATATTTATTTTCTTACCAGGTCTACTGCATGATTTTTACATATTATCCAGCAATCTTATATGTTAGTTGGGGTATGAAGTCACCATTCTAGCAGAAATGGAACTCATAATACTTAGCTTCAAACAATCTATTTATTATCTAGTACATCTATTAACTAATGAAAATAAAATTATTCAAAAGTAAAAATAATTTATAGGAAGTAATTTTCTTAGTAGAAATTTTAGGTGTAAACTTTAAAAAGTCCTGAAGGAAGCAGTGTTCACATGAAAAATGCAGACAAAGCAAAATCCTTGTCTACCATCAACAGAAATTTCAGGTATAAACTAAAAAGTCCTGAAGAAAGCAGTGTTTGCATGAAAAACATAAACAAAGCAAAATCTTTGTCTACCATCTCTCCACCTGGCCCTCTAGTCCTAGGTCATGCACAAGCTGTACAGCACTGAGAGAGGGCAATCAGCAGTGTGCTACTCAGGGTCATTTATAAAGTTACAACTTCTCTTCCCTATAAAATTTTTTTAAATATTAAAATATCTCTCCAAATGCATTATTTAGCTTTCTCAACTAACCAGAATGTGTCCCTACACCTACTCTATAGAGGTAAAAGAATATACATACACAGATTTTAAATGTGATTATCCATCCCTGTTAAACCTGTAGTTAGCATATAAGTGACTCTATACATTTATTCACTGTTTATTGGGGGGTGGGCTTAGGAAGAGGCCAAAGTCAGCAAGAAGACCCTCCAGTGTCAACCTGTTACAAATAACCTTAAATAAACTATTGGTAGGTAGAAACACCCAATTATAAGTTGCCAGCAGATATCTCCCTTAAGTCTGTGAATATGTAATGGCATGAAACAGTGATTCCTGGTAAGTTGCCACCCCAATGAGAACAGTGGGATTTTATTATCTACAAATTTAAAAATATGTATTTGTATTGCCAGAAATGATAAGTAGTATCATGTTAGGGTGAAGGACATGGGAGAGAGTAACAAAGTAAGAGCAAATTGGTATGTTTTATAGTTTAAAAAAAGAATAAAAGAAAGGAAGGGAAGGAAGGAGGGAGGGAGAAGGGAGGGAAAAAGGAGGGAAAGGAGAAAGGAGGGAAGGAAGCAAAGAAGAAAGGTTGGAATCTAGGAGAGAAATGGGGGGAGAGAAAACCCTTTGCTTCAATGGTATGAGTCCAGTGGAAAAGGCTGATTCAAGGATGAACAAGAGGACAAGGAGCGGATGGGAAGCCTGTGTGGTTTGTTTGCAAAGTATACGTCTAAGTCCGGGGAAGATGTGGCAGGGGAGAAATACACTTCTGCGCAGCTCAGGGCCAGGTACTGTGCTGGTGTCTGGTAATATAGCAGGCAACAAAAGCACCAAAGCCCCTGCCCTCAGCAAACTTAGATTCTAGTAGGGGAAAAAAAAAGATAAAAATGGTGATGTAATTATTTCACTTGGTGGTAAGTCCTGTGAAGAAATATAAGGAAAGTAAAACAGAGTGAGGGGATAAAGAATAATTGGAGAAGAAGAGTATTCAGGAAAGGTGTCCATTAGGACATGACATGAGCAGAGACCTGAATGAAATGAGCAGTGAAACCATGGGGCTAGCTGGCAAGGAGAGTGACCCAGACACAGGGGACAGTAAATGCAAAGACCTGAGGCAAGAGGCTTTGTTTTGTGTAGAAGGAGCAGCCAAGAGCACAGAGTGGTGACAGGAGAGTGAGTACGGGGTAGATGAAATTGAGAGAGATTGTGGGTGGAGGCAGGCTGCAGATTGCCTAGAGGTTATGGAAGACTCTGGATTTTACTCCAAGGTGGGAAGCCATTAGCATGTTTTGAACAGGGGAGTGACAGGTTGTGACATACACTGTAAAAGGATCACTCTGCCTGCTGTAAGGGAACTAGACTGCAGAGTGACAAGGATGGAAGCAGGAGAACAGTTAGGAGGCAGTTCTATATGTATGTTTCTCTGTGGGATGACTGCTGTTACAACTTGCCAGATAACAAAGGGAAGTAGTTATAATTCATTTACCAAAGTGATTCCAAGCATGTCAATGTCATGTTAATTTTTTTTTAAACTTAATTTTTAGAATAGTTTTAGGTTTACAGAAAAAGTGAGAGGAAGGTAAAGAGGCTTCCTATATACCTCCATCCACACACATGCACAGCCTCTCCCATTATCAGCAGCCCCCACCAGAAGTGGTACTTTTGCTACAATTGATGAACCTACATTATCACCTCATAATCACCAAAAGTCCATAGTCCACATTATGGTTCACTCTTGATGTCATGCATTCTGCAGGTTTGGACAAGTATATAATGACATGTATCCACCATTATAGTATCATACAGAGTAGTTTCCCTGCCCCTAAGAAATCTTTTGCCAATATATTGTCCCAGACTGTGGCTTATCTTCTCTTTCTCTTGATCACAATAACTCTAATTTTATTACAAAAACAAGAAAAACACAGACATTCAAGGCAAAAAATCATCTACAATAAAATCACCTGATCAAATATTTTTGTCAGTTTTCTTTCTAACCATTCTAATGTAAATATTTTGTCTAATACCATATTTGCAGTAATTTTATAAATAGAATTACATAATCTATACTTTTATCTTCACAGTTAACATTTCACCATGTGTATTTTCCTATTTTGTGCTTTTTTTTCTTTCCCTATATTTTTTTCCTTTTTGAATCCCCTTCCTCTACCTCCAAGTAAACAACATGAACAGGCTTTTGTGAATATTTTTGTATTTTTCTTGATGTAGGTACAGTTCATTTAAAAAAAAATCTGGTCCTTAAAAATATTGCTTTGCCTCCATAAAATATATTGTGATTCTTTACAAGCCCTACATTCTACTTGCAAGATGTCTAAGGTTTTTTAACAAATTAAATATTTGTTTTTATTTAAGTGCCAAACTATTTTGAAGAAAAATAAGAGTGCTTAGTCATATTAATAAATGCAAATCTGTTTAAATATGGTATTCTCTTTTTGCCCTGTTTGCTGTCTGGATCATGAACTCCCATCCTCTTCTTTTGAATCCCTCCCTGAAGCTCTTTTTCAAAGGAGAATGGTGTGTTTGTAAATAACGTTTGTTACTTACAATGTATTCCAAGAATGGTTTTAGTGAAGCTTATTACTAGAATTGCATTTGCATTACTAAGTAATAAGTACTTACTCCAAGTACTATCTGTGCATGGCCATCTGGTTTAATGGTACATCCAAGGTTGAGACAGTTCCCCAGGGCTCCACAACTCACTGAGATCCCTAGGAGGGCATCACTAAATCAGCAGACCCAGAATCTGCAAACACACATCCTCTAAACTGTTCGTTGGCCCTGAAAACAACTTCCACCTTCTGGAAATCATGAAAAGGGATTAATGTTACAAGCTTAGGTTCCAGCATATTTTATGTAGCCTATGGTCCCAATAATCAATATTTAGGGGAGAACTTTGATGCTTTGATATTTTGAACTTTTTATTTTCCTAACTATATTCTGGTTAAACTATTTGTACAAAGAAAATTGTGCTGGTGGGAATAAGTGCTTTCTTACATTTTTCCAGGAGATAATTATCAGGTGCAGTAAAAGGAGCTAATCCATTTTAGTGATACTCAATTAGGAAAGGTATCAATTATTATTTGCAAAAAGAATGATTCAGTTGAATCAGTCCCTCCTAAATATGCTCTCTTCCTTTGAACTATTTTGGAACTATAATCTGCAGGTTTTATATTCTTTATTGCTTTAGAGAAGACTAAACAATAAACTCTACATGAAGTTCCAAATTAAGTTTATGACTATATATATACATGTATATTTATATGAATAAGTATATAGACATGTATATATTACATGTATGCATGCATGCATATTTTTTAGTAAGAGCTCTCCAGAACAAATATTTCATGTTTAATGTATTTTTTTCTTGGTACCCATGATTAATATTCTCCAGATAAGCCAATTTCTTCTGAAGGAAAAAAATCAACGCACAAATATACAATGTCAGTCAGCCTCCCTCTGAAATATTTTATTAAAACTTGACTTTTTTCTTCAAATACATGATTAAGAGAATGCCCTCTGTCCTTAGTATCTATAATAACACTAAAAGCCTTGAATTTAATCTCTTAATCTTTAATGCTTAAAGGAAACAGCCGGGGCTTCCCTGGTGGCGCAGTGGTTGGGAATCTGCCTGCCAATGCAGGGGACACGGGTTCGAGCCCTGGTCTGGGAAGATCCCACGTGCCGCGGAGCAGCTAGGCCCGTGAGCCACAACTACTGAGCCTGCGCGTCTGGAGCCTGTGCTCCGCAACGGGAGAGGCCGGCACAGTGAGAGGCCCGTGCACCGCGATGAAGAGTGGCCCCCACTTGCTGCAACTAGAGAAAGCCCTCGCACAGAAACGAAGACCCAACACAGCCAAAAATAAGTAAATAAATAAAAAAAAAAAAAAAAAAGGAAACAGCCATTTTGCGTTCTCTATGTAGGTTATCAGCTATACCTTTAAAAACAGCTTGTTTTAGCAAACTGAATTTCCAAAAGGAATTATCATGAACATAAAATCTAGCTGAGAGAAGCTCTTATTTAGTAGAATCTGAGTGAATTGATTCCCTAGTCATAAAGGTCCTCAATTTCTCATCAAATTTGACTTACATGTTTAACTGGAAACAAAGAATCAGCTTATAGCCAAACCAAGTATCTCCATAAGTCTTCCAAAGAATTGAGGCTGAAATCTAAACTTACCTACCCCATTTATATCACAAAACAACTAGGCCCTATAACCTATGATTTTTTTTCTACAACAAACAAGTGTAACAGAATTCTAAACAGGCAGTCCAGAAGTCTATCATGTCACTGACCAGAAAGAAAATTTTGGTGTGTTAGGTGACCTTTTAAAATACCATGCTTCTATCATAAAGTGAAAGTGTATTTTTTGAATTATAAAGTTATTATACTCAGAAAAAAACTACCATGCTTGGACATTTTGTTTAGGAGTATAATTTATTTTAAAAACTTTTAAAATAGACATTTTAGTTTCTATTTTCTGTCCACTACCAAAGGCAAAAGAATGTTTTCAGAAGAATATTTCTGAGACCATAGTAAACAAGTATTCCTAACGCTGGTTATCATTTCGGCTCTGACTAGGTGACATTGAAATTTTGTTTATTATTGTTCTATTGGAGGATCAGGGAGCATGAACAGAGATTGAAGACAAAGACTTTCCAGAGATGAATAAAATCAGTTAGCCAGCATGAAATTGCCACTTCCCAGTAGGTTATTACTAATAGAGAAATGTATTCACTCAAAGTTATTAGCAGATGCTCCCTTTTTTTGTCACAAAAAAATTATTTTTCCTATACATAGATACATTTTCTAAAGCCCAAATAGGAAGGCATCCATGGTACTTCATATCATATAACATTTTCCTTAAACTGGATAATATGGCGCTTTTATTGACATAATTAGTTTAGTTAAACATTCTCAGATGCTTGCTCTCCTCTTTCTTACATCAGATTAAATACAGCCTGACCAATACTTCAGATTTTAATTTTTAATAGTGTTTCCTAATGAAAGAACTATCCTGAAGGGTGATCCCTAGAGAAATTTTTTCACCACTATACATCTTCAGTTCCATTGAAACTTCAGCAAAATAGCAAACTATAGAATATCTTTAATCATACTAAGAAAACTTCCTCATCATGTTCCTCAGCTTTCAACCCAGCTCTTCTTGTTAGACTTCTGATAATTCAGCCATTCTCAAGCAAAGCCTCTCCAGTTGCAAAATCTGAGGTTCTTTGTATAGTCCAGCTTACTCTAAACAAGCAACAGAATTTTAGCAAAAGGTGCTATTGCTATTTCTAGTCCTTAATATTTACTTCTTTTGGAAATTTCTATGTCTTCTAAAAATTCAAATTCATGTTTTTCAAAAACTTCATAAGCCTCAAATCATGGATTGTGCCAATTCAATTTGAAATGTTCTTATGTCAGTTCAGATGTGTAAACTTGTAATGTTTATCGTTATTTACTTTTTCCTAATGATGTAAGAAAAAGTATATGAGTGAAAAGCTGCCAGTGTATCCCCGTCAGGAACACCTTTTGGAAACTAGAAAGGTTCAGAGATGTACCACAACATTTTTTTAAAGACCACTGATAATGCTCAGTTTTATCATTTAAATGTGTGTGACCTATGATCAAGTTATTAAGCTATGCGTGGGTCAGTTTCCTAATTTTTAAATGTGTATAACAATGGTATCTAGTTCATAGGTGCTATGCACTGAATTGTGTTTCTCCAAAATTCATATGTTGAAGCTCTAATCCCCAATGTGATAGTATTTGGAGACAGAGCCTTTGAGAGGTAATTAGGGTGGGCCCTCACAATAGTGTTAGTGACCTTATAAAAAGGGACACCAGAGAGCTTGCTGTCTTTCTCCGAGAGTGCACACACTGAGCAAAGGTCATGTGAGCACACAGTATGATAGCAACCATCTACAGACCAGGAAGAAAGCTCACACCAGAACCTGACCATACTGGCACCCTGATCTCAGACTTCCAGTCTCCAGAACTATAAGAAAATAAATTTGTGGCTTGTGAAAGCCACCACGGCTATGGTACTTTGTTATGGCAACATAGCTAAGCTAATGGGACTATCACTATATACATAACATATGTAAAATAAGTCAGTTAATATAAAATGCTTAGAATCATGCCTGGCACATGTTAAGATCACCATATTTTTTAACCATTATTTTTATTTGGCATCTAGAGTCATAAACATTATAAAAGCTTAGATTATCAAGAGTTCTTAACGACTACCCAGTTCAACTGTACTTTATCCTCACGGTTGCCAGCAACTGGTTTTCCTATATGTTATCTAAAGCCCCAAACTTGCTTACCCTGTTACACAGTTAAATGTTAGCAGCACACCCAGGCCTCCAAACTCTCATCACATTATTTTAGGAAGCAGCACTCAGGGTGCAATTTTAGAGTTATGATATTTTTAAAAGCAACAACAATTGTATTTCTACTAGGCTCATTTTGTTCTTCTAATAAAATCTGTCTAGGTACTTTAACTGTAATGTTCACATAAGGGCAAAATCCATACACATATATACTGTATATCTATATCCATCCTTATAATCCATCTATCTATCCATCCCTCTAGATAGATAGATACGTTTATGTTTATATACAAACACATACATACATTCAAAACAGAACTCAAAAAAAAGTAAAGTCAAAACAAAGACCTGGTTATTTGAGTAATAAGACATTTTTGGTCTCTAGAAATAAAATGTTGCCTAGGGGCTACTTCCACGGAAACCTGCTCCAGGTGCTAGAAGAAACTGTACTGATAGTTTTTAATTGATTCTGTATAGAATGTTTTGAGGCAAAGATATTTTAAATAGTTCTTAATGCCTGTAGGTATATCCAGAAGTGAATTAGTGTTGTTTAAAGTTATTCATCACCTACAGTTAATGGCAGACTAATTTCAGGGAACCGCTTTAAATTTTTATTTACTACAGAGTTTGGTTAACTTTTGCTTTCTTAGAAATGATTTAACATAATATCAAGTTGCACACTGCTTTGAGATATCTTTTTCTTTATATTCCTATGGCTAGCCTTCAGATCCTTTATCACAACACTCCTAGAATATTCTTCTAATTTTACTTTCCTTCTCCTTCAATCTGAGACACAGTATAAAGTAGTATTAAGGGCACAGATGTTTGCATTTGAGCCCACTAATTCAAATCTCAACTCTTCCACTTTCTAGGTAAGTGAGTTGGAGAAAATTACTCAACTTTTCTAAGTTAGTTTTGCATAATGTTTACCCCATCTTCCCTTCAATGACTTCTCACTGGTTATAAAATGCAATCCCAATTGTTCTTGTAGTCTGTCAGTTCCACTACCATGTAACCTACCCCTTGCTAGGTAATCTGACATCTTCACCAAACTAAATATTGTACTCTCTTCCCTTGTTTAAGCCTATTCTACATAAACTATTGTTCATGCAGTTTTCCTTACCTGCATGTGGGTTTTTTGGTAAGTGCTCTCATTATTTTTCTTGTTAGCTTTTTTCATTTGCAATTTTTTTTTATTTAGTAGATTGTATTTTTTAGAGCTGTTTTAGGTTCACAGCAAAATTAAGTAGAAGGTAGAGATCACTTTTTCCATGAAAACTCCAATCTATATGAGTTGCCATCTATATGTTTAATTTCACACAGCTCTTACTTGTGATATTATTCCTTATATTACTTTATTTGTCACCACTCTATTTCACTTGTTATGTATTGCAGAATTTAAGTTAGCATTATTTTGGCAGTACCTCAGTGATTCTCTCTAGTGACCACAGAAAATATGAGGTTAGATGAAAAGTCTGTTTTCCCCACACATCTCTCAGGGATGATACTAGCATTTTCTCCAAGAATAAAATGGAAGGATGAGCTCTACAAAGCATGTTATTCAATTTGTTCATTGTGGCAGACATAACTACTGTCCTACTGCTACCTGGTTCCTGGCTCCTTCTAGACATATGGTAGGACTGTACTGTCTCACTCTGCTGAAGTTAAGTATGGCCATTATCACATGCTTTGACCAATAAAATATGAACATAACTTGCATTATAACTTTCAGCTAGAAGCATTAATTTGCCAGTTCTCTGTGCCTTTCTTTTCCTCTGCCATTGCAATCATGGGAGCATGTGTAGATGTGAATGTTTAATGCTACACGTGTTTATAGAGGACAAGTGTATGGAGAGTTTCCCAGATTCAAAGTAAATTTGCATGAGAGAGGAATAAACTTTGGACTTTAAGCCACTGAGATTTAAGCCATGGATATTGGTTGTTATTGTAGCATAACCTAACAAATCCTGACTGACATAAATACGTAAATTTATCTGAACAAAAAAGAAAATAGCATCTATTTTACCTACTACTCTTTAATTGTTCTTTAGATAATGAGTTGATTGCATTTCTTAGTCCACCTTTACTCACTAACTCATTAAGTAAAGATTCATGTAAATTTTTCTATATGCATGAAACTGGACAAGTTGTTGGGGATGAAAATAATAAACTGGATAGATGTGATCCCTAACCTGATGTATCTGACATTCTTCTGCAGAGGGCCAAACATGAATAAATAAATAAATATAATTCAACAAACAAAACAGTTATAAAATGCTATAAGAGCTATAAAGGAAACAAGCAACAGTCTAACAGAGAATACAGGAAACTTACTTTAGTTATGGTAATCAGAAAATCTCTATGATGTGGTGAGATTTTATCTGAGTCCTAATGGCTGAAAAGGACACTTAAAAGCAACTGCACATACTGAAAAATTTTGAAAGTCACCACACCTGCCCAGGGAAATGCATAGGCTCGGAAAAGACCTAAGAAGATCTAAAATTTATACCTCAGACTTATCTGTGTCACAGAGGCAGTGTACATCAATCAAAAACAAAACAAAACAATAAACACACAAACAACTGCCCCCCCCCCAAAGTAAAGCACAGCATACCCTAGGGAAGTAGGATAATGTGATCTCCAGGATTAAATCCATTAGATTTAACTGTCCAGTTTTCAATGAAAGAATCACAAGGCATACAAAGAAACAGGAAAGTATGGCACATTCAAAGGAAAAAAAATCAACAGAAACTGTCCCTGAAAAAGACCAATGGCAGACCTACTGAACAGAGACTTTAAGGCAACTGCTTTGAGGATGCTCAAAAAATTGAAAGGAACATGTGGAGGAGGTCAAAGAGCAATGTGTGAACAAAATGGAATGATTGATAAAGAGATAGAAAACATAAAAAGAAACCAAAAAGAAATTCTGGAGCTGGAAAATACAATAATTGAAATGAAAAACTCACTAGAGGGATTAAAAGACAGATTAGACCAGGCAGAAAAAAGAATCAGTGAACTTGAAGATAGGACAATGGAAATCATCATGACTGAGGAACAGAAAGAAAAAATATTAAAGAAATGTTAGCAGAGCCTAACAGACCTGTAGGAAACCATCAACTGGATCAAGATATGCATTGTGGGAGTTATATAAGAAGAGAGAGAGGAAGGGGCAGAGAGAATATTTAAAGAAATAATGGCTGAAGTATCCAAAATTTGATGAAAGGCATGAACATAAACTTCCAAGGAGTTCAACAAACTCCAAGTAAGAATTTGAACTAAAAACTAAAAGACACGCGCATCAAGACATGTTATAATCAAATTTTTGAAAGACAGACAAAGATGGACTCTTCAAAGCAGCAACAGAAAAGGGACTTGTCACATACAAGGAGGATCTTTAATAAGATTAGTGGTATATTTCTCATCAGAAACTTTGGAGGCCAGAAATCAGTGGGCCAATATATTCAAAGTGCTTAAAAAAACAAAAACCTATAAATCAAGAAATTAAAGATAAGATATAAATAAGTGGAACACATCCCATATTCATGGGTTAGAAGACAGTATTGTTAAGATGTCAATACTACCCAAAGTGATATACAGATTGAATGCACTCCCTATCAAAATCCCAATGACTTGTTTTGCAGAAATAGAAAAACCCATTCTAAAATTCATATGGAAACTCAAGCACCCCGACTAGCCAAAACAATCTTGGAATAAAGTTGGAGGAGTCACATTTCCTGATTTCAAAACTCACTACAAAGCTACAGTAATCAGTACTGGCATAAAGGCAGACATATAGACCAAAGGAATATAATAGAGAGCCCAGAAAAAGAAACTTTCACATATAAGATCAAATGATTTTTGACAAAAGTGCCAAGACCTTGCAGTGAAGAAAGGACAGTATTTTCAACAAATGTTGCTAGGAAAACTGAACATCCACATGCAAAAGAATGAAGTTGGACCTTTACCTAACACCATATATAAAATTAATTTAAAATGGATCAAAGATCTAAATGTAAAACCTAAAACTATCAAACTCTTCAAGAAAACATAGGGCAAACATTTCACAACATTGGATTTGGCAATGATTCCTTGAATATGATACCAAAGGCACAGGCAACAAAAGAAAAAATAGACAAATTGTGCTGAAAACTAAAAAGTTTTGTGTATAAAAAGACTATCAACCAAGTAAAAAGGTAACACACAGAATGGGATAAAATATTTGCAAATCATTTATCTGATAAGAGATTAATGTCTAGAATATATAGAGATCTCCTAATACTCAACAACAAAAAAACAAAGAATGTTATTCAAAAATGGGCAAAGGACTTGAATAGATATTTCTCAAAGAAGACATAAAAATGGCCAACACATGTGTGAAAAGATGTTTAACATCACTGTTCATTACCAAAATGAAAATCAAAACTACAATGAGATACTTCTTCAAATCCATTAGGATGAATACTGTCTAACAAATGAACTGACACAGAGAAAATAACAAGTGTTGGTAAGGTTGTGGAGAAAATGGAATCCAGTACACTATTGGTAGGGATGTAAAATGGTAAAGCTACTGTGAAAGGCAGTATGGTGGTTCTTCAAATAATTAAAAGTAGAATTATCATATGTCCAGCAGTTCTAATTCCAGGTGTAGAATTGAAAGAATTCCTGGAAGAGTTATTTGTACACTCATGTTCATAGTAGCATTGACAGATGACTGGATAAACAAAATGTGGTGTATACATTTGGTCCTCTGTATCTGCAGGCTTTGCCTCTGCAGATTTAACCAACCAAAATTGAAATTTCAATGCACTGTTGATTGAATCCATGGGTGCAAAATCCGCAGATACAGAGGGCCAACTATATTCATTGTACTATGCTAATTTATGTAAGGAACTTGAACATCCATGGATTTTGGTATTTGCAGAGACTCCTGAAACCAATCCTCCAAGGATACTGAGGGATGACTAGATATACAAGGGAATATTGTTCAACCTTAAAAAGGAAGGGAATTCTGACATATGCACAACATGGATGAACCTGGAGGACATTATGCTGAGTGAAGTAAGCCAGTCACAAAAAGACAAATACTGTATGATTCCACTTACATGAGGTACCTAGAGTAGTCACTCGTTGAAACTAAAAGTAGAATGGTGGTTTCCAGGGGCTGGGGGTAAATGGGAATGGACAGTTATTATTTAATGGGTATAGAGTTTCAGTTTTACAAAATGAAAAGACTTCTGGTGATGATGGTCATGGTGGCAGCACAACATTATGAATCTATTTAACACTAAAATGGTAAATTTTATATTATGTGTATTTTACCACAATAAAAAAATTGGAAAAAAAAAGATACGCTGGCCAGGAGGTGGGCTACTCAGAGCTCTCTTCTGGCAATTGGAATAAAAGAGCAGAATATAGTTGGAGATGGGGACAACATCTTAGACATGACTGAAAACAAAAAGAAAAATAAAAAATAAAAGAAAGCATGAAGGTGGTTGTTACTTTTAGATTTACGGTACAATTGCACTGATTTATATTATAGCCTTTGTAGTATTTGGGAGTTGGAGATAATTCACAATCACTCTATGAAATGATGATTGCAAGATGATTAAATAGAGCACATTGTGACAGGGTGTAGTTAGATCCTGTTTTTTAAAATCATTTTGACAATCTCTGCCTTTTAATTAGTTAGTCCATTAACCTTTAAAGTGCTTATTGATAAGCTTGGTTTGCTTCTACCACTTTGTTTTCTACTGTCTCCTTTCCTTTGTTGTTGCTGCTGTTGCTTTGTTCTTTGGTTTCTCCTTGCCTGTTTTTTAAAACTTTAATTTTTTAAATTCCATTTTTTCCCCAGGCTTTCCAGTTTAATACACACACATCAGCACCTTACACTCCACATTCTGGGGAGAATTTGGAAAATTGGGGAAGGACTCCCAATCCACACTGAAAAAACAGAGTTGTGTTTCAGTGACATCAGTTTAATTTCCATTTTAATTTTTACATTGGCCTTTACTTATGCTTATTTTCATTTTAAGTAGTTGCCACAGGGATTATAATATATTTTTAAATTTTTCATGTTATCTACAGTTAATTTTGTATCAGTTCATGTAAACCATAGACATCTTAAAAGTGTGGTGTCGTACTGTACAACATAAACGGTTACATAAATAATATTGTCCTGTACATACATTCATCTTCTTTTTTTCACTTAATATTTTTATGAGACATATATCTGTGCAGTTCTAGTTTACTGTAACTGGTATTTAGACAAAGGATTATTTAATATATTTTATAAATTTATTTCTTGTTGATAGGCTATTGATATAGTTATAGCCACCTTTAAAAAAAAAAAGCCAATTTTGTTAGGGTCCTCCAGAGAAACAGAATCAATAGGAGACAGATACATAGGTTCATAGATAGATACATAGATATAGATATAGGTGTATAGTATACACACACATAGAGTATAAGTCCCATTATGAGGGCAGGAGAAGACCAATGTCCTAGTTCAAGTGGTCAGGCAGAGAAAGAGCCTGAATTCTCCCTTTTATCACCTTTTTGTTCTATTCAAGCACTCAACCGATTGGATGATGTCCTCCCACATTGTGGGAAGTTATCTGCTTTACTCAGTCTACTGATTCAAATGCTAATCTCATCCAGAGACACCCTCATAGACACACTCTGAAATAATGTTTAGCCAAATATGGTCTAGTCAAATTGACACATGAAAATTAACCATCACACCAATAGTGCTAAAATAAAAATTCTTGTACTTGTCTTCTTATGTATATGTATTAGTTATTAACTATGGATACACTTAAATGTAAAATTGCTATGTGAAAGTGTATGCCCATCTTCAGCTTTACGAAATATTCCCAAATTGCTATCTGAAGTGGTTAAATTAAATGAGACTGTCATAAGCAACAGATGAAAGTTCTATCTGGTTGTTCCACAAACATGCCAGTCTTGACAGTCTCTTTAGTTTTTACTTTTCTGATGACTTATGGGAGTAGGAATAGGGCAACAGTTTTCTCTGGGGTGTTTCACTGCAGTAGGGCAAATATTGTCTATAAGTTTTCTGCTTTACTAGGGTGCCCCTCTCCTAATCCTTTGGCAAGAGAGAGTAAACTTTTTGTGGGGCTCTTTTTAAAATCTGTCTTTACCCACTGGCATTTCTAGGTTGAAAGTTTCTTCACTCAGTCCAAGATATATGAGGCAAAAAGAAAACTCTAGGAACATGCTACAATATGGCTTATCAGGTCCCAATTCCCTAGCTTGTCTACCTTCTCTCTCTTTCAGAGTTTTCGTGTGTGTGTGTGTGTGTGTGTGTGTGTTTAAATATGTAATTTGCAAGGTTTTAGCTGTATTTAAAGGAACAAATAGGGAGACCTGCATCTACTCCATCTTCTGTTATTTCATATGAACTTTGCAATTGGTTTGTTATGTGTTGTGAAAAACCCAGTTGTGATTTTGACTGAAATCACTTTGAATTTAGTCATTGATTTGAGTTTTACTTCTATGTTCTGCAAGTGCTTTATAATTTGCTACATAAGGTTCTTGTACATATTTTGTTAGATATATTTCTTCATACATTTTACATTTTTACCAGTAGGATCTCTTATTTTCTAATTGGTTATTGCTGATATATAGGAACGTTGGTGATTTTTGTATTCATATCTCAGATCTTGTAACCTTGAACTCTCTAATGCTAATATTTTATCTGAAAATTCTTTTAGAGTCAATATGTGGATTATCATATAATCCGCAAGTAACAACTGCTTTGTCTCTCCTTTTTCAATTTCTTACTTCTTATATATATATTTTTTCTTATCTTATTTCATTTTCTAGGATACCCAGTAGTTAATTTGAAGACATCTCTATCTTATGCCTGATTTAAAAGGACACTCATTTTTTTATTATTCTGTAATTAAAATATTTCATTATTCATTTATATTTCAATAATTATAGCTTTCTCTTCTTCCTGTTAGTGTTAATATATGAAATTATAACTGTACACATCTAAAAACATTAAAAATTGGTTTAAGGAAAAAGATATTATGTCATAGTTAATGTAATAAAGATTCCCTAAAGGCATGATATTATAAAATCAGTTTACTGATTTACAGAATTATAAAGAAATTTAAGTGGATTTTAACTGTAGTCTGTTTTTTCCTTGAGGCCACTGATCAGACTTAGTATTTTTACATGCATTACCAGAGTTATCAAGTAGACCAGGTGTTAGTAACTGAAATGATGGTAAATCCATATTAATCATCTTCTTGTACTCTTATATATATAGACTATATATAGACTAAGCTTTATTTAGAGTGTTCATTTGTATACCTTAAATAGGTAAAATTTCATTCTTACGTTTCAAAGAAAAACATATTTCTGTCTGTAATTCTTAATAGGGTGAATTATTAACATATTTTAATTAAACTCAACTTAACCCAGATGTCAGCTAGGGTCTTCCTGACATTAAGATTGTGGTAGGAATTATTCAAATACACACATTTAATGGCTGAGAACTTCACAAGATTTCTGCTAATCTCTGGTGTTAAAGCACAGTTCAGTTCCTTCATCTGTACTATCAAGTACAGATATTATATTCTACCACCATGTCAAAATTAGTATAAAGCTCAGCCTTTATGCCTGATTGGACAAGAGAATTCATTACACCAAGAATTTTACAAATTGGTTTATGGGTTCAGATTGCATCAAATTCCACACTGATTTCCACTGACGTGCAGAACAAACAACTGTTCCTCTATTATTTTCTGTCCCTGGTGCAGCGTTACAGCATCTAGACCAAGTTCCTTCTGTGTCTCAGCACCTGTCCTTTTTGTATATTTTAAAGTCATCTTTTTATTTCCCAGCCTTGTTTATTCCCACAAGGCCACAAAAAATTGAAGCAACAGTCATGCTTTTCCCTCCCCACATGAATCTTTAGTAAAAGGCAAAAGATTCATTCAATTATGAAGAGAAGCACGAGTATGGATTTAAAGTCATCTTTAAAAATAAAATCGTCGCTTTTTTTCATATAAAAAAATGCATCACTTTGTACAAATTAATAACTATTTCCAAAGTAACTTAATATTTATAAACTTCTTACATGTGCATCTTCATCATTTCTCTAAAACAAATTCAGTTTTGTGGTAATTTCATAGTCACATTTTTAAAGTGTTCGCTACTACTAGAATTAAACCTTTTTAACTTCTATGAAACAATCATATCCAAAAGAATGTTACTCATTAAAACCACACTATAAATCATATTTTCAGAGCATTAACCCAGAGAAGAACATGGCAGAAAATGAATAATCTATGCAGCTTGATGCCTTTTCACATATTGATTTACAAGTCATTTGTCTGCAATTATTGTTTAAATACAATTCACTCTTTCCCAATAGGATACTATTATCATTATTGTATACAAGGATCAGACTTACATTAAAATGGTTTAGGGGCTTCCCTGGTGGCGCAGTGGTTGAGAATCTGCCTGCCAATACAGGGGACACGGGTTCGAACCCTGGTCTGTGAAGATCCCACATGCCGCGGAGCAGCTAGGCCCGTGAGCCACAACTGCTGAGCCTGCGCGTCTGGAGCTTGTGCTCCGCAACAAGAGAGGCCGCGATAGTGAGAGACCCGCGCACCGCGATGAAGAGTGGCCCCCACTTGCCGCAGCTAGAGAAAGCCCTCGCACAGAAACGAAGACCCAACACAGCCAAAAATAAATGAATTAAAAAAAAAAAAAAAAAGGTTTAAACTCAAGCCCAACTTTATTGTTGTTTTGTTGTTTTCACTTGGAACATTAAAGATTATTTTAACACAAATGGAACACGTATACTTGAACATTGTAGTCATCTGTATTGAATTCTATCATTCATCTGAGATCTTCCTGATATTTATCAGTATAAGATTGGCTAACCCTTCTCGTGACAAGTGTAAGAGCATGTTGATGGCCTGAAGACCATCACCTATGCGGTTTCTGTCCGTTGCATTGTTTGTACAGGGGAATCCTATACCAAAGATGCTAAGTATGATTTCCTACTCTGAAAATTAAACGTTTCACCTATTTTTTTAAAAAAAGAAATTAAAGAGGAATCTCAAGCCAAACCAAAGATTCCTTCCTCCATGATAACTGCCCCCGAATAACCCCACATGGGATGGACATGCTCATTCATTTTTGCTTCTTTCTCTATCTTCAAACTGGAGACAGTAATCAGATGCAATTATTAGAAACCCTGACTTCATCATTCCTACCCAAGGGTGAAATGGCCTAGAGTCAGTGCTTCCAATTATGCTGGGTGGCCCAGAAATGGACAAGCTGATTTATAGATAGCTGTGCTTAGTTCTATCCCAAAGGTCCCAGAGGAAACGTCTGGAGCAGAAGCTGTATCTCCCTATCAAGTGGCTCTCAGCTCTGTCACCAGCTACAGAATTAAATAGAAGGCTGAACCTGGAAGAGAGGTTTTTTTCTCTTACACTATGGTCAATTCTTAAATCACTCTGACATTAATAGGAAAATTCCATAGGCACACTTGCATGTCCTCATTAAAGTATAGAAATTAAAGAAGTGACAGAGTAATCACTAAAACCAACGACAGAGGAGATGCCCACAGGAATAACAGACTCAGTTCACATTTTAAGTAGTTCAGTCTGAAAAATTCAAAATGCAAATTCCTTTTAGGGAACTGGTATCAAAAGCATGCTCGGTCACATATAACATGTCCCATGCTGTTTTGATCAATTGAAATTATTCTTACTGTTTTGGGCTTTTTAAACCATTTGCTACAGAATTCTTTTTTTTGACCATCTTAAAGAGGGAGTCAGTAAAAGAGTAAAATTTATCGGACTTAACGTTGCTTTGTTTATTGTTGGGTAGAAAGTAAAGCCCTACCTGTTCTCTGCTTCCATGAGAAGCAGACACACACACACACACACACACACACACACACACACACACACACTTCTCCAAGGTACTTCATGGAAGCTGACTTTTAAAACAACTCCTTGTCATTTTGGACATAGTGCAAAATCTAGAACTGTATAATATAAAACCTATACCAAAATGGCACATCTCCTTTTTTATTTTCAAAGATATCAATTCTTTCCACATAAAGGAAGGAGCCGGAAAATGAAAATGCTTTTTAGTCCATAGCCTGAGAAGTTCCAAATCTTTTTTGAAACCAACCATAAACAGTCCTGGCAAAAGGCAAGAGAGAAATGTCTATATTCAAGTGAATATTTGCATGGTTTTCAAGACACACCATGATTAGATTTCTGGTTTTGATGCAAAGCAAAATGCTGCCTAAAAGACAGTTTTCTGGAAAGAAACTTTTAATGGTGAATAAGAGGATGAGGAAGTTTAGAGAAAGAAATAAGAAATTTATAGTGTCTGACTTGTATAGAAAGAATGTAAAAGGAGGCCTGCATTCCTCTGTGGAGATGTGATCTGCTATCTAAAGCTAGAATTTTAAGAGAAAATAGTACAGGAAAAAAATTCACATTCCATCACCTCAATAGCCCTCCCTTCCTTAGTAAGGGTATCTATCCGCCATAGCAAATGGTGCAGAGGAGAGATGCTGAGCATTTAATGTGTTTAATAAAATTATATTATGCTGCGGACTTGCATTTGTCATCCTTGTAAGGTAATAAAAATCTACCTTTCCTGAGAAAGAATGACACCTGTAAAACTGTTCCAGGCAGGTTAAAAATTTTGAAAATGCAAAGTAATCATAAACCTAGAAGACATCCAAAGAGGGTAAGATTCATAAATCAGTGTGAAAGTTTTGTTTTGGGGTAAACTGCAGAAGCTAGAGTTTCAATTGTAAGTAAAAGAAAACAAGCAAACTTAAAAGTGCCATTTCTTTTTTTTGTGTGTGTGCTTAAAAAAAAGAAGAAATTTCAGTATCATCATTAACAAGGAACATTTAATATAAGGATCTAGAAATAGTAGTTGAAAGTACCTGCCAAAGGGGGTGGGGGATAGGAAAAGGATGATGCACTGTAGAGGCCACTCAGAAATTCAGTTCAAATATGTATTCATCCAGGCACAAGATGCTGCTGAGAGAGGTTGATTTTTTGTGCATGTGAAGTGATTGAAGAACTAAGACAACGTGTGTACTATAGCATCAATTATCAGAGGAGCTCTGAGAAAGGAAAGATCCAGATGAATAATAGACATCTGAGAAGGCTTCACGGAGAAGGAGGAACCTAAACTAACCTAAATGAGAAAAGTGGAATTTCAATCAGCAAGTTGGAGGAAGAGAAGAATGAGTTCCAGATGGGAAAATAGCCCAAACAGGAAGGAACTAATATTGTCTATTTGGGGCCTGAGATTGTCCAGGATAGGTAATAGTAGAAAAGGTTTACTTTAATATGTGAGGAGAGATGAGGTTAAATAAAAATTACGGAGAATATTAGAATAAGTAGTTTAAATGCTTTACACACAAAAACAAAAACTACAACAACACTAGGGGACCAATTTTATTAAACATTTAACTAGCATTACCTCATGTTATCCAAATAGCAACTCTAGAAACACAGGTAGTAGTAATATTATCCCCATTTTACATATGAGGAAATGAAGGCTTGAAGTAGTCGACTAATATGATTGATAACATGGATATAATTTAGAAAAGTCAGGATTAAAACCCAGGTTTGTGATTTTTAAAGCCCATGCTCCTGACTGCTATATTTCATTGCATCATTATAATTTTGTAAAATACAAATCCCTGGTCTCTGCAAGTATTTCAGTAAAGAGAAATAAAAAACATTGCATTGATTAGAATCACATATGTATATGAAACAAGTTGAACCTTCTCTAATGCTGAATGCAGGTAGAAGGAGGGATAAAAGAGACTGTAGAACGATGAGTCAGCTGGAGCTATAAACAAGGAACAGCTCCTGAGTGGCACAGGGTTTTATAAGCCCGGTCAAGGAGCCTGGACCTTATCCGGAGGATAATGGGGGCGCCATTGGAGCATCGGCAGTAAGTGGAATAATCACGTGTGCTTTAAAAACATGCTCTGGTTACGGTGCAGAGAACGGCTGGATGAACGTGGTGGCGGGGAACACTATTTAGCTAGCTATAGAAGGAATCCAAGTTCAAGGTGATGGTGGCCTGACTTTAAGAGGCAGAAATAATGGGCCTTGGTAATTGAGTCAAACGATATCTAGGTTTGTGACTTGGACAATGGGAGACAGTAATTCTACTTATAGAGTCGGGGATCTCAAAAGGATAGGGAGAAATGATGAGTTCATTTGGGGACTTGATAAGTTTGAAGTGCTTTTGTGGCATTCAAGTAGACATATCTAATGGTTGGAGATACAGATATAATACTCAGAAGTGAGGTGTGGCCTAGGTGTCAAGATTTGTGATTAAAGCCATGGGAATATGAAAGATTATCCAGGATGAGTGTGCACGGTAAGAAAGGAAGGGAGAATTAAGACAAAACCCTGAAAACACAAAAGCCTTTCCGCAATAAAGGAAGAGGACGCTACAGAGGGGAATTAGAAAAAATGACACCAGAGAGGAAACATACTCTTGTGTGTGGGGTACTTGAAATTAAAAAGAGAGGTTTTTCAAGATGGAAGAAGTGACAACCTATAACAAACGCTGATGAGAGCTCCAGTTAGATTAAGGAGACGAGAGACCACTGAGTCAGCAACTGAAGACATTACTAGTCATACATCCTAAAAGGATTAGAGGCCAAATTATAATGGATTGAGAGGTTAATTATTTTAAAAAGCCAGTGTATGTAGATTAGTAATTTCCAAAGATCAGTGCTGATGCCTAATCAAGTTTTCACAGATCAGAAGCAAACCCCCAAAACTAAAAGCATCAGTTTTGTTTGCTGGAGCTAAATTACTCTATGAAATTGTTACCTTAGGATAATATCCTTCCAAATTTTTAATACTAAAAATACATTTCTGTTATAAAGTGAGAGTGATAGGAGATAGTAGTAGTTATTTTCAAATACTCTTGCTAGTTGAATCTATATACCATTCCAAATTCTGCAACCTACCATTGCTGCTGAATTTCAAGTGTTTGATTCTAAAGGAATGGGTATCCAAAAGAATGTCTCAGCATTCCCTGATGGGTAGAGAGAGGAGGTAGAATAAAGGGGAATGCTACTTGTCTGGCAATGGTATTGCTTCTTTCTAAGTACAGAGTATCGTTCTGAAGGGTCAGTAGAGAGGTATTTGCATTTTGTCTTTGGCAGTTTCATTATGTTGTCTATTATTACAGTGCAATGTTCTAATAGGAGTTTCATCATGCATTCAAATTGAATAGAGGATTCATTTAGCCACCACAACGAATTGAGCTCAGCAGGCTTCATTTCAGGAACTTCTGTGGTGTCAAGTGGTCAGTCCTTCAGTTTTAATTTCTAGATATATGAGATGCAAATTGCATGATCTTTTCTTCTCTGATAGTCAAAGCAAATGGCTCCAATTACATTCGAACATATCCTTAACTGGGAGGTAAATAACATCAGCTTGGGATGTGGTAGGATGAATCCCAAAGAAAAGATTAATTATCTTGTAAAGGTATTGTATTATCTTAATTGTTCACATCACTCAAGCTTTTCTAATTAGAAAGGTAAATACCAACCTAGGCAGGTTTTGCCCTTGCACAATTAAAAAAAGGCTAAACATTTACATGAATTATACCTTTTCAAATATTTAAACTTGATAAGGCCAACCATCAGTTTATACTTGTTTTTCCTGTCATCAGACTTCCCAAAGGTCAATCGTATTTCTCTTATAAAAAGTGAAAGAATAACAGTCTCCTATTAAATAACATAAATATTTCAATGTATTGGTGCTGCAAGCAAGCCTACCAGCCCACACTCCTCCAGCCCACGATTGTTTAGTGGTTTCCAAGATCCAAGATGCTTTTCTCCATCTGATCTATTCCAAGCATACTTTTAGCCCAGTGGTTTCTTTGAAAACCCACAGGAGATTATACACAACTCCTGTTTTCTCCCTTCAAGCAGCAGCTGTCATTTCTTGTACAGAACATTTCCCATTTCACCTTTCTGATTTATGCTTTGTCTCTGGATAAATTTAGTCCTTATTAAACAATCAGAATTGGATCCTGCCTCCTAGAACAACTCTTACCTCAGAGAAGTTAATCAGACTCTCTCATGAGTTGAGTTCCAACATGTCCTAGACAGGCCTTGCTGACACTAGAGTATCCTTACTATTATGAATATTTTTCTTGATAGAGTACCCAACATACAGTAGGTACTGAGAAGTGACCCACAGGCTCTGTGTTGGTTTCTGGTCTTCGTTTTGAAGCAGAGTGGTCTAGTGTTTGAAGAACAAAGACTTTGGACCCATATGGATCTGCGTTTGAATCTGGCTGTAAAACTAATTCTGTTATCTTGGGGAGAATGTGTCACTTCACTTCACTACAGAAGCAGAGGAATGCCTCCTTCCACTTCTGTAAAATGACATTAAAAATAATACCAACCTATTAGGAAGGTTTAAGGGATTAAATGATACCATGCATGTTATACACTTAGCTCAGTGCCAGGCACCCAAGTTCTCAATAATTGTTGGCTCTATTGTATTTTATTACTATAATTTATAGCCTCTTTACTGGAACTCAGCTTGAAATCTGTTTCTGAGGTCAGAATCAGAAGTGAAATATTCTTGTCATTTAAAAAGGTCATCTGAACTTGCCTGCATAGCAAATGCTTCTCTAGGTTTTAATTCAGATGTGTCTCTTTCATTCTTACATCTTCAAAGTGGGAGACTTTCAGAGGTCTGATGGGCTGTAACACACTGTTTCCATAGCTGGTTTACCAACTCATTGATCTGCAGCATTTCACTTAGGGCTGTTCTCTTTCTGACAGGAAGGCTTGAGGGAGATGATGATCTTAAATGCCAGGAGGATTTTCCACGTGGTCACAGGGGAAGAACACTGTGAGCATCTGGGCGCAGCATACAGAGAAGATTGTGAGGGTTGTGAAGCTCCATTTATGTGTTCAGTGAATGGACCCTTGGGCTTGAGCACAATGTACTGTGGAAGGTAAGAGGGGTTAATTCATCAGGAGCTCAATTTGTGGAACCAATTCTTCAGTCTCATTTACGTTTACATTACCAGGACATCTTTCACAGTGAGGGGGCTGGGATGTTGGATGAGATCACAGCTAACATGTTAGATTTTATAGGTGTGATCTCTTTGTATTCTCTAGCCAGTTGCCTGGAAGCCATAGATCCTTATTTACCCTGACAGCTCCGTTCCTCCAATGTGGTCAAGAATATCTCCCTAGAATTTCTGTGTCAGTCTTCAATCACTTTATCTTTAATGCCAGAACTTCTATCTAACCAAAATCATCTGATAGCCTACCTTGATCTTCTCTTACCCCTTCCCTACCTTTGATAAAAATTAATTTGACTCCTTTGAAAACCAGTCAGAGTCTCTTAAGACACTGCTTATTTATGGCCATTTGTTCATGGTTCACTTTTTAAAAAATTTTGTATCCGAGTACAGTTGATTTACAATGCTGTGTTAGTTTCCGCTGTACAGCAAAGTGTGTCAGTTATACATATACATACCTACACTCTTTTTTAGATTCTTTTCCCATATAGGTCATTACAGAGTATTGAGACAAGTTCCCTGTGCTATACAGTAGGTCCTTATTAGTTATGTATTTAATATATAGTAGTGTACATATGTCAATCCCAGTCTCCTACTTTATCCCTCCCTCCCCACTTTAAAATCAGGTCTGAAGTATATGAAGTTGGTGCTACTAATCTAGTTATTGTGACCCTGAACAAGTCACCTAACTTCTCTAAACCTTGGTTAACCCATCAATAAAATGGGAATTATAACTTATACAGGGTACAGTTGATTTGAGCACTACACAGAATCTTCTATGTGAAGCCTTTGGTGTTGGTTTCCTAAACATTGTGCCTCCTACAGGTAGGCCCAGCCCTTAGATGTGATGCCAGAGAGAATGTTTCAAGAGACTTAGATTACTTGAAACCTGTTCCAACAGAGAAAGCAAGCACATCAAACTTTTCCCGATCTTGAGTTTCCGTTTCCTAAGGTTTCTTCCTAAGCTCCAATCCAAGAGTAGATTGGGTTAGTCTACTTGAAAAAGTAGTTGCATGATTTAATGCCCCATATGGACTTCATCCAAGCCAGTGATAAAAGCAGTAACTGATCAGTACTAAAAATATTCCTCTAGTGTTTAGGCTCAGGTTAATACTTGTATACACAGGTCATATTTTCTCTTCATGACCTCATTCTTAACCTGTGTTCTAAATTCTTTTCCAGACCTTTCCTAAAGATAGATGAAGATGTATCTATACCCAAACTGATTATTTAATCTGCTTGTGTTTTCATTATATTGTTGCTGTCATGAGGTGGTGTCCTATTCTCAGGCCAATGAAGAATGAAGTATGCTTGGCCTAGCTGTGCCGGGAGTTAATCATTCTTCTTAATCAACTTCTTCTTGCATTCTTGGCTACACTTACTCTTACAGTTGAAATGATGCACACCATTCCAAAGAACTGTCTCTATTCTCTTCCTAGTCAACATCCTTCCCTCCTGAGGACTGGAAGGCTGGCACAAGTTCTTCCAAAATTATTATATCAACTTTTGCAGGTTCTATCAGCTCATCTTTACGCCTCTCTAATCTTTCTGTAAGATAGGCTCAGGCCATTAATACTTCTCACTCAATACTTAGCACAATGGCTGACACTCAGGAAGGGTTCAATAAAGGATAGACAGTATCATTATTACCATTCTGTTCCAGACACTATCCTGAGTGTTGCCAACACCAAAGTGAATAACCATAGTTATTATTTGCAGAGTTCATCTTCATTTCGAAGTTTTGCTTAAATTATGTCTCCACTAATGACAGTAACTCTTCCCTGAGAACTCTATCTTTTCTTTCCCAATTTCCCTTGGATGCCATGAGCAGCATATCACAATTTCTGGCTAATGCTGTTGGATAATACTTATAACCAATGAACTGAGCTCCTGTGGTAAAACTTTCGAGAACTTCATCCATTATTTCTCTTCTTAGCTCAAAGGAGGTTAAATATCACTTGCAAAACAAGGAACTAATAAGAATCTAACATAAACTGTCAAACTAGAGAGTCCACAGGGCTAAGAGGAGCAGATGCCCAGATGGCCAGTCATATTCCTGTCACCAGGCCGATCTTTGTCCCACTTTTCCATATGAGGATAGCTGTGGTTTGAAATAAATATTCAAGTGTTGCAAAGTCAAGTTGCTTGTATATGAAATATTCTGTGAGACTTGAAAATGGACATTTTCTCATTCAAGGTTAATAGCACTTAACCTAGAAAAGTAAATATGACCCATTTTACTCATTACATCAGACTGAAATCTCCTTAAGAAAGAGGGCATATTTTGCTCATTGCTTCAACCTCACTGTCTTATACATGCCTAACGCAGGTGATTCAATAAATATTCAATGAAAGAATAAGTTCATTTTGCTACCAGTTTACCACCTAGGAAAGAACAGGTAGGTAGCAAGGAAATTTAAAAGCAGTAGGAAATTTATTTGCAAGATTAGGAAAAGGCTATTCTGAACACATGGAAAAAATTAAGATTAAGTGCAGAATAAGAATAAATCCATACTGTGACCCTCTATAAATCCATATTTGTTGTTTATTTCAATTGATAGTTATTTTTCCACAAGTTTAGAGGTATTAACTAATGAAGAGAAAGAACTGAAATGCTGACTTCCTAAGATTTCAAAAAGTTGGGGGAGTTACTTTGCCTTTGTTCTTTAAGTTAGTGAAATCTTGTTCAAACCCATCCACCAACCCTTCACTCAAATGTCACTTTCCTGATTGCTTTTGTTACGTGCCATTGAGTCATGGACATTTTACGGCTGACTCATGCAGTCACAAGGTGATAAATCATAACCAGCAAATACCGTCACAGAAATTACAAATGATAGACGGCATTTCAGAGGACTGTCTGTGGGAAACCAGGTATTTATTTTCACTTTGTAGCCGCTTCTAAATAGCCTGCATTTGGCAATGGGAGTTGTCAAAAAAGTCAGAAGTTATTGCTAGCTCACTGCTATTCAGGCACATAGGAAGAACTTGTTAAAAGTAGAGGATTTAGCTCCTTTGTTGTTCTAGCAAATTAAAACTGAAGTTGAGAAGTTTAAATTTGAAGAGAAAGCAAAACCAGTATGAAGTTCAGGCCTTTGGTGAGGAAAATTAATTGTTGCCATTTTTTTTTTAGGGATGCTTCCTGTATATTTGCCTCAGCAGAGTGAAAAAAGTGAAATAAAGTGGCTATACTTTATACATGAATCACCACTTTGGACTCAGTTTATCTTAGTATTATATCACTGTAGTCTGAGAATTATACATAGATTCTGGAATAGCATTCCAGAGCAAATGTTAGATCCAAATACCCAACAGCTTTTTTTTTTTTTTTTAGAGATTTACTTTTTTTTTTTTTTTTTTTTTAATTTTATTTATTTATTTATTTATTTTTGGCTGTGTTGGGTCTTCGGTTCGTGCGAGGGCTTTCTCTAGTTACGGCAAGTGGGGGCCACTCTTCATCGCGGTGCGGGGACCGCTCTTCATCGCGGTGCGCGGGCCTTTCACTATCGCGGCCCCTCCCGTTGCGGGGCACAGGCTCCAGACGCGCAGGCTCAGTAGTTGTGGCTCACGGGCCCAGCTGCTCCGTGGCATGTGGGATCTTCCCAGACCAGGGCTCGAACCCGTGTCCCCTGCATTAGCAGGCAGATTCTCAACCACTGCGCCACCAGGGAAGCCCTACCCAACAGCTTTTAAATGACTAATTAAGACTATTAACTAGCGTGTCTCTAATGAGCATTTGCTTTATATGTTTCACATAGTAACTTAGCCTAAAATTATGGTCTCTTCATCTGGGGCTTCCAAAACTGTATTTCATTAACATCAATAAAATTATTTTGCTATGCAAGGGAAATGGCTATGCCTTCAAAGCAAATTTAGTAAAATTTAAAATTTTATAAAATTCCAATATTTGATTCATTACCTTATAACTTGATATGATGAATACATTTAAGCACCTACAGTATCAAGAGGCAAGGGAATTCAAGGAGAACACACAAGTAGATCTGTGGATCTTTACAACACCTTTATCCTCATATCACTGCAGAGAGCTGGACTTGTGTGTATTTTAAAAAAAGGAAAATGTGAGTTAATCATTCTTTTGTTTTGTTTTTGCTTTGTTTATTGACTTTTCCAAAAATTTGTTTTGTTTCTAACAAAGTTTTAAAAATTTTTTAAATGCGTGAAGTAACACATTTTTTTTCACCCAGAAGTCACATGTACTGCAAAATCTCATCTCTGAGAACACTGGGCAGGAAAAGGCAAAGTAGGGAGCTTGAGATACAAACAATCCATGCCATTTCACCTTCTGCAAAACTCACAACCCCCTGGGAAGGATGGAAGAAGAGGAAGAGGTGAGCTATTTACTATCTAAGAACATCTAATTAAAGTCACTTGAAGCTTTTACAGGAATATAAAATTATCTCTGGTGTACGCTTAGAGGAACACGGGCATATAGATATTCCCATTCTCTTAAGAATTGTGCCAAGAAAGAAAAGCTGAAAAGGCATCTTCTTCGAAATTCTGAAGGGAAACTATGCTTTAAGTAGGCACATTTGGTGCACTATGGATTAAAGTGTTTTAATAGCATCCATTTATCATTTTAACAGCAAGCATTTACTGTTAAAAAGGTGTATGACCAGGTGCAAAGATCCCGAGGCTTAAATTTTCAAAAGACAATGTGAAGTCATGTCAGAAATGGGAAATGCTGCCCTTTTCTCTTTATGTGCCTAAAAGTGTGTGATTTTCAAGTCCTGGCTCTATGAGTGACAAAACTTTTGCTCAGAACACTCTCAATGGTCTTTTGTATGAGGAGATGATTGAAATAAGACTCAGTCACATCAGGTTAATGCAAGGTTATACTGGAAAGTTTCCGACTGTTAGCCATGACAACATAGTAAATGTAGAAATGGTAAGAACAGACACTTAAGAAAAATCAGAGTTTTTTACTGCTTTCACATATATTATCTGAGGTGGTTCTCCTAACAACCTTGTATATATAGACCTTATCCACATTTGACACAGGCAATCGACAGAAAGCTGAGCTAACTTGTTGCCTTGTTGGTGTATGGAACGTATTCAAATGGTTGCAGCCCAATCACCAAAATAATTTAAAAACCATTTCAAACTGTGAAATACTAAAGAAATAATCCCACTGACACATTACAGCAAAACTTTTCAAAGTCTGCTTTCCTTCAGAACCCCAGTGCACTGAGTATCCTATGTATCATTGATTATCACATGACTACTCTTGAATATATAAATAGTCTCTCTTCAGTCACGCACACACACCTTATCAAAGTGTATTATTTTCATGATCTCAGCATGTCATCTGCCTTCAGCCAATGAGAGCCATTTATTTTACATCCTGGTGAAGTTGACTCATGTGTCAATACCAAAAGGTATACGATAGTTGGCCCCTCTGCACATATAAAAGAGAGAATATCTCATTGTACTTTTTTTTTCAGAGAGTCTTAATTTATTTAAAAAATTTTTTTAATTTAATTTTTATTTCATATTGGAGTATCATTGATTTACACCTGAAACTAACACAACGTTGTAAGTCAGCTATACTCCCATACATTTGAAATGAGATGTTTGCAGCAGCTCAGAGAGTTTAAGAAAATGGTGGAAGAACAAATGGCTAAATGTCATCAGGAAGAGATTGATAGAAGTAAAATATAAGAAAAGATCTCAATTAGTATTCATTGAGTCTGGGAGAGTTGACTGATATTTAATTTGGTGATTACAGTAAGAAAAAGAAACTATGGGGAGACCTTCGAGATGGCGGAGGAGTAAGACGTGGAGATCACCTTACGTGGATCCTCCCCACAAATACATCAGAAATACATCTACACGTGGAACACGTCCTACAGAACACCTACTGAACGCTGGCAGAAGACCCCAGACCTCCCAAAAGGCAAGAAACACCCCACGTACCTGGGTAGGGCAAAAGAAAAAAGAAATAACAGAGACAAAAGAAAAGGGACGGGACCTGCACCAGTTGGAGGGAGCTGTGAAGGAGGAAAGGTTTCCACACACTAGGAAGCCCCTTCGCGGGCGGAGACTGCGGGTGGCGGAGGGGGAAAGCTTCGGAGCCACGGAGGAGAGCGCAGCAACAGGGGTGCGGAGGGCAAAGCGGAGAGATTCCCGCATAGAGGCTCGGCGCCGAGCAGCACTCTCCAGCCCGAGAGGCTTGTCTGCTCACCCGCCGGGGCGGGCGGGGGCTGGGAGCTGAGGCTCGGGCTTCGGTCGGATCCCAGGGAGAGGACTGGGGTTGGCGGCGTGAACACAGCCTGAAGGGGGCTAGAGCACCACAGCTAGCCAGGAGGGAGTCCAGGAAAAAGTCTAGAACTGCCTAAGAGGCAAGAGACCATTGTTTCAGGGTGCGCAAGAAGAGGGGATTCAGAGCACCACCTAAATGAGCTCCAGAGACGGGTGTGAGCTGCGGCTATCAGTCCAGACACCAGAGATGGGCGTGAAACGCTAAGGCTGCTGCTGCAGGACCAAGAAGCCTGTGTGTGAGCACAGGTCACTCTCCACACTGCCCCTCCCAGGAGCCTGTGCAGCCCACCTCTGACAGGGTCCTGTGATCCAGGGACAACTTCCCCGGGAGAACGCACGGCGCGCCTCAGGCTGCTGCAACGTCACGCCGGCCTCTGCCGCCACAGGCTCACCCTGCATACCATATCCCTCCCTCCCTGCAGCCTGAGTGAGCCAGAGCCCCCTAATCAGCTGCTACTTTAATCCTGTCCTGTCTGCACAAAGAACAGATGCCCTCAGGCGACCTACACACAGAAGCAGGGCCAGATCCAAAGCTGAACCCCAGAAGCTGTGCCAACAAAGAAGAGAAAGGGAAATTTCTCCCAGCAGCCTCAGGAGCAGCAGATTAAATCTCCACAATCAACTTGATGTACACTGCATCTCTGTAATACCTGAATAGACAACAAATCATCCCAAAATTGAGGCAGTGGACTTTGAGAGCAACTGTAGACTTGGGGTTTGCTTTCTGCATCTAATTTGTTTCTGGTTTTATGTTGATCTTAGTTTAGTATTTAGAGTTTATTATCATTGGTAGATTTGTTTATTGATTTGGTTGCTCTCTTGCTTTTCTTTTTTTTTATATATATATATATATAGATATATATATAGTTTTCCCTTTTTCTCTTTTTGTGAGTGTATATGTGTGCGCTTCTTTGTGTGATTTTGTCTGTATAGCTTTGCTTTTACCATTTGTCCTAGGGTTCTGTCTGTCCGTTTTTTTGTTTGTTTTTGTTTTTGTTTCTTAGTATAGTTTTTAGCACTTGTTATCATTGGTGGATTTGTTTTTTGGTTTAGTTGCTCTCTTCTTTTTTTTTTATTACTTTTTAATTTTTAATAATTTTTTAAAATAACTTTTTCTCTTCTTTCTTTCTTTCTTTCCTTTCTTCTCACTTTTCTTCTGAGCCGTGTGGCTGACAGGGTCTTGGTGCTCCAGCCGGGTGTCAGGCCTGTGCCTCTGAGGTGGGAGAGCTGAGTTCAGGACATTGGTCCACCAGAGACCTCCCGGCTCCAGGCAGTATCAAATGGTAAAGGCTCTCCCAGAGATCTCCACCTCAATGCTAATACCCAGCTCCACTCAATAACCAGCAAGCTACACTGCTGGACACCCTATGCCAAACAACTAGCAAGACAGGAACACAACCCCACCCATTAGCAGAGAGGCTGCCTAAAATCATAATAAGGTCACAGACACCCCAAAATACACCACCGGATGCGGTCCTGCCCACCAGAAGACAAGATCCAGCCTCATCCACCAGAACACAGGCACCAGTCCCCTCCACCAGGAAGCCTACACAACCCACTGAACCAACCTTCGACACTGGGGGGCTGAAACCAAAAACAATGGGAACTATGAACCTGCAGCCTGTGAAAAGGAGACCCTAAACATAGTAAGTTAAGCAAAATGAGAAGACAGAGAAGCACACAGCAGATGAAGGAGAAAGGCAAAAACCTACCAGACCAAACAAATGAAGAGGAAATAGGCAGTCTACCTGAAAAAGAATTCAGAGTAAAGATAGTAAACATAATCCAAAATCTTGTAAATAGAATGGAGAAAATACAAGAAACATTTAACAAGGACCTAGAAGAACTAAGGAGCAAACAAACAATGATGAACAACACAAAATGAAATTTAAAATTCTCTGGAAGGAATCAGTAGCAGAACAACTGAGGCAGAAGAACGGATAAGTGACCTGGAAGATAAGATAGTGGAAATAACTACCACAGAGCAGAATAAAGAAAAAACAATGGGAAGAACTGAGGACAGTATCAGAGACCTCTGGGACAACATTAAACACACCAACATTCGAATTATAGGGGTCCCAGAAGAAGAAGAGAAAAAGAAAGGGACTGAGAAAATATTTGAAGAGATTATAGTTGAAAACTTCCCTAAAATGGGAAAGGAAATAGTCACTCAAGTCCAGGAAGTGCAGAGAGTCCCATACAGGGTAAGTCCAAGGAGAAACACACCAAGACACATATTAATCAAACTATCAAAAATTAAATATAAAGAAAACATATTAAAAGCAGCAAGGGAAAAGCAACAAATAACATACAAGGGAATCCCCATAAGGTTAACAGCTGATCTTTCAGCAGAAACTCTGCAAGCCAGAAGGGAGTGGCAGGACATATTTAAAGTGATGAAAGGAGAAAACCTACAACCAAGATTACTCTACCCAGCAATGATCTCATTCAGATTCGATGGAGAAATTAAAACCTTTACAGACAAGAAAAAGCTAAGAGAATTCAACACCAGCAAACCAGCTTTACAACAAATGCAAATCAAAACCACAATTAGGTACCACCTCACACCGGTCAGAATGGCCATCATCAAAAAATCTACAAACAATAAATGCTGGAGAGGGTGTGGAGAAAAGGGAACCCTCTTGCACTGTTGGTGGGAATGTAAATTGATACAGCCACTATGGAGAACAGTTTGGAGGTTCTTTAAAAAACTAAACATAGAACTACCATATGACCCAGCAATCCCACTACTGGGCATATACCCTGAGAAAACCATAATTCAAAAAGACACATGCACCCCAATGTTCATTGCAGCACTATTTACAATAGCCAGGTCATGGAAGCCACCTAAATGCCCATCGACAGACGAATGGATAAAGAAGATGTGGTACATATATACAATGGAATATTACTCAGCCATAAAAAGGAACGAAATTGGGTCATTTGTTGAGATGTGGATGGATCTAGAGACTGTCATACAGAGTGAAGTAAGCCAGAAAGAGAAAAACAACTATCATATATTAACACATATATGTGAAACCTAGAAAAATGGTACAGATGAACCGGTTTGCAGGGCAGAAATAGAGACACAGATGTAGAGAACAAATGTATGGACACCAAGGGGGAAAGTGGCGGGGGGAGGGGGGTGGTGGTGGTGTGAATTGGGAGATTCAGATTGAGATGTATACACTGATGTATATAAAATGGATGACTAATAAGAACCAGCTGTATAACAAAATAAATAAAATAAAATTTAAAAATTCAAAGAAAATGTAAAGAATGCATGTCTAATTGGTTTACTTTTTCATTGTCTTCTTGTGTGAGAACAAGAGCATTCACCTTATCTGTCACTGATATAGTCCCAGAGCTTGAAACGGTGCTTGATACAAAACAGGAAACATTTTTTTAAATGAAAAAAGAAATGAGTGAATGAATCAATGAATGGACCAATCAGTAAATCAAGACATCCATATTTGAGGTTTCTTAAAACTCCCTCTTTAGTGGATTAGAAAGTGTGTGATTCAGCCCTAGGTTACCTGTGTATTTTCACACAAAAATGCTATGTATATGCAGAATGCAAAATTGGAATCATTTCCAGAATCAGGATGTAAATTGGACAAGGGGGCAATTGCTTGGCTATGTGGCAGGGAGATATTTGAGCAAAAATATCTTGCCTAGAGAAAAGGAGGTAGAATTTGCCTTTTGAACATTTTTGTGCCGAGCCAGATAATTTACTTCTCACCTGGGAACAATTTCCTTCCTGCAGCCATAATTTGAGTTTCACCACAGCTGTGGAGCTAAAGTCAAAGTCAAAGTAGAGATTGCTGCGTCACTTGCTGGAAAATGACTTTTTAGTTTGGGTTTGTGTCCTTGTCTGGCAGCTTTCTTATTTGTGTTTTAAAACATGAACTGCAGAGAGGTGAACATCTGTTTCTGAGTGTACAAGTGGAATATGGAAGGAATTTTTTTGTGTGTGGCTTTAAATTCCTGAACTCTTAAGCTGTCCCAATTCATGCATTCTGACTTCTTTCTTTCCAGCCAAGAAGCAGCAGCTGCATCTGGATGTGTGAATTATACATTTGAGTTAATGCTATTTAACAGAAACATACACTTCTTTTTTATTTCCTGCATCCACAATTCTGAGACAACCGAGCTTATCCTTATGATGCTGGTATCTTCCTTCTCCCCTGTTCCCTGTCTTCTATAAAATTTTCCATTCTTAGCACCAAACAGTAAGACTAGAGAATAGAATGCATTACTCTCTGTACTGCCTCCTCATATTGCTATTTTTTCCTCCTGATACTGACATTTCATAAGAGGAGCAGAGCTGTGTGTTAGGGGATACTGTGGGTGCTGTAACAGATATGGTCTTTCTCACTGTGGAGTGCAGAGTGTAGTGAGGAAGACAGATAAGAACAACAATAAAATTGGGATATTTGTGATAAATATAGAGAAATAGAAGGTGCTATGGTCCCTCACAACACAGTCATCTAACTTGGTGGAAGATCAGGTTTAAAAAGGGGAGGAGGGGGCTTCCCTGGTGGCGCAGTGGTTGAGAATCTGCCTGCTAATGCAGGGAACACGGGTTCGAGCCCTGGTCTGGGAAGATCCCACATGCCGCGGAGCAACTAGGTCCGTGAGCCACAGCTACTGAGCCTGCGCGTCTGGAGCCTGTGCTCCGCAAAAAGAGAGGCCGCGACAGTGAGAGGCCCGTGCACCACGATGAGGGGTAGCCCCCGCTTGCCGCGGCTGGAGAAAGCCCTTGCACAGAAACGAAGACCCAACGCAGCCATAAATAAATAAAAAAAAAAAAAGTTAAAAAAAAAATTCATTAGATCTCAAATTCACCTGCAGGATCTTCAATAGGGAAAAAGAAATCACTTCTAATTTAACTCGCACAGAAAGGAAGTAAGACCTGAGACAACAGGGAGCTTAAAAATGACAGAAATAATCATAGGAACTCAAATTTCCTTTCAAAGGTCCCAGGATTTCACACCTAGAAAAAGAAAAAAAAAAGGGGGGTGGGGAGGAGGATGTATAAGGGGGGGGGAATGTTCCTTGGAGAATGAGTAGGAGTCAACAAGAGTGTTCATAAGAAAGATGAAGTAGGGGACTTCCCTGGCGGTCCAGTGGTTAGGGCTCCGTGCTTCCATGGCAGGGGGCACGGTATTAAGATCCCCTCATGCCACGTGGTGTGGCCAAAATATTAAAAAACAACAAGAACAAAAGAAAAAAACAAAGATGAAGTATCTATCAAGCATCAGCTAGCTAACTAGAGGTGAGAAGTTTCCCCAAAGCTGGAAAATCTGATTGGATTTCAGGCTCTTCCTGAATCCACTGGTGAAGAACTGGACTTCTACTCAACGAAGCTTTAGGTGGTGGGTTAGCTGCTCAGGATACCAACGGCATCTCAGTGGACAACAGCGGTCAGTTGCACAGGGTGGTAACAAGAGTGGTGGGCTCTGCGCCATAGTTCCAAGGCTAAGTTAAAGATGGTGGCTTAGGCTCCCCCGGTTCCTTCCTCCCAAACTTTTTATGACAGAACTTACTAATCAAGTGTCTGCACCAAATGTTGCATCAACTGGCACCAGTGATTCAACAGAAGACTCAGGATTTTTCTTTTACTTACCATAGAGGAATGATGCAGAGTGTTAAGGCCAAAACATGGTAGCACCTTTGATTCATAGAGGTTGGTAGAACATAGTCCAAGAACTTTCTGCTTTCAGCAAGTGACAGGTGAGAGCAAGCTGTCACACACAACACAGTCAGGGGTCTACCCAATCCAACAGGATACCACTAAACCAATCAGAGTTTCCAGAACCATCTGGAGTTACCTTCATTTTTGTAAGAAATGACGCGTTAAGTCAAAGCAGTATAACTGGGAAAGAATAATACTGAATCATCAGCAACAGCTCTTTTATAAAAAAGGCTAAGCTCTGATACTTCACAACAATGAGCCCCATTGTTACGAAATAAAGCTACAACCCTGAAAGGTGGTGTTTGTACAGAGAGGAAGACATTTTCATGGACAAAATGACCTTCTTTTTCTTAAAGTCTTTGATATATCCCATCTGATTTGTGCTAGGATGAAATTTAATTGGTGGGAAATGTCATTGACACTCATATTTCTAAGGTTTCATATTGAATTCCACAACTGGATGAAGTTCAAGGAAAAATACATATTCACTCTCCCTTGAACATTTTCTAGTTTCTATGCCTTTTTCTCTCTTTTCCCCTTAAGATGTTTTAAAAGATCTTTTCTTGGGTCCTGTCAGCTGACCTCTAATTATCCATAGCTCTGATTTTTTCACATGCTTCAGAAACAATTTAGATAATGGTACTGCCTGGGTGGCACTTAGATTTGAAATCTTTTTAAGTGAACTCCTGGGGGAAAAGATGTAAATTGTAAACTGGGACCATGCCTAATGCTAGAGTAATAACAATAATAATTTAAAATTTTATTTTGTAGTTCCAATTACTGAGTACCTATTATGTACCAGCCATTATGCTAAGAGATATAAAATATGATCCTATTTATCTTACACAACAGTCCTATGTAATAGGAGCCATTATATCTCTACCTAATAGACAAAGAAAGCAAATATTAGAAAGGTTAACTAGCCTGCTGAAGGCCACACCTAGAAAGAAAAACTAAGAAATGGATCTTAGTTCAAATCAAGGTCTAACTTCAACACTATTCCTTTTAATCAAATAATTATATCATCTCCACATGTTAAGTGAATAGCCTCCTAAAAGCCACTTTTAGTTTTTGGTATGTTTAGAATATGTATATGTTTATGTATATATGTACAGACATTTGTGTGTAAAATATAAACTGTGTGGGTGTGTATCTATATATATATGGCATATTCAAATAATCTGTGTATTGTGTTTCAGTTGCTTTGGTTGTATATCAAGTTACCCTAAAAATTAGTGGCTTAAAACAATAGTCACGTTTATTTTGCTCATGAATCTGCAATTTGGGCAAAACCCAATGGGGATAGTTTGTCTTTACTGCACTCAGCATCACCTAGGGTGGCTTGCAGGCAGGAAGCTGGAATCGTCTCAAGACTCATTCACTCACATTTCTGGCAGTGATCTGTGGACTGAGTCCTTAAGTATGGCTGTTAGCAGAAACAACTACACCTGGCTTCTCCATGTGGCCTGGGGTTTCTACAACATGACTGCTGAGTTCTAGGGGCAAACATCCCAAGAGAGACAGAGACAGATGCATCATATTTTATAGCCTAGCTTCAGAAGTCTTACAGAAGCTCTTCTGCTCCATTCTGTTCTCTGAGAGACTCTCAAAGGCCTTGCCAGATTGATTCAGGAGGAGGAGAAATAGACTCCCTCTCTTGATGGAGAATGGCAAGGTTCTGGAAGAGCATGGGGGCCCAGAAATATCTGTTTGGCCATTTTTAATGCAACCTTCCTCAATATGTAACTCATATATAAGAATATATATTAATATGAGTTACATACTCATATAATTCATATATATGAATATATATGTGAATATATAGACGTGTGTGTGTGTGTAATGATGACTTCCTGACATCATGAAAATCTTTAATCTAGCTATGATGGGGAATGCAGAATCTAATGAGGAAGGTAATTTAGCAGAGGCCATTCAGAATCCAGCTACCCTTAACTGCCGTTCTTAATGACTGCTTTTCCTCCCATGCAGTTTCTTCTGGCCAACAGGGTCTTAGCCCTCCTATTTCAGATGGTATTTGCTTTTGTATATGTTTCACCTGCATTATGTGCACAACATGCCAGCTAGTTCTGGAAAATAAGATTACAAAGATGTGGAGCAAAGGGGGAGAATAGACAAGGGCTCAGACTGTGGAGTTAGATCTTGCTTGGAAACTTGGCTTCACCTCTTACTGTCTAAATAACCTTGGAAAATTTATTCAACTTCTTTGAGTCTTCATTTTCTTATCCACAAAGTGGAAATACTGTTGCATTCCTCATAGGGTTGTTGAAATAGCTTTCATAGGTATTTCATGAAATAGCTTCTATAAAGAGCTTGGGCAATACTCAGCATGTAGATGTCATGTAGAAAATTGCATCAAAGTTTTAAAAAGAATGAAATGCAAGTGCTTGTTTTATGGTTTATGAGATCATGATTTACCCCTGTTCACCTCCCTGGCTTCATCTTGTACCATACAACACTAAGTCTACTTACAATCACTATTCTCTAAACTCTATGGCCTTCTTTCCATTTTTTTGGAAATTGTCCTGGCCTCAAGACTGTTGTATTTGTTCTCTCTCTTCCTGGAAGATCCTTTCTTCAAAGCATTGCACAATTACTTCCTTCCCATCACTCAGATAATTTAACTCATCTCCTTGGGGAGGCCTTTTCATGATCAACCTCTTATTCCAAAGACCTTTGTTCCTCCTAATTGTCTATCATGTTATCATATTTATAATCTAATAATTTCTTCGACTCATAATTATCTTTACTATAGATTCATTTACTTTTTAATTATGTGGTTCCCCCCCCCCCCCACCAAAATTGTGAGCTGCATTAGACAGTGATCTTCTGTCTTATTCTGGGCCGGAAGAATAGTAGGCCCTCACTATGTATCTGATTGATGGATGAATGGATAAATATGTATGCGTGTTTCTGTGTGTCTCATAAGGGGAAAGTAAAAAAATTAAAAGATTTAAAACAAACAGCATATGAAATTGTATTTCCATGTTAGAAATGAGACTGACATTCACCTGCTGTCCCTCGTTGGAGGGATGCAACAGGAAGGGAAGTGGCGACTGTTCTTTGTTAGCTCTAGGGCTCACGTCAGAGACATATTTACCCCATGCTGCAGTGAAATCATAAGACACCTTTATTTTTTCCTTGATGCTCTTCATTCTTTCCCTCAGGCCTTGTAAATGTGTGACCTAGAGATTATCTCTCTTCCTTTCACTTCTGGGCTTTGGGTTTAACTCCGGGTATCTGGCTGCATGCCTCTCCATCAAGAGAATTTGCCTCCCTTTTCCAGGAAACAGTATTTCAAGAGTCTCAAAAAACAAATGCCTTGCACATGCAAATCATTCCTCCAAAAACAAAACAATTCTAAACATTACCCAAGCTTGCACAAAAATAAATGTTAAATTCATTAGACTGACTATTTTTACTTTTCTGGCCTTTTCACTGGAGCTATTTGGCAACTGAAAATTCATCAGTGTATAAATGAATTTATGTGCTTGTTGTAAGAAGCTTCTAATTAGCACATACAGTGAAGTGTGGAGAGTTTTCTATGGAACAGTCTCTGGCTGAAGTTTAAAACCAAGGTCTGTCCTCTGAAATACGTGGACAGCTGCTATGCACTTAAAAAAATAAAAGGAAAGGAGATAAGTTGTTAACTTGGGACTCTGGAGTGGAACTTGACTCTATCTCTAGGACAGATGTTTCGGGTCTGGGACATTTTGCATGGAGTCATTAGAGACTTCATATCCAAAGGCTCCTGGGGAGCTAACTGTTTTGTTTAATTAATAGATCTCTTTGCAACTCTAGAAGCAGAGGAGCCAGGGGACAAATATAGGTGTGCAGTATTGCTTTTCCACCTGAAAAGCTCTTATGGTTGCCCCAGGCGGCCTTGGACTGGCCACCAGGCCTCCCGAGGTCTCAATTCCCTATCCTTAATTGAAGAGGATATGAATCCTTCCTTGTTTCACAAGGCTGTGTCAGAGGACCTAATGAATTGTACAAAAGTTGTTTGCTTCTGACAACCCTATTTTTTAAAAACTTTATTGCCTTCTTTTTCTTTATAATCATGATAAATTTAGGCTATAATAATTTGGGGGATGAGAGCTACATAATATGATATTCTCATATTAGTTTAATGGCACTAAACAGTTTATATTTTTATCATTTATGTTCAATCATTCAACAACAAATTTAGTATTAAGCAATTTCATAACAGTTTCAAAACATAATTGAGAACTCTTGCTCTCCTGCTCTCACCGGCCGCTCTCTTTTCTTCATAAGCCTGGATACATGGAGAACTGAGGGAGTGAACATGAATCACTCAGTAGGGTGCTTTGTGTATCAGCTAAAAAGGCACCTTTCTTCCTGTTCCGCTGATTTACAAAATGATCGATGATGGGTAACACCACTGAGGTCCATGCCTAGCTCTGCAAAGTACCACTCCTCAGTCATTAAGAGGATATTGTTTTAATATTGACAGGGAAATGAAAATGTTTCACTGAGTGGTGCCTGCATGTTTTCTTCCTGCTGGAATAGGATTTCTTCGTGTCCTTGGGAGGAGAGCAACACTCCCCTCTCCACACCCCCACCCCACTGGAAAATATTTCCACTCTCTCTGCTTCCTCAAAGGAACAGACCTCCTATTCACTTAGTTTAGTTCCCTTGTGACCTGAAGCCATTGCACCTGTAGAAGACAGATGGCTTCAACCCTCAATCTTGAGCTTGAATTGCAATACAAACCAAATTAGATAAAATAAATCGATAATACCCTTGCAGGCCAAATTCACTTAAGTAACATTTACAGTACAATTGCCCACTTTGTCCGTCTACTTTAATCCATTAACACTCTACATCTGGCACCTGAATAAATATGTTACCCCAGCTGAATATAAATGAACTAGGATCCCATCATTATTGGCGTTGAGTGAAAGGTTAGTAAATTTTCATTTCTTAAAAAAAAAAATGATTTTGAAATGCAGCAAGAGGCTGGTATATCATGAAGCCCTAAGATTTTGTTTGAGTGCCTACTGCAATACCCTCAAACCTCATTGATGGCTTAGAAGCTTATATTGCAGTTTATAGACACTGCATTCATACCCCTTACATTATGAGCCCCCACATGTAATATACAGCCCAGAACATTTGTATTTGGATTCTAACTTAGAAAGCACACCTTAGATAAGGAACGAAAGACACATGCTGAACTGTGGTGTGGAAAACTTCACAGTGGGTTTACAGAATTAATAAGACACCTAAAGATGACTGTAGCTAAAATAGACACATCTGAAAGACCTTGGTCAAGTCCAATTTGTTCCAATTCACATAAACTACAAGTGAGTTAATCCCTCCAATTCCCAAACTACCAATGGAATGTATCAATAGTCTATCACACTGCAGATAAGACCTTCATTCAGTCATTGGTTTGAACTTGGGAAGAGCTGTCAAACAATTTCAGTCAATATCAAAGCCATAGGAGCATCAAAACTTGCTCTCTACTGGAAAGGTGTGACATTGGAAACCCAGTTCTAGGGGTTTAGGAAATAGAATAAAAAGCAGTCAAGGTATATGCTTAAGCAGATATATTTAAGTCCATTGCAGCAAAAGGAGTGACAAGACTGTTAGTGATGTAATTCCCACTGGGTGTACCTTTCAGGGTGCAAGCCTACCTAAGGTATTTAGCCTTTTCCCCACATCACACATTGCCAAGGCAGACTACTCTCAGGCATGTTTTATATCATAGCACAGAGGCCAAGGAAAAGTTTCAGTGTTAGGAAGCCGAGGTTCAAATATCGGCTACTTATATTCTGAGTGACCATGGGACAGTCATTAAACCTTATCTGTCAAATGGGAATTTTAAAAAGACCTAATTCTTAAAGGCTTATAGTGAGAATCAAATGAGGGAGAAAGGGATGGAGACAAAAAGGAAGGGGAGAGAATGAATGACAATTTAAGTAGGAGGCAGGTCTGTCTGCCTTTGCTCTCAATGCAGGTAGGCAAAGAATGGGAGGGAGATGGGCTGAGGGAGATGGGCTGTGGGAGAATCTCTTGTTTCCTTTGGTGGTCCAAATATACATGCCTCTTATGCTGTTGGCCCAGCTCACCATGCTGAGTTTGATCCTAATATTTGAGGATATGTATTGTTCATGATGACCAGCGAACATGATCCAAGTATTTTATCTGGTGCCCAATCAAAAGCAAGTGATCTGTTCCATCATTAGGAGAAAAACTGACTGTGTTTTACTTGAAACAATAGTATGTTGGTCTCAAGCATAACACCTTCCTAAGAGGTTTTTGGTAGTTAATTGATTACACCTAATTTTCATTATACGTCATGACTTTAAAACGTTACCCAGAATAACACAGAACCCTGCTTTCTAGACCAGACCAAATACTAAATAGAGTGCGCCACTGACGTTCATGGATCAGAGCATACAAACTGCCACACGTGAGGATTAAAGTTACTTAGGGACTCCTAAATGGGTATATGAGAGCCTTGGGAAATGACTCTTCTATTTAACTGAGCTCTAAAGTTCTCTGATACTTGAAATTGAGTCATTGATTCAGTAGAGAAAGCCCATATTTCAGAGATAACTCATAGTACTTACCTAGCTAATTGTGTGGATAAACAGGGAAAAAATTAGCTGCAAAGAGAGGAGAGAAAACATTTGTGCTACAGCCTAAACCACATGAAAAACAATTTACGAAATGAGCATTTTAATAGACAAAGCAGAATGTTTTTACTGGTTAAAAAATGCTGCAAAATGTTGGCAACAATAGATTGCATTCAAATCGTCAAACCTAATTGTTTGTGAATGTAACAACATAATTGAGCCTTCATTGTGGAGCTATAAGAAAAGCAAGGAATAGAACATGAGTTTTTATGACATTAAAAATAAATAATTTGTGTAGAGTTATTATGTTTGAAGAAACACACACCCACCAACCCATTAGATTTCATTAGAGACAGACACAGACTGTTAAATGTTTAGTTTCATTTTGTTTCTGCTTTGAACTTCACAAAAGATGAAACTCATTTCTTTGGAGCATTTCCTACTCTATTTCCTTAGAAGTAAGCTTTCAAAGTATGCGTTAAAGCCACACTTAAAGTACACATGGCACTCATAATTACTAGTAGCTCTTAATTCTATTAATCAACTCTCAGTGGCATTTACAGTACTGTCACGACCCTCTACAATCAAAAGCAATGACCAACAAACACTTTGTAAAGTTGAAAGTCACGGACATAAGTGCAAATTTATACTGTTAATGAAGATATCTGGAAACAAGTCAGGGAACAAAAGAAGAGATTCAGAACCAACAGGAACAGACAACAAAGAAAAATAAAGTAAACAAATTTAAGTGACTTTCAAGAACTTTAAAATGATTCCATGCTTCCACCTTTTCTGAGTCCTATTGCACACGTAACATTGAAGTGAGAAAAAATTAAGCACAGAGGCAAGTTATGGATCATACACTCTAGTGTAATCAAACTCCAGCAGCTACGGCAAGAACAAAATGTCAACTCTAACTAACTACCTTATTGAATTCCCCAAATCTATGACCCACAAGATAGTCATATTAATTTGGTCATGCCCAGAGCCTGAGGGAAATCAGTCAGGGAATAAAGGATATCTGACAGAGATAAAATGAAATGCAAGGTAGTCTTGCTTGTGAAATAAGCACAGAATCATTTGACCGTAACGACCAACTTACCCTGGTTTGCCAGGGACTTACCTGGTGTTAGCTCTGAGAGTCCTGCATCCTAGAAAACCTCGAAGTCCCAAGCAAACTGGGAAAGTTCATCACCCTCCCTTTTAATCTGAGCTTCTCATGACAGCTGACTTACTCACCTGAACTTAGTTTTGATTTAAAGATATAGAGAACAGTGATTCTCAGATTTACTCTGCATAAGGATCACCTGGAAATCGGTTAATGCATGGCGTCCTGGGCCCCATCCCTCAGATTCTGATTTGGTAAACTGAAGTGGCGCCAATGAATTTGCATTTCTACCAAGCTCACAACTGATAGGGCTGCTGGTTCAAGTGCCATATTTTGAGTAACATTGGTTCAAACTACATATACCCCTTTCATTTCCCAATTTTCCTTCCTATGTCCTTGAGTTTACTTTTCAAGGGTACTTATGCATGAACAGATTGTATGGGTCTTTCAGAAAGAGAAATACCTCATCTTGGCAGAAATGATGCCAATATAACTGATGGAAAACTTATCTAATAAGCTGGGTATTTATACATCATTAAAAGATGTGATGATTTTATTTATATGAATTTCATAAATTATTCCCTTTGTAAAGCCTTACTAGAATGCTAATTCACTTTTGGGAATTCATAGAAATAACAGGAAAACAGAGATAAGCCTTGGCCATAGCCAATGTGAATATGCTGCTGTAAAACTAGTATAATCACAAACTATTTGAAGAAGGTCAGCAAGGATTTGTAAGGGAAACCTCAACTAAATTATATTGGCAGGTCGATGATTCTCCAACACCAACTGGGTGTCTAAGAATTAAATTTTGACACCGACTGTCCGGAGCTAGTGCACAACAAAACAGGTAAGGGCTCAGTCCCACAAGACTATCCCCTCTTCAGATGCCAGTCAGAAGTCCCGGGGGCAACCTACACTTCTGACCAACCATCTGGGGGTTCCCATGACCCTTTCCTTAGGTTTCTGAAATTGCTAGAATGACCCACAGACCCAGGAAAACATTGCACTCACATTTACTGGTTTATAAAGGATATAAATCAGGAGCAGCCAAGTAGAAGAGATGGATAAAACAAGTTATAGGCTGGGGGACCATGCAGAGCCTTCATGTCCTCTCCAGATACGCTACCCTCCCAGCACCTTGAAGTATTCATCAACCCAGAAGCTCCCCAAACACTGTCATCCAGAGAGTTTTATCAAAGTTTCATTGTGTAGACATGCCTCATTGAATCATCAGCCATTTGTCATTGAACTTAATCACCAGCCCTTCTCCTGGTTTGGGGAACAAGATGCTGAAAGTTCTAACTTTCTAAGCACTTGTTTGGTTTTTCTGGTGACCAGCACCTACATCCCAAAGCTATCCAGAGCACGCCCAGCCCGGTCATGAATCATGTCATTAGCATACAAAAGAGTAAATTCAAAGCATTTTAGGAGCTGTGTCAGGAACCTGTAACAAAGACCATATATTTATTTTTTATACTATGGCAGAAAATTCTTTTAAATTTATCTCCCCCAAAAGCTAAGATATAAGTCATGAGAGAAAAGGCTATCTTTTGTCAGATATTCAGTTTCAAAAGTCCCAGCTGTGTCTTTAACACCCATAAACATGGTTTGAACCAAACAGCATGAATGCCACAGAAATGCCACAGGGTTATTAGGCCCCATCTACTCTAGCCACTGTGGTAAGGAAGTCAGCAAATACATATTACAGAGACCTTTCAAAAGCCAAAGCTGAAACTAAAAGAAATTCTCAGGATGAATCCATTTAACTAGAATATCATACTTTGTGAGCGTTTCAATTTATTGAATGTTGAATGTGCTCTTTGTTGAAAGATAATCTTTACAAATTCAACCTCTGTTTATAAATGCTAACATTCATAAAGAACCTCCAACTTATTCATTTGCCATTTCTCATATAATAAATTAGAAAACCAATGCATAAGCCCTCACACTCTCATACTCTGTCCAATCTTCACAGTCTGCATATGAGAATAAACTCCTGTTGTTTCCTTTTAAGCTGAAAATATTCCCCAATCCCTTGTCATAGTTATGATATTTTTATCCCCACTAACACAAATTTCCAAAGTTTTCTCCAAGTTATATGTTACATATTCTTTATTGAGTGTTCCCTATGGTACTGGCCCTGTGCTATGTAATTTACTTTAATTATTACTGTTAATCCTCACCAGGGCCAAGACTTAAGGTGAGGTGAGTGAAGGTCTCACCTTGGGTGCAAAATCTGAAGGGCCATCAAAGACTTAGTAATCAAGATTAATAATATTTTAATGTAACATTTCTTGAAAATGAATACTAATGAAAGATTCATGATAAACAAAATATTAAAATTTTAAATAAAGACTAGATCAGCATTACTGATTTTTCCTTTTACCTCAGGTTCTAAAACGGCTCAGCATAGCATTTGTACTGATTTCTCACTACAACCCTACAAGGTACAAAATAGTACTATTCTCATTTTGTGAAAAGAACCACAGAGAAGTTAAGTAACCTGTCCAAGACCACACAGTTGGTTAATGGTAGAGCCAGTGTATCTGACTTCACAGCTCTTCAACTATGCTGTTGCAGTGCCTATCGGTATTTACTGAGTGCTTTTAATGTGTGTGATGTTAGGGGCTACAGTGCCCAACTGGAGGTGGACAGTCCATTAGAAGGGCTCGCAGTTCTCATTAAAAGCTGTTAGACTCGTGGTCATATTTTATGACAATGAAAGGATACAGATTAGAGTCAGCCGAGGGGAGCGATGCATGGGGCAGAGTCCTGGAAGTTTCCAAATGTGGAACTTCTAATTATTCTCTCCCAGTGGAGTCATGGACAGATTGACCTCTCCCAGCAATGATGTGTGACAATATGCACAGAGTATTGTCAACCAGGGAAGCTCACCAGCCCTCATGTCCAGAGTTTTTATTGGAACTGCATCACGTAGACATGGCTGACAGCCTGTGTGCCTGACCTTTGGTCTCCTGCCCCTCCAGAAGTAGAGCAGATGCCACATAGCCCAAAACCTTTATCATTAATCACAATATGAGACTGTCCAGGGGGGGCGCAAGGTCCCAAGGTAAACAAAGATACTCTTATCAGGCAGGACATTCCAATGGCCTAGATATCACCTCCCAGGATCCCAGGGCAAAGGCAGACCTCTCTTTGGAAAACGTTAATTCTTTACTACATCATGTGTCAGCACCATGAGCAGGAGAGAAGCAGGGGTATGAATAAGAATACAGACACCTCTTTCTGGCAGGGAAGATATGCCTTAAGTAACATGATTACATGAAATTATATTTAAGGATCAGCTACACTATATATTTAGGAGAATGAATACATATGGAAAAGAATTCTGAGCTGACAAATGACTTTCCTTCTCAGTTTCAGGACTGCCAATAGGAAAGAGAGTACCGAACCTTTGGGTGCAGCCTGATTTCCTTCCTAAATCCACCTCTCTGCTTTGGTGAAAGATGCCTTATTGTAAAAAGAATCAGAACTGAAGTAAAGAGATCAAAGAAGATGCATACACATCCATATATTATTCATAAATCTTTCAGAGACCATAGTTGTTCCATAATCCTTAATGTATTTCCTTAGGATGTGTAGAACATTATCCCTATTGTTGTCCCAGCCTAGCGATTAAAAGAGTGTCTAAAAAGCTGGAAGCACACTGCTGGTGGTATGAGATGGTTTTAGATGTTACTTAAAGAAACAGGTTTTATTTGAATAACTATGTTTTATTCAATGTCTATTAGAAAGTTTTATTATAAATATATTGGAAACACGCTAAAGAAAGTATTATAAACTTTTAAAGTTGTAAATTTAAAGGAAAATATCAAGTAACTAAAAAAATTAACAGGAGAAGCCATACTCAGTATATGACAAAAGGAAGGAAGGAAAAGAAAATAACTGAAGTTTAGAAAATCATGGATTAGTACGATATAGATTTTATCTTAACCTCCGTAAATAAAAAAGCATTTTAATTCTACGGCTGTCAGAAAATCAGTTTCTGAAATAGAAATCTAGCCATGTTCAACTTGGGTTTTTATTTATTTAAAAATTTCTAAATTGAGGAATTTCCAGGGGGAAGGAAAGCACAATTCTTTCTAACTGAACTCAGAAAATCTGATCATTCTGAAATATTTTTAGTCCTGAACTGACTAGCTGATAAACATTTTCTAAGTTTCCCCTATTATCATCAAATGCTACAACCCATCTTCCCTGTGCTCTGTGATTGGCTCTCAGATCTAGAAAATCAAAAGGTGAGCTGAGGTAGAGGCAGGGGGGCTGGTGGGAGGGGTACCCATTCCCCAGGGTTCCTCTCCCACCTCAGTCTGACCTTTAGAAAACTGTTCCTCCTCCCTGTACCTTGCTTTCACCATTTGGGAGGGGTGGGATGGTGACCTTCTCAGCACACGGTGGGAGGAATGAATTCCTGTCTGCTGGCACCCTGAAACTCCTGAAATGTGAAGAGGAGGAGGTGAAGGAACAGCAGGGTTTCTGGCTGCTTCTGTGATCACACAGAATGAACAGAGCAGGTGGCTAGTTGATGGAATGCAAGGGCCCGTTCTGAATATGGAGGAAGGTATGGGCTGTACTTGGAAACCCCACACTCCCATGTTGTAATAGAGCTCAGTTAGATTAAAATGAATGAGAAAATGTTAATCTTGGGGGTAAAACCATTTCCTGGATTTTTCTTTTCTTTTTTTGGTTTACTTGTTTTTTTAAAATGTGTTAGGAAAAAAGTATTGTTGAAGACGACTGGCTTTCAAGACACATAAGCAAGAACTGTGGAATAGCATAGTGACTAATTATAGAGGCTTCAGAACTGGACAGATCTGGGTCTCAGCCCACTACTTCCTATGTGACACTGAGGAAATAACCTCTCAGTTTCCTTAGCTGTGAAGTGAGTATAGTAATAGTAGCAACCTCTTGTTTTATTTGAGAGAATTAAATGAAATAATGCAGTGAAGCATACTATGCCTGACACAATTCTGTCTCGGTTATTATTATTATTATTATTAGTTTAATTTAACCTCTCAAGTTGCATTTCCTCAACTGTAAAATAACAATAAGTACTTTGTGCCTACTTCATTATGTTCATGTGAGAATCAAAACAGATAATGGAGGTGAAGTATCTGTAACCTCATGTCACTTGGGAGCCGCTCTGTCCCTTGGAGAGTTAAGTAAAATTGGCTTAAGTAGTCTATTTTAAAATTTTTGTGTTCCCAGTGTTTACTAACACACAGACAGAGACAGAAACACATACACACACACACACACATACACACACACTCTCACACTCCTAAGAGTTTCTGCAAATTTCCCATCTTACTTTCTCACTGTCCCCTTATCTCCAGGCCTGAGTTTTCATGGGCATCTGCCGACACTCCCACATCAAATCTGGACACAAGGCTCTGTCCTCATTCTATTCTCCTAAGAGGTGCCATCACGTTGAGCACGCATACATTTAGTAACTTTACAGAAGATCGTAAAATCTACTCTTATTGTTGTGCTCCCCTAGCTTCTGTTCTGCCACACTCCCCCGTGTCAGCATTCCCAAAGCCTGTCCGACCATATGCCGCCCCCCCGTCACACAGAGCTGGCCGGGGAAGGTAGTCTAATGCCTTTACTGTGACTGCTTTTCAAATGGTACTCTCCCCCTCCCCCTTCCACCCAGATGTCTTCCTTTGTAAACTAAAAAGCACCAAGTAATTTCAAAGTCTCAGGATATGCAAATTATAAGAAAATTGGAATTTTAATGCCAAGTCAATTCAGGATATATTTATTGATGCTCATTCTAGGCCGTAGACTATGCTGGTTTCTAAGAATGCAACAATGACTAAAGCATATTTCCTGCTTCCAGAGGGCTGGCAGCCAGGTGCAGAAAGAGCCAGGGAAACAAATGGTTTCAGGCCACCTTCATCAATGAACAGGAGGGTTTATGAGGGGCAATGAAAAGACAATGGGTGGAGCCCCCGCTTCTGGAGAAGGTGAAAAAGGCACAGCAGGATAATAAGATCTGTATGGAGAAGACAAGATAACCCAAGGGAAAAAAAAAAAAAAAAAGATAAAAGGAAGCTCATTGCAAAAAAAGCCATTGCGAACAGACAAAAAATTTAGAAGCAAAGGTATGTTAGGGTAACAGAAAATCACTCAGTGTGGTGGAAGCAGCTGCATAGCACAGGGAGATCAGCTCGGTGCTTTGTGACCACCTAGAGGGGTGGGATAGGGAGGGTGGGAGGGAGACGCAAGAGGGAGGAGATATGGGGATATATGTACACATATAGCTGATTCACTTTGTTACACAGCAGAAACTAACACACCACTGTAAAGCAATTATACTCCAATAAAGATGCTAAAGAAAAAATTTGAGGCTTATTCTCACAATATCTTGTAATAGATTGGACCAATACTCATATGATCTTTATGAACTCTTGATATCTGCAGAGGTGACATATAAAACATTTGCTACCGAAAAAGTATGAACCTTTCGTACTCTGTTCAGGAACCACAATATATAGGGCTTTCTAAGGCATATGTAGATGCAGTCTCGGATGCTAAAATTAGAGACAAAACAAAAATATATCCATTGTTGCATTGTGCCTTTTGGGGGTAATTTTTCTAGTCTCTGTCATTCTAAGTTACTCATTGCAAAGAAAACAGAATTTTACAGCTGAGACTAAAATTTCCATTGCAAAATTAGTCAAGAGAATATAAATATCATAAAGAGAAGGAAGAGAGCATGAAGTTAGAGGTTATCAAGGTCCAAAAAGAACCTAAGACTTAATAACACAGAACTCAGAGAAGACCCATGTAACAAACAGAGCAGATTTCTTGTACAACCCTGGAGAGATGAGAAATGTCATATGTCTCCCTTACGTAAAGACACTTCTTTTTCTTAATTATTTCAAATATAACTTAGATCCTACCTTCCAGGCTTGAAAAGAAATCTGGACATGTTTGAATCCCAGGATTTATTCATTCTAAAAAAATTCAAGGAATGGCCTCTGGTCTTCAGATCTCCCTGGCTCAATATGCCCAGTCCTACTCTTTTTATTCAAGCTTGGGTCCAAGGATTTAATTTTCTTTCCAGTGCATCAGTACCAACTGTGTGATGAGCATTTATTTAAAATAACTTTCGTCCACACCGTAAGAGCAGTTGAATACATTTGAAGTACCTTAATCAGGAATCCATACTCCAGGTGTTTCATTAAGTTGTGTATGCTCCAGAGGTGGCGGCATTAGTGCTTCAAGCACCACAATATAAGTTTGCCACAGTGTTTATTAGTTAGCACAAAGGATATTAAAAATGAGTTTTTGTTGTTGAAAAGCCACAAAAGTGGCTTTGTGTACAACACTTTGGTGAAAAGCATTGTTGATGAGCTCAATGCTTTAATGCCTTTCTATTTTTACTACACATCTATAAGTCCTTGAGAGTCTGTTTCCCCCCAGAAAGGAGGAATGTGTGGCCTGATCCAACCAGTAATCTTGCTAAACCTGACACATGTTCATAGAAATGAATCTTTCATACAATGGGATTTTTTAAGAGGGTCTAAAAGGATGGAAAGTCTTTACTGAACATAAGGAACAAACTGCATGATTGTTTATGCACCTAGTTATTAATAATGTTTGCTTGTGTGCCAGATTTGACTTGAGACTGGATCTCTGTGGAACATCATACCTGATAGGGTTGCTGGACTAAGTTAGTTCCTACTTACCTCTAACTGTTGGAAGTGACCAATACGTACAAAAAGAACTTGACCAGCTGTGAAAGCTAACTGACATTTGCCTGCAATCCAGAAATTCCGACCTCCATAGATACACACACTTGAAAGTATCCCTTATCCAAATCCTGCCACTTTACTGCTATGGTGACTTTGTTGCCCAGGCAATATTTGACAATGTCTGGATACATTTTGGTTGTCCTAATTGCATGCAGGGGTGTTACTAGCATCTATCTGGTGAGTAGAGGGCAGGTATGCTGCTAAACAACCCACTATGTATAGTATAGCAGCCTCCTTTCCAACAAAGAAATATCCAATCCCAAGTGTCAATGGTGCTGATGTTGAGAAATCCTGTACTAAAGATATACTTGTAAAAGATATAATGTACAAGATGGTGACTATAGTCGATAACACTGTACTGTATAGTTGAAATTTGCTAGGAGAGTAGAACTTAAATGTTCTCATTCTCCACCCCTCCGCCCAATAAATATGTGAGGTGATGGATGTGTTAATTAACCAGATAGACAGAATCCTTTCACAAAAGGAAAAAAAGATATTACGGGGGGCGGGGGGGGGGGTTGGGGGCGGGGCAGGCCCTGGAAACTGGTGAAACCCTATCCTCCAAGTCTTCTTCAGGACAGGCCACTTCTCTATTTCCTTTCAGAATATTCTCTCCATCCTATCCCAAGCTCTCCTTTCCCTCTCAAATAAAAATCTACATGGGGGTTGCTTTCAGAACAGCTCATGAAATATACAGACCTGTTCATTCCTGGTGAAGCAAATGAGCCCAAAACTGAAACCTGGCAGACCTTCCAGAAGGGATGGTATGTGAGCAGAGATGGGAATATCTGCATCCCAGTCTTCAGAAGCTTGCAACGCTGAGAGCATATCAAGTATTAAGACCTCAGTAAACTATCCGTCCTCACCATTGAAGAAACCAAAATTTCAGTCCAAATGTTTTGGGGCATTAATATTACATTTTCTTTGTTTTTATTTTTGTCTAGAAGGCAGAAGAAGCGAGCGTGGTGGTGCTACATAATAATGTCAACAGTAATAGCGGGGGTGAGGATAATGATGATCGCTATCTACTGCTCAAGGATCACTGTCTTACAAGCTGGACACCGTGCTACCAATGTGCCTTACTTTACACTTTATCCATTTTATTAGGCAAGTATTGTAATTCCCATCTTACGGATGAGGTTATGGAAGCCAAAGGAAAGGATTTAGGCTGTCCAAGTTCACACTGATACTTAATGAAAGAGGAGGGATTCAAACCCTGTTCACAAATCTCTGAAACTCAGACTCAAAATTCATTCAACAGAAATATTAAGTATTTACCGTGTGCTAGGCAGTTATTTGGGACACTTGAGATCAATCAAAAGCAAAAAGGACAGATATCTCTTAGCCACTAAGTTATACTACCTATAGTATGAACATTTCAGCTATAACCTTGCAGTAAGCTGTTTTCTTTGTCTATAACTGGATTGGATTCTCGAGTTGTTTTTTCATTCCACAGGTTTGTCATCCTTTGGCTCCAATTCAAATCAGATCTCATTGTTAGGAGACACTTGCTCGCTTTGTAGGTCAGCCAAACATAAGCATTAGAACAGAGCAAAATCTTTCTGATTTTCTCAGCCTATCAAATAATAAATCTTGTGGGACAGTTTCATGAACAAGAGCCCAAGGTCTTAGAACTTAAGAGACTTGGAGAGGAAAGAGTTTATTTGAGGCAAAATTCTCTTTTGAGGTCTATGTGAAGGATCTTACTGAGATCCAGGATTCTTTAATCATGAAGGATTCATTTTTCACTGTTGGCAGACCCAATGTCATCACTCTTACCCAGGCAAAAATTCTCTTTGTCCTTAGCAGCTGAGGGTGTGTGACTGGAGATTAGCCCGAGGAAGGACTATTGCACCGAGGCTGGAGGGAGAAGAGGGTTTGCAGAAACACTGGTTTTGTCTCATGGCAGTGGGATCGCCAGCCATGGAATTGTAAACACTAATCTGTGTTATCCTGTTAGCAAATGTGACAGTGTCACAGAATTGTCATAGAAAAATGTTTAAGGGTGTCCATTTTGAAAGAGATAAAGGAGGAGATATTCAAGGACCAAGAGACAGAGCAAATCTTGGTCCACAGAGGGATGTAACCTGCAGCCAGCAACCTATTAATTGTAGCCATCCAAATAATGTGTTCACAATCTGGAAAACTGCAGGCTACCAGGGAGGGGCTACTGTAAATGGTTAAATAGCTAAGCTGGGGAGTCAGAACAAGGCTCTAATTACTTCTCTGTGACCTACCAGCTATGTCACTTAAGGCAATTTACTTACTTAACTTCTTTGCACCTCAGTTTTTTCACGCATAAAAGAAAGAATATTAATAGTGCTTACTTGGAGGATAAAAATGAAATAATGTACATAAAACACTCAACAGAATTTCTGGCACATTCTATCAATAAATATAAGGTATGGTTACTATTAGTTGGCCTTCTTATTAATTCAGATAAATGTATTCAACCAATGTTAGGAAGTCTAAAATCAGAACTTCTCCTGCAAATAGTTTTCCCTGTAAAACATGAAAAAAGATGCTTTATTTTCCAACAGCCTTTCAAAATCTAAGAAGCTGGAATTATCTTATCAGTAACATTGGATCATCAAGGAAAGTTCCATATCCTCTAGATTACACATGTAGGTCTGCCACAGCAAAATCTCTAATGCCTGAATCATTAAACTAGTCCCTTATCCTTACTCTGAAATAAATTTGTTTCTCTTCCTTTTTTTTTTTCTTTGTTTGTTTTCTTCATAAGTAATGGTCTTCTAAATTTGAAGAAAGAAATTCGTAGTTTTACATATGAAATATTCAGGAAAAGATTTTAAAACTAGGTAAGTGAAGAATGCTCTCTAGCAAACATTTTATATTCTGTAAGGGAATAAGGATATTTTGTCACTAGTTCTGTGCCCATGAACTACGGGAGAAAAAGCTGGTTACTAAAGCTCCAGTAGACTGTGACATGAGATAGATCATTAAATTGAGATTTAAACTGGAAAAGACCAAAGGAAGCAATGAAAATTAACTTAGACAGTCCAGAAAGTCAAATTGAAAAGGCAAGGAAATGAAACTTACAGAGGAAATACAAAAACCACAGTATGAAGGACTGCTCCTTTGGATATTAGCATGGTAGAAACTGAGCGCCTAAGTGCTTTATCGATAAGCAGAGCTATCATTAATCTTATGTGACAAGACACTTTGGAGTAACCAAATTGTGATGGTCCCAAGCCCTGAATATCCTGTATTATCTTCAGGATTGAAGATGACTTCTATATGCAGTAATTATTGTATCGTGTTTCTCCACTGCAGTAAATTTTAGCGGAAATGGCTTTCAAAAGCTGTCTTAATAAAAAGTGATTTAGAAAAAAAAAATAGTACCCAACTCCAGTTATTTTTTTTTTTCACAGTGTTCACTTAGATATACTTGATTTTGAACTTCTTTTTAGAGGCACAGAGCTGCTATGTCATTTAAAGGTGAACTAACAAGTGGGAGGTTTGTACTTGGTTGAGGGTTCTAATACAAGCCCCCCGCCTTGAATTGTATAATTAGTGCTGTTTACACATCTTCTATGGATTTCAGTTTATGACATTTATGATCTTCACAAGACAGACGTTCAGGGAGAGGTTCAGATCAAAGTTGGACAAATCCAAATCTAATCTATTATCTCTTGGAGAAAAACCACAATTTATAGCATATGAGAAAGCTTGTCTTAGCAGACGAAATAGAAAGAGGGCCTTCCTGTTTGCTACAATAATTACAGAACCTTACAGAAAGAAGACAAGTGGGAGAAAAAACACCATACAGAAATCAGCTTCTCACCCCCCGTCACAGTGTACTCTCTTTTGTCAAAGGAGACTCGAATAGCTGGGCTAGGAGGGCAAACTCTGGAATCACCCTCTGTGTTTCATCTCAACTCTAGTTCTTATCAGTGCGACCATGAACAAATTATTAAGCCTCTCTGAGTCTCAGTTACACCATCTGTTAAGTGTATATAATAATCGTACTTATTTTATTTAGGGTTGTTTTGAAAATTAAACAGTTGAGGTAGAAATGCCTAGCAAGTAAGTGCGTGCCTGTCACACAGTTAGTGCCTGTTGAGGGTAGGAGCTTGTAGGAGATTGAATGGTAGGCCCCCAAAAAACATATCCATGCTCTAGATCCTGTGAATGTGACAATATTTGCAAAAAGAGTCTTTGCAGATGTAATTTAATCCCTAAATCAAATAAATTGTCATTATAAAAGATAGAAGAGAAGACAACATAAAGATGGAGGCAGAGATTGGAGTGATACAACTACAAGCCAAAGAATGTCAGGTGCCACCAGAAACTAGGACCCCTAAATCATGTCAGAGGGAACATGATCCTGTTGACATCTTAATTTGACTTCTGGCCTCCAGAACTGTGAGATAATAAATTTCTGTTCTTTGAAGCCACCCAGTATGTCCTAATTGATTACAGCAGCCCCAGGAAACTAATATTGGGTTGGCCAAAAAGTTCATTCAGGTTTTCCCATAGGCTGTCACAGAAAAACCCGAACGAACTTTTTGGCCAACCCAATACATAGCTATTCTTAACACCTTTATTAAAATGTAATTTACATATTCTACAATTCCATTTAAAGTGTGTAGTTCAATGGGGTATATTATATTATCTTTTTTTATATTGTAATAAAATATATGTAACATTTTAACCATATTTAAGTATATAAGTCCAGGGGCACTAATTACATTCACAGTGTTTGCATCTATCACTATCTTTTCCCCAAACTTTTCATTACTCCAAACAGAAACTCTGTACCCATTAAGCAATAATTCCCCATTTCCCCCACCTCTCAACCCCTGATACCCTCTAATCTGCTTTCTGTAATATGGAACTTTTTTTTACCTACTACTCTATTTGTATTACTTCTGCCCAAGTAAAATATTTGGAGCTGTGATGTACTTCTTTTGTTACTAGATTGAGGTGATTTTGGCAAAAGTAATTGCCAGATAGTGACCTAAAAATATCTGCCAATTCCCCATTTGTGTGCTAGATGATGTACCAATCAGCTGATTTGGACCTTGCCACTATGCAGCCAAAGAAAGTTCACAAATCTCTGAAGGCAATTACACAAGAAGAGGTGACTTCCTATCCAACTCAAATTTTTATTTCTTGATATATCCTTGTTATATCAGTGGATTTAACCCTTCTCTTCTCCTTAGTATGCTTGCTGGGCAATTGTAGTCTACAGAAGTCTTATCTATTATCCACAGACTCTCTGCTATATTGTCAGTGAGCAGGATTTCCAGTTTACTTCCCTCTCAATATTATAAAAATTGCCTGTATTTTATCCATTACTCCACTTACAATTTTCTTTTCCATTTGGGATATAGTTTTCTAGGGAGATATTATATAGTATTTGTTCTGTGGCTCTACTTATTCATAAACTCTTCAAATTTCAATTAGAAGGAATGATATACTATTCAAGGCACTATAAAGGAGACAAGTATTAGTAATTTACTTTGTCTGTACTTTTAATTATCATCATAACTGCTGTCTACCTGACTTTGGAGCATGTGAAAACCATAGAAAGTTATTTTCATGGTTGTTTTAAAGATAATTATACATAATGGTTGAAGCTTAGGTCATAGGGAAACATATTTCACAATATTTCCTAGAAAATTTTTCTGTCCTTTAGAAAACATGATGCTCTTTTTGAGCCAAGAAACTCCATGTATGGTGTAGTGGATGTAGAGAGTCAGATCTGGGCTTGGGTCCTAGTTTTGCTACTAATAGCAGAGGGATCTTAGGGAAGATACTTCATCACTCTAGGTCTAATTTTCCTCATTCTTAATAAAGTATAATACTTGAATCTACTTCTTATGGTTGTTAGAATTAAGTGAGATAAATTATAACACTATCAGCACAGTGTCTTGAACATGAGTGTTTAAGAAATGATACCCCAAGAATCAGGTTACAAAGCTAGAGATCCATTATAAATATTAGGTAGTCTTCAGTTTCAGGAGGTTTCCTCTCTATATACAATGTGTTTCATTATTTTTAAGAGCATCTTCTTAGATTTCCTTTTTTATTTTAATCTTAAAGATTAGATCTCTGGTTTGAGATTAGACCCAGGTTGAACAGTTAGTTCCCTCAGCAAAATAGTGCCCTCCTCATCCATTGATCCTATGAGCATTTACTAAACACTCACCATCTTCAGGGTGCTAGGTTCTGTGCTATGTCCCAGAAGTTTGTGGTAGTGGTATATATGAACATATATGAACAAATTATTAAATGATAGAATAAAGGTTATATTAGGAGTTGTGTGCAGAGCACTAGGGAAAGAAATTGGCACTTAACTCTACCTTGCAGAGGCAGAGGAAGTGACATTTCAGAGGAGTCTGAACTTATATATATAGGCAAGTAGGAAGAAATGAAAGATAAGGTTCAAGGCACAAGAGAGGGCATAGCACGGTTAGGGACTTGTATGTTTGGTTTATGTGTAAGAGCCAGATACCCCTGGGAGTGTGGCCAGAGCTGAGAATGACAAAAGCCAACCTAGATCTAAGGTCTTTGGCTTCTTTCTCAAAGGTAATGGGGAACAACTGTAATTTTTTAATAATTAGAAACCTGAATCATACTTCCTACCTATCTTACCTCTTTCTTTCCACAGACACCTACAGAGTACCCATTTTGTGTCAGGGGCTTTGTGTGATGAATGGCACAGCCCTGGCTCTCAAAGAATTCACAGTTGAGTATAGGGTGGTGGGTAGCAGGCAGTCACACCATGGTACACTAAGTGACAGAGGTAAGTAGAAGTTGCTTTGTGAGAACAGCAAAAAGGCACCTAACCAAGTCTTGGCAAGGTCAAGGAAAGAGCTCCGGAAGAAGTATTCTCTAAACTAAGCCTTGAAAGATCAGCAGAGTAGAATGTTCACAAAGAGGAGGTGGAAGAATGCTGTAGGAGAGGAAGTTGCACATACAAATCTATTGTACCAAGGCAAGAGAGAGCACATGGAATTCAGGGGACCAAGAGTAATTCTGTCTGACTAGGGCTTACACTGGAAGGTAAGAACTGGAGATGGGAAGAAACTGGGCTGCAGAGAGAGAGATGGAGTCATTCTGGGAAGGGCTCTCTAAGCCATATTAGGCAGTTTGGACATTATTCTGAGGGCAATGGATGTCTTAAAAAGGTCTGTGCATAAAAATAGCAAATCATTAGTTATTTGTTTTATATATAGTAATGTGTATGTAAGAACCCACTGTATAGCACAGGGAACTCTACTCAATACTCTGTAATGGCCTAGATGGGAGAAGAATCTAAAAAAGAGTGGATATCTGTATATGTATAACTGATTCACTTTGCTACACACCTGAAACTAACACAGCATTGTAAATCAACTATACTCCAATAAATTTTTTTAAAAAATAAGTAAATAAATATTTATATAATTTAAAAAATAGCAAATCATATTTGTACCTTAGAAAAATCACTCTGGCTATTATAGAGAAGTGCTTAAGGGGTAAAAAAATAAGGAGACCAGAGGCTGGTACAATAATCCTGGTAAAAGATAAGAGTATCTTAAATAGGATAGTGGTAGTGGGTATAGTTTGGAGAGACATTTAGGAGCTAGAAGTGGCTGGACGTGCTGATGTGAGAAGTGAAGAAGTATAAGGAGGAATTTAGAATAATATCAAGATTTCTGGTATGGCAGCCTAGTGGCTGACTATATTTTCATTCTGATGGGGATCTCAGAAGGAGGAGTTACGCTTTGGGAGAAAATTATGAGTTCAATTTTGAACATGTTAAACTGAAAGGAATATTCCTATGGAATATTTAATAGAGATCGATAACTAGGAGGGAGTTGATATTCAATATGGACTAGAAATACAAATTTGGGATTTACCAGCAAAGAGATGGTCACAGAAGCCTTGGGAATATTTGAGATTGCCCAAGGTAGAGGAAATAAAATGAAAGGAAAATGAGATACAGATGGAGCCTGTGAGAAACCACCATCTATGGAACTGGAAAATACAGAAGAATGTACAAAAATGACCTGGCAGGGATAGGCAAAAAGGTAGGAAGAAAACCAGGTGAGAGTATTATTACATTAACTAAGAAAAGGGTAACGGAAAGAGAAAAGTCAATATTATCATGAGTTACAGATAGTTAAAATAAGGACTAAAAAAATCATTTTAGACATACAATTGTAGATACATATGAATAAAAGTCAAGAAAATATTAAGAATAAAGTTTAGAAAATCAGTTAGCAAATTGATACACTCGTCCAAGCAAGAGATGATGAGATCTGGACTGGTTCAATAGTAATGGGATTATTAGCAAAAATTATTATTGTTGAATTTGAGGAACTATTGACATTTCCAAGTAGTATACTAAGTAAAGAAAAATGATCTTCAGATCAAGAGTAAGAAAAAGAGAGATCCAGTAGAGTATTGCCAGTTATCCCCATGAGTGAGAAGTGTGTGCAGAGTGAGAAGGGGACAGACAGAAGGAGAGAATTCTGGGAACGTCATGCTATACAAGGAGCAGAAGTAAAGCCCAAAGGTGCACCCACTGAGGTAGGAAGAGGGCCAAGAGAACAGGGTGCTGTCCAAACTAAGAGAAACAGGAAAAGGAGTTGCCACAATATCAAATGCTACAGATAGCTTCAATTACATGGGAGAGTTCTCCTGGACAGAGTCAAGGAAATCCAGTTCTTGTTCTAGATACTTAACAGTGTGAAGCTACAAAGAATAGAATACCCCTGTAAACACCCAGGACACTAGAGTTAAAAATTAATAGATGCAGATAAAGAGGATATATATGAATATCTCTGGCAGGACTTTAAGGTTTTAGTCTTGGTGAAGTTCACTGTCAAAGTGCTTCTTTAGTGACATGTTGAGGAAAAGCTAGGGTGATAGACAAAATGAATGGATATACTCTGTAAGGACGAGAAAAAATTCTCTAAACAACGATTTGAAGGGAGCGCAATAGGAAATGTTATCTGAAGTATTTACTCAGATTACTGCATGTTGACGCCAGATTAGAGTTAGAAAGTTGACACCCAGCATCCTTTAAGACTATTATACATGTTAAAAATACCCTTTATTCTAGAAAAGTAAATAAATATTTTAATGACAATCAGAAACATATTCTAGCTGAATATAATTTCAAAATAGGTACTCTAGAGGAAGTTGAAAATGTTTAAACAACTGTGAATGAGAAGAACTGAATACTGTAAACCATGGAAAGAGAACAGGATTAAGTTCAGAAACTGTTATGAAAACCACAGGCATTATAACCCACATTAGCAAGATACTTTGGTAGAACCTAAATGTCTTAAATTACATAATGATTATATTAATGGATAAATACATTAACCATAATATAGGCTTATCTTCTTCCATGCACAAGGAGTTTTCCTTCGTGCATTTGCTAATTTGAATGTTTTCATATATAATTAAATTGATAACTCTAATAAGATAAATGCTACATACTAAATGCTAGGCTGATCATTAAATATAAATTATCTTGATGTACAATGACTGCAATGAGAATTAGGTACACCTCGATGCACTGGATCTATCCCCCAGAATAACACCAGGCTTGTACCACTCTCCTCAACTCAACCCCACCCTCACACCTCCAAGCTGTTTTTGCACTGAAAAACCCAGGATTGTTTGCAGTTCAAAAAGTCCTCACATTATGAATTCAGACAGCTTGAAATGACTTGATGTCCAGATTCAACAATCCCCCAGCCTATAATAAATCCACAATGGAATTTACAAACAACATCAACAATAATAGGACATTTTGTCCTTTTAAACTAAAGTTCTGGACCAGTGGCCAGCTTAGTGGCCAGGAAAGTTACGTTTTGGCTCCAGACCATCGTAAGATGCCTCCTATAGATTCAATAATAAAAACAGAACCTCTAACTTTGAGAGTAAATTGCAGGGGCTCTTGTTGCCACATTCAGAGCTAATAGCGTAGCCATGACTTCGTATTTATTAACATCCATATCATCATTTTAATACACTACTTCATCTTTCCAGGAGAGTGCGTAGAGGGCAGCGAAAGCCATATTTTACAAGCCAATTTTAAATGCCTTTTAATGATGATTCACAGTGCTCTAATACAGATTTCTTATCAATATCACCATCCTGCAGGCACTCATTAAAGCTGCAAATCATTGCTTGGGTGGTGCTGCTGTCAGCCTCCAAATGTACTATAAACATAACTCAAAGATCTGAGTTAAGCATCTCCCTTGGATGCAATGGGTATAATCTGATTTCTACAGACTGGAAGGAATGCCAGTTATGCCAGAGAGAGATATGAATGCCCTTGATTGGAGGACAGGCCTGAGTCTCTCTCTCTACCCTGAATGAAGAGGAGCAGGCAGACACTCGTCAGTTCAGAGCTGCCCCACTGCCCCTCCACACAATAACCATGAGTTGAACATCTGTCTAGGTTTCTACAATTTGTAAAGTGTTTGATTATTTAAGTCTTTTTTCCCCTCGTAAGTGTTAATCAGCATTCCTGCTGGTGGGCCTTAGGGTTGTTACCATGGAACTTGTAAATGATTTCAAAGATGTAGCTGAGATAAAGGGGGACACCTGTGGATGAGTTCTTTCCATTAGCATTAGCATAAACCCTTACAGGCCAGTTCCTGCAACATTGTGATAAACCGCTGGAAATAGAAATGCTTGATACAAAACATGGTGGGAAGGCTTAAATTGTTCTGGGTCTTTAGTATCATTTCACATTGGTGTTAAGAATGTTAGAAATAATTTAATCATTGCCTGATTATAGTGATGTTAGGAGTAATGAAATCCTCGCCTTATTACATATGGACTCGTTCAGAGCCTCATTATTTATTTGGCAAGCATTAAGCATCAAATCAATTTAGTCAGATACTTGAAAATGGGAAATTCAAGATGAAAGTTAAAGTGAAGATTAAAAGGTAAAATTAAAACTATTTATTTCTAGCAGTCACGGAGTAATTTTCTTCACAAGCAACGCATCCCAAGAGAGTTTAAATGGGAAGAAGAGTGGATGATAGAGTCCATCCCAAAGAAGGGAAATTCAAATGAAGAAGAACTGGCAAAGCACCCCCTACTTACATTTGCCTGGGTCAAATGATATAGGAAGAAGAGGGTGATAACTTTGATTTGTAGCTATGGAATGTACTCTGTGCTTTTATGCAACTGATTATTATTGGAATGGTTTCCATTTCCAGCTAAATAGAAATGGGAAGAAGGGAAGTACATGCTAATCACTTGGGAATTTGTAGTTTCATTTTGCATATGATGATGTACTGACATTAGTAGAATGCAATAAATGTGTTTAGCAGTGTTTTGGTTTTGGCCACATCAGTGATACGTATTTTCATGCTGCAATGTATATGGGAAAGTATCCCATCCACACTAAATTGAGGCTGGAGATAATGCCATTGTAAGCAGCTGATTGTTCCTTGTAAGGAAATTTTCTAATGTATTGATCTATGACAATAATTATTGGATTGGGTCACAGGAAGCTGATCAAGCCCACTGCATAATGGGGAATAATTGCCAATAAACTCATACAGGAAGCCTTAAGGAAAAAAACAACTTCTTCCTTTTGAGCATAGATGTAATTAGAAGCAGAGCCAGCCGAGACTATAGTAGGGCAGTATTTGGATTTGTTAGCCTGGCTCTCACACAACAGATAGCAACACACGTGCTAACATAGAGAACCAGTGGCAGATGGAAGAAGTAGTTAGACTTAATTCTAGTCTTTTTGGATAAGGTGAGAAGCTAGAAGTTTAGATTGAACGTTGAAAGTGTGTCAGAGCATTAATTACAGAAAGAAAGAGCCATGTTTATTACTGAAAGGGACACTGTTTAGCACAGAAACACAAGGGATATGCATTTTGTATTAAGGAAATGGGGCAAAAAAACCCTCAAGAAAATGGAATCCAGTGTTAGTATTGGGCCAGGCACTGGATTAGAAGCTTTACATATAGCATTTCATGTGATCCTGCTAACCACTCAGGCTGAGGATGGCTCAAATTTGATGGATAAGTAAACAGATTTTAGGCAGATTATGTCTCTGCTCCAGGTCATCCTTGTTGGAAACAATTAACCTGGATTTAAAACCAGCTGTCTAATTCTAAAACCTATGCTTTTTAAAAGTTACAGCCTTGGTTTACCCAGCATGTGCCATCAGGTAAAATAAGACCTACCTCCCCAAAAGTATCACCCAATTGCACAGATCCCACCCTGACGTTCTCCATGTTTCTGTCAGCCAGCTAGAGAGGCTGATGGAGAAGATCTGAGGTCAAACAGCTTCTGTAAAGTGACCCCAAATTCAATAAATAGTCATTTAATCTGCTGAAATGGTGAAAGTGACTTTAGTCTCAGTCAGGAGTGGATCAATTCATCCCCACTGGAATGTTTTCCAATGCTTAGATTTTACTAGTCAGCTCATTATAGAGCCAAGAAGAGGCTAAAAGGAGGAAATTCTTTTAAAATCTACTTCTGTTTCACTTATGTTTGCTTGAAGATCTTATGTAAAAAGATAATATTAACATAAGAGAGGGAACTAATGTGTTCCTTTGCTGTGGTTATCTTTGGGTAATGTTTTCACCCATTTCCAGTCCCTGTGCTATTTTCAGGAAAGACCTATTGATTTCTTAAACAACTCAACATGACTAGGTTGCAGAATTCTCTTTATCATATCAAGTTTTGCTCTGTTTATACCCTGACTAAAAACACGCAGCTGCCCAAGTGTAAACAAACGTATATGACAGTCAGTGTACTAGAAATGCTCTTTGGTTCTTTGTAAAAGTCAATTCATATTCTCAATGCCTTTGTGAGTAATCCTTTCATTCTCAAGAAGTTTATATTTTTCCTTCTTTAAAGAAATTTTATCTCCCCACTATTTCATGAATTCACAACTGTCCATGCGAGTAAGATTAAAATACACTTGCAACCCTAATAAAGATTTGCTGTTCCACGTGGTCATTGTAACCAAATCAAAATATTCAGCCCTTCTATTGCAATAAAAGGAAACAGTGCTGTGGGTATATTGGAGGAGAAAGATGCAATGTGGTATTATTTCTCCAAATATTACATCGAGAGGGATATAGTATATGGGAAAAAATATTATAAAACACAGGTTAAAATAGAGTCAAAGATGTTGATGGCAGGAGGCCCTAGTAAGAGACAATTCCAAATACAGACCCATCTTTATTTTTGGATTATAAAGATTGGGAGATGTTAGAAATTTTGCAATGTTTAAATAATATCCAATAAATATTAAGAACTGTCGAGGCACTGAATACATGTGGAGTCAAGGTAGTAAAGGAAAAATGGATGTACAGCCACCAGTAAAGGATGTATTTTTGACTATTTAAAGAAAGAATGCTCAAGAAAGAGACGACAATAAGGAGGAGGTTACAATGAGGTAGGCAGAGATTTACAAGCCCATAAAAATTGTGTGGGGTGAGCTGCTACAGCAGAATAAAAGAACAACACCGGAAGAATACAGCAAATACTCTGTCCATCACCAAATATTTGAGCATAAATGAGAAAGCTTCACATTTCCATTTTTTAAAAAATTTTGCTTTTTTATGTGAATCATTTTTTTTCCTCCTCATTTGGAAAGGTTTTACAAGCTCATCTTGCTAATAGACATGAAAAGAGGTCATGTGGAAACTCCCAATTCTTTTTTTTTTTTTTTTTTTTTTTTGAGGGAGGGGATGGAATGGAGACACATTAATAGGCAAAGGGGTTGCATTTCCTGCCACGGGAAATTAATTTCATGTGCTCTACTATTGGGTTGGCCAAAAGGTTCCTTCGTTTTTTTCCATAAGATGGCTCTAGTAGCACTCAGTTGTCTTTAATTTCACTCGAAACAATTTTGTTAGATTGTATGTGACAGCTGTCATATCAGTGTGCATTTAAAAAAGACATCAAAATTGGTGAATTTTTGTGTAGCCATTTTAATATTGAAGATAGAAGAAAAAAAGCAACATTTTGGCATATTATGCTTTATTATTTCAAGAAAGGTAAAAACGCAACTGAAACACAAAAAAAGATTTGTGCAGTGTATGGAGAAGGTGCTATGACTGATCGAACATGTCAAAAGTGGTTTGCGAAGTTTCGTGCTGAAGATTTCTCGCTGGACGATGCTCCATGGTCGGGTAGACCAGTTGAAGTTGATAGCGATCAAATAGAGACATTAATTGAGAACAATCAATATTATACCACATGGGAGGTAGCCGACATACTCAAAATATCCAAATCAAGCACTGAAAATCATTTGCACCAGCCTGGTTATGTTACTGGCTTTGATGTTTGGATCCACATAAGTTAACTGAAAAAAACCTTCTTCATCATATTTCTGCATGAGATTCTCTACTTAAATGTAATGCAAATGTTCCATTTTTAAGACAAATTGTGATGGGCAATGAAAAGCAGTTACTGTACAATAACGTGGAACAGAAGAGATCATGGGGCAAGCGAAATGAACCACCATGAACCACACCAAAAGCCGGTCTTTATCCAAAGATGGTGATGTTGTGTATATGGTGGGATTGGAAGGGAGTCTTCTATCATGAGCTCCTTCTGGAAAACCAAATGATTAATTCCAACAAGTACTGCTCCCAATTAGACCAACTGAAAGCGACACTCGACGAAAAGCGTCCAGAATTAGTCAACATAAAACGCATAATCTTCCATTAGGATAACACAAGACCGCGTGTTCCTTTGATGATCAGGCAAAAACTGTTACAGCTTGGCTGGAAAGTTCTGACTCAACCGCTGTATTCACCAGACATTGCACCTTCAGATTTCCATTTATTTTGGTCTCCACAAAACTCTCTTAGTGGAAAAAATTTCAATTCCCTGGAAGACTATAAAACGCACCTGGAACAGTTCTTTGCTCAAAACGATAAAAAGTTTTGGGAAGCTGGAATTATGAAGTTGCCTGAAAACTGGCAGAAGGTAGTGGAACAAAAAGGTGAATACGTTGTTCAATAAAGTTCTAGGTGAAAATGAAAAATGAGTCTTATTTTTACTTAAAAACCGAAGGTACTTTTTGACCAACCCAATACCACCTCACTTGATCTACTCAGCTGTTAAGTGATACAACATGCTAAAGCTATAGAACTATATATAGTTTTATATGTATATGTATGATTTATAATCATCAATTACTTATATTTCTGGGTTCCCCATATTGTGGAAAGGAAATATAAAAAGAAAAATTATTAGTGACAATTTATACTAAAATACTATTCATCTAAAAATTTAGTTTAGAAGACTATGTCAATACCAGCTTCAGAATGCCATATGATTTCCATATTCTGTAGCCTAATAGAGTATGTATAATAGTGATATAATTTCTCCCATCCTAAAAAAATAATCTCTCTGGATACCATTTACTCCTTCAGGTACCATCCCATTTCTCTACTATCCTTTACAGAAAACCTCCTTAAACTGTCTGTCTCTAATTTGTCTTTTGCCATTCTCATTTTTTTTCCACTTTATGATCGCAAAATAAGACTCACATATGAAAGTGTACAAAATATAAATGTACGGATTAATCCCTATAGCCCAGAATCTTCTACATGCCCTCTGATTGTAATGCTTTTCCTCCCACCTATAGATAACCAGTATCTTGATTATCAGTATAGAAATAAGGATAATAATTGATGATAATTCCTCAAGTCAGTGTTCAAATTTCTCTGATAATATAACAGGCAGAGGTAGATGTATGTGTATGTGTATGCACTTTTTATGTGTGTATATATATATTACACATAATATATATTTTACCAATATACATTTTATGTAGAAATATAGTTTATATGTATGTATATATACGTCTGTGTATATATTCTGTTAATATATGTACATATATACATTTTATGTTTATATTTCTAACGTATGATATATGTGTATATGTGAATATGCATGCACAATAAAACTTTTGAATACTTATTTGAGGAATATTACTTATTACGTGTCTTTTTGTCTAATAAGCACTTTTGTGCATATATATACTTGTTATGTATTTATACATTTTGTGTTTTATATTTATACATATATATAAACACATATATATACTCATGCATTTATATATACACGGTTTTATGAATCTGAATCCAAATAAACTCTACAAATTTTGTTTGGTTGATTAGTTTGAAATGTTTTTATTTTTAGCATCTAATAAATGTTTATTTTAGAATAGTTTCATTTTACAGGAAAACTGCGAAGATATTACAGAGTTCCATGTTTCCTCACCCTTTTTCCCCTATTGTCAGCACCTTACATTATGATGGCACATTTGTCGCAACTAATGAACCAATTTCGGTATATGATTAACACCAGAAGTCATACTTTATTCAGATTTCCTTAGTTTTTACCTAATGGGTTTTTTCAGACCCAGAATCCCATCTAGGATACAACATTACATTTAGTCATCATGTCTCCTTAGAATTCTTTGAACCGACAGTTTGTCAGACTTTCCTTGTTTTTATTGACATTAACATTACTGTTCAGGTATTTTGTGGAACATTCCTTCAATTTGGTTTTGTCTGATATTTTTCTCCTGTTAGACAGGAACATGGGTTTTGGGAGATAGACTACAGAAGTACAGTGCCATTCTCATTGCATCATATCAAGGATATATACTATCAACATGACTTGATCATTTAACTGGGGTAGTGTTTGCCAGGTTTCTCCACTATCAAGTTTCTCTCCCCTCCCCCACCTTTCCATACTGTATATTTTTGAAAGAAATCACTGTGTTCATTGTACACTTAAAGGATGGGAAGTTATATTCCCCCTCCTTAAGGGCAGAGTATCCACATAAATTACTTGGTATCCTTCTGTGTGAGAGATTTGTCTATTATTCTTCATTTATTTATTTATTCAATCATTTAGTTATGTCAGTATGAACTCAGGGATATTTATTTTATATTTTGGGTTATAATCTGATACTATGTTATTTAGATTTTGCTCAAATTGTTCCAGCTTTGATCATTGGGAGATCTTTTAGTTGGCTCCTATATCCCTTTGACATACCTCCATCATTTTGTTTTTTGAGCACTTCCTACTTTCTGGAACCACAGAATGCTCCACGCTCATCTTGTATATCCACTCCCCTGGTCCTAAGATCAGCCATTTTTCCAAGGAGCCCTGGTTCCTTTTAATAGAGAATGGTATTAGAAACTAAGGTCTGGGAACTGGGTGTGCTCACTGTGAATGGGATGTTGCTTCATCTAGCCCTCTCAGCAGATAGAACTAGGAAATACATATGTGTATACTACTTATATTTAATATACATTATATATTATATTCTATAAATATATTATAAATATACTTAATATGTTCACGATGTTCTTTATCATAAATATAAAAAGGAAAAAGATCTCAAAGAAACCCAAATGGGCCTCATAGAGATGAAAAATATAGTATATAAAACTTAAAAAATAATACAAATTAGACACTGCCAAGGAAAAAATTCTGTGAACTTGAAGATATAGCAATTAACACTTTTCAAAATAAAGGTGAGAGAGAAAAAGGACTAAAACAAATCAAACTATCTAACATATATATAAATAAATTACTGGAAAAGGGGAGGGGCTAGAAAAATGTGTACAGAGAAATAACCACCCAAGGGTTGAAGAGCATGGAAAGTAGTTGGATCTCTGATACACTGTTGATATTGATGAAAAGCGGTAAGCCACTTTGTAAACAAGTAGTTTCTCATAAAGTTAATTATACACTTACAATATGATAACATATGTGTGCCTAAAGATTTGTATGTGGATGTTTATAGCAGCTCTATTCATTACAGCCAAAATTAAAGCAAGAAAATGTCCATCAGACTTGCCTGGTGGTGCAGTGGTTAAGAATCCACCTGTGGAATAAAGACGCAGACGTAGAGAATGGACTTGAGGACGTGGGGAGGGGGAAGGGTAAGCTGGGACGAAGTGAGAGAGTGGCATGGACATATATACACTACCAAATGTAAAATAGATAGCTAGTGGGAAGCAGCCGCATAGCACAGGGAGATCAGCTCGGTGCTTTGTGTCCACCTAGAGGGGTGGGATAGGGAGGGTGGGAGGGAGACGCGAGAGGGAGGAGATATGGGGATATATGTTTATGTATAGCTGATTCACTTTGTTATACAGTAGAAACTAACACACCATTGTAAAGCAATTATACTCCAATAAAGACGTTAAAAAAAAAAAAAAAAGAATCTGCCTGCCAATGCAGGGGACACGGGTTCGATCCCTGGTCCGGGAAGATCCCACATGCTGCGGAGCAACTAAGCCCACACGCCACAACTACTGAGGCTGCGCTCTAGAGCCCGTGCGCCACAACTACTGAGCCCGTGCGCCACAACTACTGAAGCCCGCGCACCTAGAGCCCGTGCTCCGCAACAAGAGTAGCCACTGCAATGAGAAGCCTGCACACTGCAATGAAGAGTAGCCCCATTCACTGCAACTAGAGAAAGACTGCGTGCAGCAACGAAGACCCAACACAACCAAAAAATAAATAAAAAAATGAATTTTTTAAAAAAAAAGAAAAGAAAAGGTCCATCAACTGATGAATGAATAAACAAACTGTTACATATCCATACCAGGGAAAAGTACCAAGCAATGAAAGGGAACAAACTACTGGTACATGCAACAATACGAACAAATCTTCATGCATAATATTAAGTGAAAGAAGCCAGGCACAAAAGAATATATGCTGTATGATTCATTTTTATGAAATTTAATATATATTAATATAATTTATTATATTTTATTATAAATAATTACATATTATCTTTTCATATAATAGAACTTGCATGAAATTCTCAGAAAGTATAACAACAAAATAAAGGTAAGTGGTTGCCAGGATGACAATGAAAGTAGGGGATTTTACTGAAAAGGAGGACAAATGTACTTTTTGGGATAATGGAAACTTTGAATCTCGTATGGTGGTGTGGCTACATGATTGCATTCATTTGTCAAAATCCATCAGTGTTATCAGTATTACATGGAAATTATACCTCAATAAATATGAATTTTTAAATGAATATTCTTTGGCCTAAGCTTTAAGGGAAAGAGGCTAGAAAGCAACAATCATAATAATAATAGTATGAACAGTGTTACATCAGAAAGTATGTACAAATACTCTATTTATTCAACTGGTAGCTATGAGCCTGGGACCAAACTAAGCACTGCAATGACAACTATCCTCATAGAACTTAAGATCTGGGAAACAGAGCAGGTTAATAACTAATTCTCTCCAAGGTCTCAGAAAAGACTTCTTAGAGGTGATATCTGACCAAAGTCTCAATAAAGAATTTCACCAGGCAGAGGAATAAGCATGTACAAAACTACTAGAACTATTAAATTTAATGTCATGTCATTAAAACAAAAGGTAGGTTTTGTGTGCTTTTCCTAACCAGTGAAAGCATAGTCTCTGTGAAATTCCAAAACATTTGTAAACTATCTGATAATATGGTTACTACCCCAAATTTGTATTTTCTGGTTTTGGACTCATCTTCTGTATCACTATTGAAATGCTTGGAAAAAATTATCAATTTAGCTCTTACAATGAAATAAAAGGTGTTTTCCAGAAAGTGAAATTTACCATAATAGGGTTCTTGTAATCTGTTTTCAAAGATGTAGCATTTGGTTAATTTTAAAAGGTCCAAGGGCTACAGATTGGCATTAACTTCCATTAATAGAAGGATCTTATTTGTTTTGTATACTGCATACTGTATACTGCAGTGTCTGAGATATGGTAAATGTTCAGTAGATATTTTTGTTGTTGAATAAATATGAAATCATGTTCTGACAACTTATTACCCTTGCAGTCCCTTCAGAGCCAAGAAGAGTATCTGTAGATCAGTGACCCCAACCGTGAGCTTTTTCTTTTTCTCTGGTAATTTCCACTTTAACCTTCTAATGAGGAGATTAGAATATATATATATACACACACACACATACGTATATATATATTTACGATATGTAATATCGTAAATATTACAATTATATATTACATTTATGAGCCTATTACAGTTCAGATTATAGATGAGAATCACAAAAATACTTGTATATTTAAGCAATCTGAATTTTCTTGATGTTTATTCAAGGACGTCATCTAGTCTCTAGTTCCTTAATATCTGAGTGTCTGCCAGAAGTCTATATCTGTTTCACATAGGTAACCTAGTTTGTGTTATCATCAGAGGCATGTTGAACTGATAAACCATGGACACTTACCCTGCAACCTGCCTGCAAATGCTTTACAGCTGTTAAACGTCTTACAATCCAAAATGACAGGAAATGTTTATGTCCACACTTCCCAATTCAACAGGTATGATTATATTGTGTGGTATCTATTGTAAGGTACCCGGTCTCATCACAGAAGAATGAGAGGAGGTTCAACATAATTGTATGCGAGATGATGGGTTAGATTTGCTAGTAAATCAAGAGCTAGTGAATCAGTCCAGCTCACGTCTGGCATTTTGTCACAGGCTTTTCTGTGCGTTTATCTTTTTGTTTTCTGCATTCACATCATATGAGTGGAGAACAATAGTAAATTCTAGATCTCCTTTACATTACTTTCACATGGCATTTGTGACCAAGGAATTACAGTATTCATAAATTCTTCTATTATTGCTGCAGACAGGAAGAAATCCAGGCACCAAGATTTAATCACACTTTTTTCCCCCAAAGCATCTTGTATAGTCAGCTTTAGGAGAGTATGTTAATTTTAATTAATTTTCAATTAGTTCAAAAGCAGGAACATGAATAACTAAACAAAAATTTCCTATGGAACTAGCAAAAGCAGATGCTTATTTTACAATGTTAAAAGGCATATTTGTGGGTAGAGCTTTGGATTATAATCTGTGAGATCTGGTTTGTTTGCCTTGCAATAGGCCATTATCTAGCTCTGAGACTGTGGATAAGGTCCTTGAATAGTGCGTATTTCATTTTCTTTATCTGTCGAATAGCGATGATATTTTACATACCTCTACAGAGTTTTCAAGGAAAATCAAGTCTGATAATACATGAGAAAATGCCTAAGAAAGTATTATGCAATGCACAAATATTTGTTATCATACAGACCCTTTCATGCACACAGAGCAGTGTGCTATATCTTATAGAGAAATTACTCAGGCAGACAAAATCATCAGGACTACTCAAGCTCCATTTGGTAACTACTCATAGTTCAGTTATGATCTCCCAAAGAGCAAAGAATAGCTCTCAGATTTTTTGGATTCTCTTGATGCTGAGTAACTCAGGATCGTGAAAGAGAAAAAACTAGTTGAACTAGTTAAGTGCTTTAGTAGAGATGAACAAGAGAAATGACTCAAGATATACAGTGAATACTGACTATAATACTATCCCTTGCCTTCAAGGAGTTTAGAGTTTAGCTGATTTATGTGTATAAAAGTTAAACTTTTATCTTTCACTAAAATATCCTCCAAATTTATAAATTCAAGAGTCCTCGCTCTCCATATTCTCCTAGGCTTTGTGTTTTCTCCTTCCAACTGTGGCGATCACGCATAAAACACTTGTTCTGACCCCACTGAGATTGCCTGTACCTTTAATCCCTATACTTCTCCTTCTCTGTCAGCTCTATCTAAGACCTTCCTCTTCCTTCCCTATCCAACTTAGATTTCACACTAACCAGTTGGACTCCCCCTTAGAATATTCTCAACTCATTTTTTTTTTAATTTTTTTATTTTATTTTATTTATTTATTTATGGCTGTGTTGGGTCTTCGTTTCTGTGCGAGGGCTTTCTCTAGTTGTGGCAAGTGGGGGCCACTCTTCATCGCGGTGCGCAGGCCTCCCATTATCGCGGCCTCTCCTGTTGCGGAGCACAGGCTCCAGACGCGCAGGCTCAGTAATTGTGGCTCACGGGCCTAGTTGCTCCGTGGCATGTGGGATCTTCCCAGACCAGGGCTCGAACCCGTGTCCCCTGCATTGGCAGGCAGACTCTCAACCACTGCGCCACCAGGGAAGCCCTCTCAACTCATTTTAACTGTGGTATTTACGTCAAATTGTCTTCAGACTCAGAGAAGATGGCCTGGGTCAATGGAGGAAACTGGAACATATTGGAATGCTCGTCTTCGATCCCAGCTGAATCTTCAACACTGCCCCCACCCCTATCTTTCTATGTTTCCTTAGCTCTCTCATCCATTCCCCAAAGTAACAATTACCAACTTTCTTGTTCATTTCAAATCTATTCTATACACTCTGATCTTTCTCTACTACCACAATAGAAATAGACCACTTTAGAGGAGAATTATGTCAATGTTTGCTGTAATTCTACACATATAACTGTCTCTTTTGAACTGCCAAACATTGCTTCTTTACTGGCTGTTCTCATTAATTTTTAAACATGATTGAGTGATGTCACCAAAATGGCCACATAAGACATCACTAGGGTGTCCCCCACCCCCCGCCCCTAACAACAATAATTTGGTATCCAGACAAAAGTGCCTACCTGTGAGCTTTAGAATCCAGATAGGAGACTGTGAGACCCCCGTGTAGTCCAAGACCCAGGAAAGCCATTTTTAGAAGGTGGGTCCACATCCAGGTGTCTGACTTTCTGACTATGGTTCCAGATACAAAAAATAGAAACAGCTCCATACTCTTGAGAACTTGGCTACAGCCCCATATGACTTTGGGTCTGTTACCAGTACCATATGCCAAGGGACCTGAGAGGAGTCACACCCACCCATGCATCAGGTAATAGACAGAACTTGGTCCTGGCTGTAGACCCTGAATTGACTTGTGAACTGGCTCCAGCCTCTCTGGACCACTGTTCAGGAGTTTCTCAAGGTAAGGCCACCAGATTTGGTCAGACTGTAGATTCTGAAAGCCCTGTGACTGGGCTCCAGCCTGTCTAACCAGTCTGCAAATAGTTTTGCTGGCACAAGAATGCTTCAAGAGAACTCTCGTCTGCATCCCCAGAGATCCTCAAGTGCCCTATACTGAGTTCCAAGCCCTCACAGCCAGAGTTCACAAGCATCCTGACAGCACTGAGACTGGCTAACCTCAGCTCCAGCCGCTCCATGGTTATGATCAGGGATCAGTCTATCTGCCCAGTGCTCTGGTGGGAGACACACTGAGCCATGCCTCAAGAGCCACGTGTGCAGACCTCAAACTTGGCTGTGGAATGTGAAACAGCCCTGGGGCTCAGTTCCAGCCCCTCTCAACCATGGTCCAGAGCAAGTGATGCTCACCCAGGTACCCATCCAGTGACAAGGCAGCAGCCCCCCCCCCCCCCAGGGACTTGGTGGGAGTCACATCCACCACACTGGGTAGAAGACCTGCTGTCTGAAGAGCGAACTGTGGACCCTGAAGTGGATTCTTGTCCCAGCATTGCCCTACTGAACAAGGTACTGGAGGCAGTCCCATCTACCTAGGGACCCAACAGAATCCATGCCTGCCCAAAACTCTGGTAAAGAGCCTGCCAACTGCAGACCCTACTACAGACCCAGCAACAGCCTCATAACTGCATCCAGCCCAGCATGATTGTGATTCTGGAGGTGACCACATCAGGCCAGGAAAAAGACAGGTGGTCTTTACCTGCTGAAACCATCTGTGAAGATTGGAAAATGTGTTTACTCATTTAAATGCACAGGCACCAAAGCAAGGCTACATGCAAAAGCCTTTCTAAGAGATAATTTTATAGTGAAAAATGCCTATGTTAAGAAAAAAGGAAGATCTACAACAAATAAACCTAACTTTAATCTGAAGGAACTAGAAAAGAAAGAATAAACTAAGCCCAAAGTTAGAAGAAGGAAGAAAATAATAAAGATTAGAGCAGAAATAAATGAAATAGAGACTAGACAGACAATAGAAAGTGTCAATATAACTAAAAGTTAGTTTTTTGAAAAGATACACAACATTGACAAATATTTAGCTAGACTAACCAAGGAAAAAAAGAACACTCAAATAAACAACATTATAAATAAAAAAGAAAACATTACCACTGATGCCACAGAAACGTGAAGGATCATAAGAGATAGCTGAACAATTACATGCCAATAAACTTGATAACCTATAAGAAATGGATAAATTCCTGGAAACATACAACCTACCAAGACTGAATCATGAAGAAATAGAAAATCTGAGAGACCAATAACCAGTAAAGAGGTTGAAGCAGTAATCAAAAACCTCCATACAAAGAAAAGCCCAGGACCAAATGGTTTCACTGGTGAACTCTGCCAAACATTTAAAGAATTAGTTCCAATCCTTCTCAAACTCTTCCAAAAACTGAAGAGGAGGGAACACTCCCAAGCCCATTTTATGAGTCCAACATTACCCTGATTCTAAGCCAGATAAGGACACTATCAGAAAACAAAACTATAGGCCCATATTCCTGATGAATACAGGCATAAGAATTCTAAAAAACTTCTAGCAAACTAAATTCAGCAGCACATTAAAAGGATTATATACCATGATCAAGTGGGATTTACTCCTGGGATGAAAGGATGGTTCAACATACATAAATCAATTAACGTGATACACCACATTAATAGAATGAAGGATAAAAATCATATGATCCTTTTAATAGATGCAGAGAAAGCATTTACCAAAATTCAACATCCTTTCATGATAAAAGCTCTTGACAAATTGGGCATAGAAGGAACATAACTCAACATAATAAAGGTCATATATGATAAATCCAAATCTAACATCATATTCAACAATGAAAAGCTGAAAGCTTTCCCTCCAAGATCAGAAACAAGACAAGGGTGCCCACTCTCACCACTCCTATTCAGCATAGTATGGAAGTCCAAGCCAGAGCAATCAGGAACGAAAAACAAATAAAAGGCATCCAGATTGGAAAGAAGTAAAATTGTCTCTGTTTGCAGATGACATAATCTTATATATAGAAGACCCCAAAGACTCCGCCCAAAAACTGTTAGAAATAATAAGTGGATTCAATAAAGTTGCAGGATACAAAATCAGCATTCAAAAATTAGTTGCATTTCTATACACTAACAACAAAATATCTGAAAGAGAAAGAAAATAATCCCAATTACAATGGCATCAAAAACAATAAAATGCATAGGGATAGATTTAACCATGGAGGTGAAAGATCTGTACACTGAAAACTTTTTGACATTGGAAAAAGAAATTGAAAACGACACAAATAAATGAAAAGAATCCCATGTTAATAGACTGGAAATATTAATATTGTTAAAATGTCCATACTACCCAAAGCCATTTACATTTTCAATGTAATCTCTATTAAAAGCCTAATGGCATTTTTCACAGAAACAGAAAATATGATCCTAAAATTCATATGACACCACAAAAGATCCTGAATAGCTAAAGCAATCTTGAGAAAGAAGAAAGAAGAAAAAAGCTGACTTCAAAGTATACTACAAAGCTACAGTAATCAAAACAGTAGGCTACTGCCATACACACAGACACACACATCAACAGAAGAGACAGCCCAGAAATAAACATATGTATATACAGTCAAGTCATATTTGACAAGCAAACCAAGAATACTCAGCTGGCAAAAGATAATTTTTCAATAAATCCTGCTCAGAAAACTGAATATTAACAAGCAAAACAATGAAATTGGACCCCATCTTAAACCACCCACAAAAATTAACTAGAAAAGGATTAAAGATTTAAAGGTAAGACATGAAACCATAAAACTCCTAGAAGTCTTGGTCTTGGCAGTAATTTTTTTGGCTATAACAAAAAGCACAGTCAACAAAAGCAAAAATAAACAAGTGGGATTACATTAAACTAAAAAGCTTCTGCACAGCAAAAGAAAGAATCAACAGAATAAAGTGACAACCTATGGAATGGGAGAAAATATTTGCAAACCATATATCAAACAAGGGGTTATTATCCAAATGTATAAGAAACTCAGACAATTTCATAGCATAAAATGAAATAATCTGACTAAAATGAGCAAGAACCTGAATAGACATTTTTCCAAAGAAGACATCCAAATTGCCAACAGGTACATCAAAAGATGCTTAACATCACTAATTATCAAGGAAACGCAAATCAAGGCCACAACGAGGTATCACCTCACACTGTTAGTATGGCTACTATCAAAAAAACAAGATATAACAACTGTTGGCAAGGATGTGGAGAAAAGGGAACCCTAGTGCCCTGCTGATGGAAAAGTAAATTGGTGCAGCCACTATGGGAAAGAAATTAAAAATAAACTATCATATGATCTAGAAATCCTAATTCTGGGTATATATATGAAGGAAATAAAATCACTATCTCAAGTAAATATCTGTACTGCCCCCACATTCATTGCAGCATTATTCACAATAGTCAAGACATGCAAAAAATTTAAGTTGGATGAAGGGATAAAGAAAGTGTTGTATATATACAATGGAACATCAGTCAGCCATTAAAAAAAAAAGAAGAAACTTTGCCTTTTGGATTTGGATGGACCTATAATGTTAAATGAAATAAGTTAGAGAAAGACATGTATGATCTCACTTATAGGTGGAATCTTAAAAAAAAAAAAAGCCACACTTACAGATACAGAGAATAGAATGATGATTGCTAGGGCTTGGAAGATAGGGAGATGTTGAAAGGATACAAACTTCCAGTTATAAAATGAATAAGTGCTTGGAATCTAATGTACAGTATAGTTAACGGTACTGCATTTTTTACTTGAAAGTTGCTAAGAGAGTAGAACTCAAATGTTCTCACCACCCACACACAAATTGTAATTATGTACGGTAATGATCTGTTATCTAAGCTTTTTGTGATAATCATTTCTCAATATATACATGTGTCCAATCATCATGTTGCATACCGTAAACTTATACAACGTTATGTCAATTATATCTCAATAAAACTGGAAAAAGTATTTAAACACAATTAAGTTAAATTCATCTTGAGTTTAAAAAAAAAAGTTCTCTTGACTATATGACCCTACAACTATGGCTTTATCTCTACAGAAGGACCTCACAACTATGCAAAGTGAATCTCTGCCAAAGTCATCAATATCTTGGTTCCAAAACCCATTAGACACTTTCACTATTTATCTTAGTACATCTTAGTACCACTGCAAAATGTTGGCCACTTGCTCCTTCACTAAACACTCATCTATTTGCTTCTGTAATACCCTCCTCTTCTGTGTGTTTTTCCTACCTTCTGCATCACAAATGTTCTTGACTCCCCCACCCCCAACCAATCCCACTGCCCTGAAATGGACTCGCTCGCCTATACTCCCTGTCAGTGTTCAATACTACCCTCTAGTCATCTAATATATATGTCTTCACTTTCCCACAGCTCTTCCCTCTCTCTCATTCCTCAAACCAATCAATCACCAGGTTGACTTAATTTTACTCAATAAATATTATTGGATCCAAATCTGTCCAGTCTTCTCCAGACCCACTTATACTTCTCCAATTCAGTCAGTCACTCATTCAACAAAACTCTTGAAAGGCTCACTCCATGCCAAGCATTGTGCTGTAAGCATTAGGGAAACATTGCTGATCAAACCAAACATTATTTGAGCCTTCATAGAGACTCTGTCACCTTTTCTGAATTATTGCAGTAGCCTCGTAATTTGTCTCTTTTTCTCCAGACATGTCAGCTTTCAAATCTTTTTTTTAAAATGCTGAGGCCAGATCATTGTTTTCCTAACATGAAATTTCAGCTATGATACTCCTCATACTAAACCTTTCAGTTGCTCCCTAATGCTCTTAAGAAAAATTCTAGGCTCCTTAATCTAACCTACAACACCCAGAATGATTTGGTCCCAGCTTGTATTTCTGGACCTATGTCACTAACACTCCCTCCACAGTTTCCCTATTAACTTGGACAATATAATCCAGCCATACTTTCAATTTCTGTAAGTCACAACGCTATTTCTCACGTAGACTCACTACTTTTTCTTCATGAAACACCCACCCTCCTTCTTGATCTAGCTGCTCACTTCTTCTAGGAAGCAATCCATTACTCACCCACTCACTGTATTTGTGTTTTTTTCCCTTCCTCAGTGCTCTCCATGGCATGCCATTCACATTTACAATTTTTCTTATACTAACATTATCAAATCATACTCATACAAAACCCTTGTATATGCCAGCCATTGTGCATATCACTGTAAATAGAATATCTGCCTTCAGGAAAATAGGTCTTAACCAGTGGTGTGCAGATTTACCTGTGACAATTTTAAAAGTATAGGTGCCTATATGAATGCCTAACCCCAGATATATAAAATCAGAATTTCTGAGGCAGAAACCAGTTATAGGTTTTTAAAAATTCTCAACATATTTTGATATTCATTCCTGGTTAAGAAACACTGCGCGTGTGCACGCACACACACACTCACACAAGAAAAGTGTACTTGATCAGTGATTTCAATAGTGTGATCCCTGAACCAGAAGCATCCGCATCACTTGGACACTTGATAAAAGCACCAATTCTTGGACCACACCCAAGATATACTGAATCAGAAACTACTGGGTAGTGGGGCCCAGCAATTTGCATTTTCCCAAGCCCTTTAGGTGTTTTTGATACAAACTAATATTTGGGGACCATTGCCTTAGGTTAATCTTATGATAAGGATGTATTCCTCACCCTACATTATGCATGCAGAGCATAATTTGGTATTTGATTAAAGAAGCCTTCCCCTGTGAGACCAGGCCATGTTCTCAGAACCCATCTCAACAGAGAGATACAAGAAGTTTTGGCAATCAGTCACAGTTATACCTTGAGTTGAAATATTTCTGTGATTCTTACTGTAATTTCCTACAGGATTCATACTACTTCTCAGTGCATAGGAAATTGTTTAGGACATAGGCCTGTGCAATAGAGGAGAGAGGGGTGGGCATGAAGATATGAACTTTAAGATACCCTTGAGAAAAGAAAGAAGAAAAGAAATGGTATGGAGGAGAGATTCTCTAAATGTAGGGAAAAGTGTTGGAGGCGACAGTTGAGGGGAAACCAGGTAAAGGGGAATTTTAACAGGGCAAAATAGAATGGACTGGAGACCAGAATGGAGAGAGTTTTAGATACTCTAACTTTTAAATACAATATTAATTTATATTCACAAACTGTATTGAGCCCTGTAACTGAGGGCTTAGAGCTTGGTTTTGATATTGTATAATGGCAGAAATTTTTCTAACTGGTCTTTATTGAATGGGAAAGAGGAGGCAAATAAATACTTTCAGAGTAGTTAAATTTAAGGCACTATTTCCAAATAGGCTAAAATTAAGAAATTAAAGACAATTTTGAGAATTTTTGAGTTTTTAAAATGTCACTGTAATGAGTTTAATACAGTTAATTCTAAGGCCTTTCAGCCCCACTTATTTTATTGCCATTAGAAAGTCTTTTTCTTTGACAAATGGTATTACCTATGAGCTACTAAATGCTTCCCATTTTTGAGAGGAACAGAACATTTTATGGGAACAGGGCAATTTTTATGTATCCAAAACATTATACGTTTGAAACCTCAATAGGTCCAAAGAAGTTTACAAACAGGAGTAACCAGAGAGCTTTAAATGTATTTATAATAGCCCCATTTAATAAATTATCTCTTGTATTGTCCATTATTTTACAAATATCTTGAAAGCTTGAATGGTCTCATTTGAATGTATGTTTCCAAGCTAGAATTTGTGTAACTTTGCTGTCACCAACAGGTTTCTGCGTGAATTAAATGTTTTCATCTCAGTATGTGTTCATTTTATCTAACAGTTAAAAATCAAGGAATAAGCTATACTGTTATTTTTCTTAAACTTGAGATGCTCTGTAGAGTGCAATTAAGCATTAACATATTGCATCTGGAAAAGTAATTATTATTTTTTGATTTGCTTGAAGAGGATAGTGCGGACATACATCAGCCAAAGTGCCATTGTATTTTTTTTCTCTAGCAGCAGATTTATTTGTCCATTAAATGTAGAAAGATCATCAATATCCACTACATGGCTTCAATTAACTGAACATTTTGTCAACCACCACTATTCCCCAGCTGCCAGATAAACCATATGAAATAATAAAGAACCTGTCCTGTTTTCTCATCTTCCTTCTCAATTAAACAAAAGAAAGTGGAATGACAAGAGGACATTAAATCTAAGCCTGCCTTTTAGTTGGCATCTGCTCTTCTACAGACAATTTATAAAAAGTTATATAATGGAAGAACCAGTATAAAGGCAAGAACACAAAGGTATTAAAAATATTTCATTCCCCCTACCTCATTTCATTTTCAGTGACCTTGGTTCTTGTGCTTCCCATAAAGTCTCAGCATCATCAAGGCATAAAAGAGAAGGATTCAGCAAGTATTATCGTTTGGCCAAGAAAGGAATACCCAAGAAAACTACTAGTCAACCACAAAATAACACAAATATTTTGTTACTGTAATTCCATATTACCACAGAACCCCTTGTTATTCTTTCATTTTCTAATAATTCAGGCAGTTTTATTACTGTCAATTGAGTATGATTTCTCAAGGTTTCATTAAACCTAAAATATCCCAGATGGAAACAGAGTGTATTTAATTGAGGTTCATCTTTTTTTAATAAAGAATGTATAAGAATTTAGGATCACATACATGACAGCATGAAGGTAAGAACAAATATTATGTTTATTATATTTATATTCAAGTTGTAGGCCATATGTACAGATGGATTTTGATTATCTAAAAGAACTGCTCTATTTTTTGTGCTCATATTCATGTATTCAACCTCCTACAAAATGCTTGGTAAAGTGCTGGACAACTGGGATACAGATCTCCACTCTAAGGCAAATGTCTAGTTGAATGTGTGTGAAGACAAAGCAAATATTTATAATATAGTGCGACAAGTACAATAATAGATGTGTGTGTGTGTTTGTGTTTGTGTGTGTGTGAGTGAGAGAGAGAGAGAGAGAAACAGAGTGAGATTGACTATGAATTTGGGAATAAAAAGGAAGAGAATCTAGGCATCAGGGAGTGGTAATGGAAGACTTCCTAGAGAAAAAGCTAATTTGAGTTGAGTTTCCCAGAATTTGGTTAGGACACTCCAGGATGAAAGAGCATTTTGGATTAAGACATGAGGATATTTCCTTGTTTATTAGTTTTGCCCTAATTGAGCATCTACAAGTAAAGCCTTTATGCTATGTGCTTTAAAAAGGACACTTCCTTTAATTCTCCCAACCAACTGTGAGACATTTCCTATTATCATCTTTATATAAAAAAAGTAAACAAACAAAAAAAAAGTAAACAATTTGTCCAAAGTCAACCACACTGGATTTTATATCAGACAGTCTGATTCCAGAGCTCATATGGTACAGCTGCCAAGACTGCGTGGGACGTCTAGGAACATACTAGAATCTGGTATCTGATAGTGGAGGGAGCTACAAGAGATACCACAAAATCAGAAACGGAAGTGTGAAAGAGATGGTCTTTTATGTGAAAATACATGTTTGGACTTTATCCTATTGACTATGTGGTACAATTGCAGGATTTACGGAAAGGATAGAATTACGTATTACTTTTATGATAGCTAGTTATTTATTAGTTTTATAGTATTCAGTACGGACGATAGGGGAAGTAATGATTAAAGTTAGGAAGTATGAAACTATGGCAACATTTCAAGCAGGAGATGATAACTTGAACTGAGTGAGAGGGAGTTGAAGAAAAGTGGACAAATTCAGGAGACACTGAAAAGGAAGAAGCCGCAGGGCTTTTTTTGATGGATTAGATGTGTGGAGAAGGGGAGAAAAAGGCGAAATCTGCAGTGACTCTCACATTTCTAGCTTGAGTAATAAAATTTGGATCGCACTGACTTTTGCTGATAGAAAATATAGAAAGAAGACACATTTAGGGATAACATGAGGAAAATGATGGATCCTCTTTGGGGAATAATGTGGGTGGTAAACTTATAGAGAATATCATGGCAATTGACCAGAAGGATCTTAGATGCAGAGAGAGGTTGGAGACAAATATGCATGCATGTGTAACAAATTCACAGGCTATGGAAGTTGTGGCAATTGGCAAGATCAATCAGGGGAGTAGGTAGAAATGGAACATAAAGTGGCCTAGACATCAAGAAAAATAGGATCCCATGAGAGAGGCTGCGAAGAAACACCAGTGAAGAGAGACAGAAGCAGAAAAATATGTGGAAGAGGTAATTCTGGAGTATAGGCAATATTATCAGAGACACTGGAGAGAGTGTAAGTTAGATGTATCTACCAAATGTGGCCCTAGAAGGAGAAAATTTGGTTGAGTTGTATGCAGAAGTTAGAGTACAATTAGAGGAGAAAGATAATTGAGTGCCTAGAAAATAGAAGGGATGAAGTGATATACCATGAGGTCCAGGTGGGCTAGGGAAGAAATTTAATTTAAAAAAGAAAAAAAAATTAAAAACAACAAAGAAAGCTAGGCAGAGCCTAAAAATTGGAGGTTGTGATGAATTTAAAGAGTTGAAACATTATCATCAAGGTTCTGAGGAAACTGTAAGACTGACAGGTTATGGTGAAAAAAAGGTGCCACTAACCTTTAAGGTTCCAGAGATGAGACATTTCTAAGCAATTATACTATCTAGGCATTTGGCCTAGAGAGAATGGAAATGAAGGTCACTGGAAAAGAAATGGTGAGAAATTTGGGTAGGTGGCCGTATAAATGTTTGAAGTACCTGAGGTGGCTGACAGCAGTTGGAATAGAAGGGGAGACTGAGGCAGGAGCCAATTCACAAAATACATAAGGTTTGGGGAGCAGAGGGAAGTAAGAGACCAGCCAGGTGGCACGTGCCTCATCTGAGAATGGCTTTCTCAAAAGGGTGAATAAATACTAGTTTGGCCGTGGAAATGGGGAATTAAAGAAGGTCAACATCGCCTACCAGCTCCAAGATATGCAGAATGTGAAAAATCAAGGTGTCTTCACTAAAAAGAGCAGCAGAGTAGAAATTAATTTCCTCCTATAAGCCCCTGGTGAGCCACAAACTCATCTCATAGCAACCTGGACTTCCTCCTACATAACATTTACTGTACTTATGACAACAATAGCATATTTGTCTTTACCATATTTCACTTAAATCAGAGAGCAGGATTTTATCTGTCACCCCATTCATCGTTAGGTTCAACACTGCACCTTCCACAGAATGTAACTCAGAGCTATGGACATAATATCCTTCTAACAAGTACTGTGTGAAAGAAGGAATGGACGTGTACTGATGAGAAATGCACCCATGTCTTTCCAATTGGCTAACATAACAACAACAAAATGGGTATGTCTCCTCTATAAGATATTAACACATTTGCACTGTTACTTGTGTCAACAGTAAACAAGCTAGCTAGGGCTTTGTTTATTCCAGCCTAAACGATGATCCAACTCAGCTACACATTTTGACCAAATTAATTGGTAATACGGCCGTAACTCTACTTGAGTTTATGTTGTGCATAAAGAGGCACAGAGATGAACAAATCAAACCAATTGACTTTTAAAATCTAGACACCAAAACCACATTTATAAAAAGAAAAAAAAATTGGGGGTAATATCACCAAAGAAGCATTATGCATTCTGGTTTTAACTTCAGCCTCCCAATTTAGTTTCCTTTACTCTGTCTCACTTTTATATTTCTTGATGATACTTCCACTTGCAGTTTCAGAATCTGAAATTACAACACCAGGGACAGCATCGAAATTTTGAACGCTCAGAGTGACTGCTGTAGTGAGCAAGGCTACAGGTTCAGTCACTATTTCAGTTAAAGGATCAATATTTGTATCTTGTCCAAAGTCTGCAGTCTTTCCTTGACAATAACTTCCACCACTCCCTTGAGGAATAACCTGTAAATGTCTGCAATTTTCTGTCTAAAGTCCTCCTTTCTCTCCCACTATCCATTGTCTTGGCAAAATACTTTTCTTTCTCACACTTCAGATACCTCCCTTGTTACTCCCTTATCCAATTTGGCATTAGCACTACTATTAGATAGGACATCTGCAATTGGTAGAAGCTGATCTCAGAGGTCAGATGGTCAAATTGGTATTTAGGTTTTTAAAAATTTATTTCCTATAAATAGAATTAAAACTGTCCGATATAGAGCCAGTTGCCAAGTGCAGAATGCCAATATGGGATAATATTTGATTAGTATTCTTTACAAGCATCAGTTTTATGAAGCCAAATCTAGTAGTTGAAATAGTCGATCTTTCTTATCAATTAGCAGATCACATAAGTAAAAGATAGGATTTAATTCCTTTGATAAACTGGAGCTCATAAAAAGGGCTGACACCTGCTTTAAAGTTCATAAAGGCTTTTAAAAATATTATAAAAAGATAAATGTCATGGGTCTGTTTTTATCAGGGACCCTATAATATTTTAATGATGTATATGGTCAGACTTCCATAACCACAGATGCAGAACCCACGAATACCAAGGACTGACTTAACTACACCATTTTACATAAGGGATTTGAGCATCTGCCGATTTTGGTATCTGTGGGGCTCCTGGAACCAACCACCCCTGATACCCAGGGATGGCTGTACATTTAGTTTGATCTTTTATTTGAAATACTGAGGGCTTGCAAGGAAGTGGAATCACCAGCAGAAGACAGCACGTGGTAGCAGAAAACAACTGGGATTAGGAGATTATATTCTTAGATTCTAGCCCTACTCTTTTTCTGCCTGTTTGACCTTACACAAGCTATTTCCTATATTTATTTCTTCATTTGTAAAATGAGAGATATAAGTCATATCCTTCTAAGTGTACTTCCCATTCTGTGACTCAAATGAAATTATGCAAAATATTACTATAGTGTTAGCTAGATCATATAGCTAATGCTTCTCTAATTACCTAACAAGATCTGTCTTTCTGATATTTTACCCCAAATGTTTTTCCAAGATGTATCAAATTCTAATCATTTTAAAGAATAATCTATGGAAAAATGTTGAGAAACACATTTCAGCCTTCCTATATATTTCATTACTTGTCTTTTCATAGAAACCTTGTCAAAATGCAAGATGCTAAAACTTTTATTACGTAACAGATTTTTTTTCAAATAACATCATCAAGTATAAGCCAAACAATGAAAGGTTCTACCAATACATTCAGTGTTCAACTTGAAGGTAGACATCTTCCAAGTGTTCTGTCAAGGTCAAAATCAGGAAACTGTTTTAGCTATCATGAATGCTGTCACTGTGTTTTCAGGCATGTATCACACTATGAAATTAGCTATTTAAAAGAAAATCTATGTCAGTCTCCATATTCATGTATTATTAATTGAATGACACTGAATGAACCCACATACAGTTATTTCATGTAACACACACTTTGGGGAAGAAAATATATGCTTGCATTATTTGAATTTTTAACTCCACTATTTGGCAATATGCTCAAAAATTTATCTTTAGGATGGTGAGGGAGAAACAAATGCATGAATGAGTGAGTGAGCAAGTGAGTGATTGAGGAGATAAAAGACTGTAAGCCAGGATTACGTTAACTGTGTCTCATGCATTATTTCATCTTATCTTCACAAAACTCAATAAGGTACCTATTATTATTATCATTCCCAGTGAAAGCAGACTTAGAAATAAGTAACTTGCTCAAGGTCACAGAAAAAGCCCAATTCCAGAGGCCATACACATAACAGCTAAGCTGCCACGTCCACATTATCAGATATTTGCGGGCATTCAGTTACATAGCATATGTTAGTACAGTGTGTGGTACGTGAGTAGACCATGGTATGAAACACAATAGGTAGCAGTGAAGAGTGTAGGGTTCACACCTACCTCTGCCACTTACTAGCTGTGAGACCATGGTCAAATCACTTAACATCTTTGTGTCCTGGTATGCATTTATGATAATAAAAGTACCAATTTCATATTGTTGCTGTAAGGATTAAGTAGATCAATACATGCAAAGTCCTTAAAACAATGCCAAACCCACAGGAGAAACTGCTATTACTATTATTATTACAAGTGTAAGCTAATACCATTTCCACATTTAAAAATAACATATTTTGTACAGCACTCCAGAAATGACAATGAATCTACTCAGAAAATCTTCTTTGCTTCTCACATTACTAAAATCATGATTCCTATTCTGCCGATGAGGAATCTAAGAGTCAGAAACATAAAGTAATTTTTCAAAGTCACATGGGTAGGCAGTGCCTCAAACTCAAGCCCTCATACCCAAAGTCATTTACTACATTATATGTCCTTATTGCTTTGGCTAGGAATCTAAACTAGGTCACTATCTTGGAAGGTGAGAATTTTACCACAAATCCTTACCTCTAAGGTCTTTTGGAAGGAAATATGGGTACCAGCTTGATATAAGCAAATAAATAAATAAGCAAACCAATCAGTCAATCCAAAGAGTTAGATTCAGAATTCCACTTCTCTTCTAGAAATCAAAGAGCAATTAGGAGAGTGGAGTAAGCGTAGGTTAAACTATGGACCTCCAGACAAATCCAGCCAGCCAACTAGTTTTATATAGCCTGTGAGCTGAGAATGGTTTTTACATTTTAAATGGTTGGGAGAAAAAAAGGAAAAGAAGACTATCTTGTGCCATGTAAAAATTATAAAAATTCAAAATTCATTATCCATAAATAAACTTATTGGAAGACAGCCACGTCTGTTAGTCTACATAGTGTCTGTGGCTGCTTTGTGCTACAATGACAGAGTTGGATCTGAGACAGAAACTGTGTGGCCCACAAAGTCTAAAACATTTACTATCTGGCTCTTTACAGAAAAAGTTGACTGCTATCCTTCCCTCTGCATCCTAGTGGTACTAGACTGTTGAGAAGAAACTATTTTTATGAAAATGATGCTGAAACAAATGTCCTCTGACCTCCCCCCGCAACCATACACCCAGCAAATGCCCTACAATAATGGTTGTCAACGCTATGCTGTGTCTCCGAATAATAGTACCTGAAGTTATTGGAATACAACGTTGAAATATTCACCTTTTGATTACAGATCTTTACACTCTCCCTGTTATTAAGAAGTTCTCATGTAAAAGGCTGCCAAAAACCAGTCCAGTCTCCTTTCACAGAGAAAATAGAGTGGAGGTAATGAATTGGGTTCAAATCTAAGGTATGTATAGTTGAGCTGAAAAGTGCAGGTCCCCAGGCTGCCAAGCTCCTGTACTGCATACTGAGTATGGTATCTCAAGATAGAGGAAAAGGCTGGTGTGTCCTAGATAAAAGATAGCATACTAACCCTAGACTCAAGTTGTAGAACTCAGCTGACTTTCTGCTTGGAGGTTAAGGAGCCGAATGATGACCACTTGTTCAGAGCCCTGGGAATGATAAATGATTAGATTTGGTATCAGTTCAGACAACAGTGTTCCCTGGTTTAGCATTTCTAATGACCTTTTGAAACCATAAACTCAACATTATTTCTTAATGAATTTCCTTTGTCCTATTTCAGGAGCCCTCAGCACTCCTTGGTTACACTTGGGTGACTCATAATTAGTTCTGCAATACTAACATAGATAACAATTTGAAAAAAGAAAGAGTGAAAACAAACATGCTTTCAATCACAGCAGAGGGGGGAAAAAAGGAATTGTAACAAAATGTGTTGGTATTGTAAATTACCTGGTTTTATTACTTGTTCTCTTATTTATTTATTTATTTAAATTAAGATTCTAGGTCCTTTAATCCAGGCTTAGTCTTTCAATGACATTCTATTCTCTAAGTTTTGAAACAGTGATTTTAAAAAATATTCTTTAATGTTTATGGAAGTTTGCTTAGATAAGCCACCCTGGCCATTAAACTTGATTTTCAAGTAAACAGCACAGTGATTGCTGCATGGCACGTCTAAGAGTCAAAGAACTGAGTATCACGGAGCATTCATGGTAGATCTGAATTAGGTTAAGATCACAGGATTTGGGGACTGACAAACCTCAGCTGGAAGCCTGTCCAGCTACTCAAGAACTTGTAATCTCAAGTAATTATTGCAACTCTCCAAGCCTTGATGTCCAAGAATCTGTCCTCATAGCTGTGATCAGAATGAAATCTAGTAATTCACGTAAAGTGTCCAGCACAGAAGTGCTCATATTATTACTCTATTATAATGCAGTCTGACAATCCTGTACCCCACTGACCCAATGCCCAGTGCCAAATGTATGTGTGTTCCATAGTGTGCGAGAGCTTCTTGGCTGTAAGTCTCTACCTAAACTCACCATGTGCGTTCAAAGATGATCTTGCTTCATATAGCTCAAAGTATCAAAATTCTTATTGTTCTTCAACTATTAAGTGTCTCCCCCTAGTCCAACCCTGTTTCCTGGAGCTACACAAAATCAATCTGTTCTATGATCATCCACATAAGTTTCCTCCTCACACTAATTAACCCAAATTCCCTCAACCATTTCTCATATTTTTATCAGTGGTTCCCAACCCTGGCTGCATATAAAAGTCATCTGAGAACTTTTTAAAAAATTCTGATGCAGAGGAAACTTACCAGAAAAGTTCAATCGGAATCTCTGGGGGTTGGGCCCAGGAATTGGTATTTTTAGAAGCTCCCCGGGGAATTCTGAATGCACAGCCAGGGTTGAGAACCACTGTAGGTAAATACTTTCAATTTTTTTCATTATGTTGATTACTTTATTCCTAAAGAACTGCCTAAATTATTGTGCTCAGATAAACATTGTACTCTTGTTGTAACCTGAGCAGAATCACCATCACCTCCCCTTTCCTCTAATGCAAGAAAATTGTCTGCCTTATTCAAGCCAACATAGTTCAGTGCTTCTCAAACGTTACTATACATAAGAAGAACTTGGGCATTTTGTTAAATTGTAGATCACGATTCAGAATAACTGGATGGAACTCAAGATTTGCACTTCCAGGAAGACCCTAGGTAACGCTGATATTGCCGGTTCATGAACCATACTTGACGTAGTAGAGGTCCACCTGCTGATAAAATCACATTAAAGTGATATGCCAGTACTGAGAGAGAGAGAGCGTGAGCAAATACTGTCTTGGTCACATCCTTAGTCATTCCATTGAATCTTTTATAATCTGTATGTATTTGGTGAGTTTGTAAGTTGCTTGGCAAGCCATCTGTCTCAAATATTGGCTATTTCCTCAGATGTTCTGCTTGGTGCCTGGTTTGGAAACCAACATCCATTTGTCTTTGTGGAAGCTAGGATGGTGAACTTAGCTAGCAGAAGGGATTCATAGAAATATGAGTATTGTACTTTCAAGTTGCTAAGAAAGAAGAGTTGCTAAAACAGTTATATAATTTGAACAAATAAACACCCTCTCTGAGTACAAGGATCATGCCCTTCTCTAATAATGTCTCTTGAGACACTTATCTTCAACATGATGGACATAAAGAAGATGCTAAATTAATATTGGCTTATTAACTAATTGATGAGACACACTCACTGGACAATAAAACATGCTTTTTATGTCCACAGAATAACTAAAGAGGGAGACACTATGCCAAAAATGATGAACTTCATGGCATGAACAGTGAATATAATTTGACTAATAAATGGGAAAATTGAAAGGGGCTGAAACAAGGCACTGAAGGAGCAATAATCTGTAGAAAGGTAGAGAAAGAGGGCACAGAAAAGACATTTCAACGTTTAATATGGATAGTTTTACATCCAGAGTCAACATCATGCTTGACTTGGGATATCTAATGAGATTGCAGACCTAAATGGTGTACTTGTAGGACCTTCTGTCACATAATGTCAGGGTTAATATATTGAGCCAAGGAACATGTGAGTTATATTACAACTGCAAGGGAATAAAAATTAAAACCCCTTCATGTGGAAATAGACATAATCGTGCTACATTTCCCTGTAGAAGAGCATACAGTTGCAATTTTTCTTCATATAATAGTACATTAGTTTTAATTCTTATTAATAAGATACAAGAGTCATTAACACTATTAAAAATCTAATTATGTTAGCAATTTTCCTTCATGTCATATTTGAGCAGTTAAGTATTGGTATTTGTTTTTCCTAATGGGATTCAAAAGTCTAATTAATAGGCTTTCTTTCGTGGTTAAGTGGAATGAATCTCTATGAGAAGCAAGCCATTTTAGTATCTACAGGCAGCTTATTTCTCATATATTACACTACCAAGCCATCTATCCATCTGTGGTATAAATAACTAGACAAAAATTATGAGATTATTCTATGAACTTGAACAATGCTTTTCACTACATGTGATGTTACAGCTACTATGTTCTAAGAACTTTGATATACTATTTACTAGACAAAAAGCGTAGAAAAAGAGTATGCAGTAGATTATTACTTAAGGATATTTGTGGAAACTGAAGATAGCATATTGAATGGCTAAGATGCTTTTTCTGCTTGAGCTGGTATTATTTTGGGAAAGTGCACATCCAGATAACTAATAAAGAGCCAAGAGTTGTGTTTCTTAACTCCAGTCTTGTTTAATTAACCTAAGGTTAATGTCTTAATGCCTTTTTATTCCTTGGTAGTATGCTAGTGTGTGTGTGTATATATATATATATATATATATATATATATAAAATTCTCACACACACATATATATTTGTATATATACACAATATCATATAGGTAATATACATAAAGTATACATTGCATATATGTGTAATATAATGTAATATATATTATAGTCTGCAATACAATGTGATATATATGTATAGATAGATACTAACATAATACCAAAGAATAAAGAATATTTATATAGACATCTGTTTCCTCGTTGTTATTATTAAAAATGTCCCTATGATATGCTCATAATTTGTAACTAATCATGTAGTCACAGGAGTTAAACTATCATGTCATTTTTTTTTTTTCCCTTTCAGACTGTTAACTACAATTTTTTAAAGTAAGACTTTAGTTTTTAGAGGAGTTTTAGGTTCACAGCAAAATTGTTGAGAGGGTACAGAGAATTTCCATATACCCCCTGCCCCACACATGCACAGCCTCCGCTCTTATCAACATCCCCACCAAAGTTATACATGTTACAATTTATGAACCCACATTGATACATCATAATCATCCAAAGACCACAGTTCACATTATGGCTCACTCTTAGTGTTCTATATTCTATGGGTTTGGACAACAATGACATGTATCCATCATTATGGTATCATACAGAGTATTTTCACTGCCCTAAAAGTCATCTGTGCTCCCCCTATTCATCTGTCCTCACCTTCCAACCACTGGCAACTACTGATCTTTTCACTGTTTCCATACTTTTGCCTTTTTCAGAATGTTATATAATTGGAATCATACAATATGTAGATTTTTCAGATTGGCTTCTTTTACTTTTTAACACGCACTTAAAGTTCCCCCATACCTTTTAAGGCTTGATAGCTCATTTCTTTTAAGCGCTGAATAACATTCCATTGTCTGGATGTATTACAGTTTATTTACTCATTCACGTATTGAAAGACATCTTGCTTACTTTCAAGTTTTGGAAACTATGAATAAACCTGGTATCAACATCTGTGTGCCGGCTTTTGTGTGGACATAAGTTTTCAGCTCTCTGGGATAAATACCAAGAGGCATGATTGCTGGATTGTGTGGCAAAGAGTTTGTCTAAATTTTGTAAAGAGCTACCAAACTGTCTTCCAAAGTGGCTGTACCATTTTGCATTTCCACCAGCAACTTATGAGAGTTTCTGTTGCTCCACATCCTAGCCAGCATTTGGTGTTGTCAGTCTTCTGGATTTTGGTCATTCTAAGAGATCTGTAGTAGTATCTCCTTGTTGTTCTAATTCACATGCCCTGGTGACAGATGATGTGGAACATCTTTTCATATGCTTATTTTCCATCAGCACATCCTCTTTGATGAGGTGTCTGTTAAGGTCTTTGGCCTATTTTAAATCAGGTTGTTTGTTTTCTTACTGTTGAGGTTCAAGAGTTATTCATATATCTTAGGTAACAAACCTTTATCAAATGTGTCTTTTGAAAATATTTTCTCACAGTCTGTGGCTTGTCTTCTTATCTTGACAGTGTCTTTCACAGAGAAGAAGCTTTTAATTTTAGTGAAGTCTAGCTCATCACTTATTTCTTTCATGGGTCATGCCTTTGTGTTTTTTCTAAAAAGGCATTACCAAACTCAAGGTCATCTAGGTTTTCTCCTCTGTTATGTTCTATGGGTTTTATAGTTTTGCATTTATGTCAGTGATTCATTTTGAGTTAATTTTTGTGGAAGGTGGAATGTGTAATGTCTGTGTCTAGATTCATTTTATTCCACACGGATGTCCAGTTGCTCCAGCACCATTTGTTGAAAAGACTATCTTTGCTCTATTGTATTGCCTTTGCTCCTGTGTCAAAGATCAGTTGGGGTGAGATGTGACAGGGTAAGAGAGTGTCATGGACATATATACACTACCAAATGTAAAATAGATAGCTAGTGGGAAGCAGCCGCATAGCACAGGGAGATCAGCTCGGTGCTTTGTGACCACCTAGAGGGGTGGGATGGGGAGGGTGGGAGGGAGGGAGATGCAAGAGGGAAGAGATATGGGAACATATTGTATATGTATAACTGATTCACTTTGTTAGAAAGCAGAAGCTAACACACCATTGTAAGGCAATTATACTTCAATAAAGATGTTTAAAAAAAAAAACAAAACTATGCTCTGAGGAAAAAAAAAAAAAAAAGATCAGTTGACTATATCTGTATGGTTTTATTTCTGGGTTCTACATTCTGTTCCATTGATCTATTTGTCTATTCTTTCACCAATACCACACTGATTTGCTTACTATAGTTTTATATTAGTCCTGAAGTCAAGTAGTGTCAGTCTTCCAACTTTGTTCTCTCCTTCAATATTATGATGGCTATTCAGGGTCATTTGCTTCTCCATTAAACTTTAGAATCAGTTTGTCCATATCCACAAAATAACTTGCTGGGATTTTGACTGGGATTGCATTGAATCTATGTATCATTTATTTTTCATTCTTTAATGAGACAATGTTACTCTATCCTAACTATGTGTGCTAATTTTACTAGTCCTACTGAACTATAATTTAAGATTATGTGTAATTTGCTAACTTATTTTTGAAAATAAATGATTTAAAATATACAAATTGCATTCAACCCAATGGATCTTTTTAGAGATAGGAAGGAAGAATGTGGCTTACATCTATTTTACATCTCAATCTGCTGTATAACGTTTTCTTTTAAAAGGATTTCTCACCTTTACAAAAGTTTTTAAATTAAGGTTAAGTTAAGGATAAAATAGTAGATTGAAGACACACCATCATCTCTGTTCCCTCCCCAAAACTCAGTACAATGACAACAAATGAATTTTAATGCCTAATACCATAAAGATAATGGGAAAGGAGAAAGCAGTCCCAACAATTTGGGCACTAGAAGACAGGTAGATGAGTGGTAAGTAACATAAAATTAATAGATTATTAAGCTATCATGGAAGAAACCAAAGAAGCAACTTATCCTTCACAACTATAAAGGTTCAGGAATTGATTGTACTGCAAACTCCTGGAGGTGGGGATGAAAGTGATTCCAAAATCAGAAAGCTGCTTATGAAGCAGTTAACTGCCAGATCTCTCCTACTCCAGTAGGAGACTAGAGGGTTACTCTCTTCAGAGGGTTAAAACAAAAAAAGTCTTTCTAGGGGACACTAAATACTGGAGGGGTGGAGTATCATACTGAGAAAAGGGGCAGGAGGAGACGTGAAGTAAATGTTTACACACAGAATGTTAGAGCTCCTAGATTTTTTCTCACACACAACTTCCAGAATACTTCCGTTCTAGGGAGGAGTTAGAAGAGACCGCCCTGGGCAATTTAACGAATAAAGGGAAAATATGACAATACTGACATTTTGTGTTCACCACTATAACTGCCCAACCATATGACCTTAAGAAGACCTCATTTGACAAATCATATTCAAATGTTCAGAGTCTCAAATCAGCTTCTCTGTTTCCCACTATTAAAATCAGCACAGTCAAAGATCAGCAGATATGAGGAAATTTCTGTGGGGAAATACAGAGAACAAAACAAGCAAGCACACAATATGAAGGAAATGGAAACATGCCAAGAAATTTTAAAAATTAAAAACAGTCAGTGTTTTCACAAAGGTAAGTAAATATATTTGTTAAATGTAATAATATCAAAGGGATGCTCATAAAATAAGGAAGAGCTCTTAGAAATTACTATGATAGCAGAAATATCAGACTCAGTGGAAGTATAAATAGCAGCACAAAGAGATAAAGAAATGGAAAAATAGTATAGAAAAGAGAAGAAAATTAGAAAACTAGGGCAAGAGGCCCAATTTCTCTATACTTGGACTTCTGCAAAGAGAGAACAGAGAAAGGAGGGGAGGAAAATAAAAATAAGAAAATTTCCCAGAACGAAAGGACTTGTGTTTTGAGATTGTAAAGGTCCACTGAATAACCAGCATAATAAATAATAATATCCTGGCACCAACAATAGACACGCTAAAATATCATAACGAAATTTTAAAACACCAGGAACGGAGAGAAAATGCTCCAAACCTCCTTATGGAGAGAATAAACAGATTTCTGATAAAAGGAAGAATCAGAATGTCATCCGAGTTTTCAACAGCCATTTAGATGACAAAACCAGAATGCCTTCAAAATTCTAAAAGAAAAAGATTTCCTAACCACAATTCTGGACCTGGCTCAACTAAAATTAAGTGTAGAGGCAGAAGAATGATTGCTACAGGTATGCTATACCTGAAAAAAGAAGAAAAAAGAAGAAGTAAAAGTACTCCCCACGAGATCATTCTCTGAAACCTACTAGAAAATGGGTGTCTCCAAGAAGGAATAATTCAAGAAAGAGGAAAGCAAGGAATCTAGGAAACAGAAGGTCCAACTCGAAAAGAGAAAAAGGGAATCAGTCCCCAGGAAATCATGAATGAAAACACCCACAGCTGAGTAGATGCCTAGAGAACAACCAGTCCAGGCTTCAACACGTGAAGCCTCTAGGGGAAGTTGCTTTTACAGTGAGACAGGTAGATTATCTGATGCCTTCTTCCTTACTAGGAGAAAACTTAAACAACCGAGGAAAGAATATGCAGTTGAATTTGTGATATGTTCACATAGAGCTAAGCAAATAACAGCAAACAATTAATTACAGGGAAACAAAAATATACCAGAAAGGAAAATTAATCATAAGACCTAAGTCAGCTGAGAATAGTATTTGCACAGTCAAATAATGTAAATGCTTAATACTGATCTGAAGAAAATCATGACATAACTGTATATGGGAAGCCAAAAGGACTGGGAATCAGGGTGTGTGTGTGTGTGTGTGTGGTGTGTGTGTGTGTGTGGTGTGTGTGTGTGTGTGTGTGTGTGTGTGTGTGTGTGTGTGTGTGTGTGTGTGTGTGTGTGTGTGTGTGTGTGTAGACCTGTGGGCAGAGTAGGCTAGAGAACAGGGAAAAACAGAAGATGAAGTGCTGATCTTCATTAGGGGAAAGTGGACAGATAATGTTTAAAACTAAAACATGAAAACATATCAGTATACATAAATTACTTAGAAATATGGAGGTAATAACCAAAAGACTGAACTAAATTGGTTGAAAACAGTTACCTGAAGAGTAGGAAATAATTGAGGGGGTGGAGTGAAAGGGCAGTTATTTGTCATAAAGTAGCTTGTGGAACAATTATATGCATATACTTGATAACGTTATATGTATATTTAAATATCCTAAGTATATGCATATCCCTTGATAAAAACAGAAACTAATTTTTAATATCTAAAATTTTAATATCTAAAAATCAACAATAAAATTAGTTTCCTAAAGCCTGAAATGTGGTATGACTTCAATAAATACTTTGATTTAAATAGCCTGGACAAAGCATCACTTAACTGAAGATACTGCATTAGAGCATCATATACCACACAAGGATGACAAAATAATTTCTAAACTTACGTCGTCTTTGATCAAAGACAGTTGTTCAGAATGATGTGTCAAACAGGATTTTGAAACTGGATGTAGGATCAGTGGAAAAGAGTCCTGTGATGATTTAATTATGTCTGCCATGAGTAGAAGAGTGGAGAATGGCAGCATATAGATGAAGCACTTTCCAACCTTGGTTAATAGGGTGACAGTAAGGTCTAAGGGGTTTCTCCAGTTTTCATCATGTGGTTTTATCTTGATCAGCAGTTTTACACATGGAATGATCATATAATTTATCAAACAAGTGGAGATATTTTTGAAAGTAAAAATGAGGCAGGAGGGGTGGCTATTAATAATTATGCTGGGGCAACAGGTAGGAATGAGGACTATCCTGGGAAAACCAGGACAGTCTCCATTTCTATCTGTTGTTCCAGCATATTTATTTATGGCCATCCTAAGTCTAACCTATAATACTGAAGAGAAAAATGGATCAGTTTGGTGCTAAAGTTATAGTTTAGGATTATTCTTAAATCGATGCTGAGAAGCTATTTGTAGGATATGAGAAAGCTAACGGCCCTAGAAATGACATAATACAAGAGCTTGCAGAGCATGGATATAGAACGGTGGCATTAAAGGCCACATCCTTCTAAAATATATATATATATAATTATATAAATTATATATATATAATTTTTTCAGTTTATTCATAATCATAAAACTAATAAGACCTCAAAAAGAAAATATTAAAAATTTAACTTTGCAGTTTACTATCTAGCAAGACAAATGAAAATATTATAAAGGCTATGACATGTTATTTCCGTCTTGAAGCAGAGCAAAGCTCTGAGACAGAAAAATGTGACTTTCTTTTGATCTGTTTCATTTTATTAGCTATTTTATCACTTGTTTTAACTGTTATCTTCGGTTAAGTTAATGGTTTCTCTATATTATAGTTTGTTGACTAATTAATTTTGGAATTTATGCTTATTGCTCCCTTTCTTTTGCTTTCTCTATCTCATTTATTTCCTAACTTCTTAAGTTAGATTTTTAATTTATCTTAATTATTTCTTGTGTTAGTATGTGCTTAGTGCTGTGACTTTTCATCTGATCATGGCTTTGGCTATTTTTTGTATTAAGAAGTTGGGAACTGTACATCTTTATTTCAATAAATTAAAACTAGAAATGAGAGTGAAAATATTTCTGTTTTAAGTCCTAGGAAGAGAAAAATACCTTCCTCTTGAGGAGATTAGCAAGGAGAATTATCATGAGACTCATGGAGTATGTGTTTATCTCATCTTTTGCCCTATCAGTGGTACTATTCAGATTAGAGCACAGTTTATAAATGTGAGGAAACCTCTCAGAAACATTTGCCTTTTCTCTATCTGATTTTAGGATCCAAGATAGTAACTATCTCAACAGCATATGAGAAAAAGATCACAAAATGCTTTTTCTTAGAAACAAAGTATTTATAAAGTTCGTCCTGGCATTTTATGTAACTTTGCTATATTAATTTAAAGTAAACAATTAGCCCATTGAAATAAAATTTTCCAAAAACTTTCATATAATGCTAACATAAATTTCACTTTTGCAAATATTCCCAAATATTTCACTTCAAGATGTAATTTTAATCTTTCAACAAAATGATTAGAAACAATTCAAAATAGGCTTATATTTAACTATTTGTTAATAAAGCATCCAATGACATTTTTATAACATAATATTTTGATATATAAATTATAATTTTAAAATATAAAAATAAATTTATATAATTCTATATTTATCATTTAAACAATTGCAATTTTTATATGACTTCTATTTTAATCATAAGCTTCTAAAAATACACAGAAAACAAGTTATTTCAGCTGACATGAGAGATTAAAAAGTAGACCTAATATTATAGCTACCAGTCATGTAACAATAACTAGTTTTAAGCCTGTAATAATTACCTGATTTATTCCTCATCACACACTTCTGAGATATATATCATTTTTATTTCCACTTTATAAAGAAGAAACTGAGACTCATACAGATTATATTACTTGGTCACAATCACAGAGATAATAAGTAGCAGAGCCAGGATTCAAACTCTCGAAGAATGACTTCCAGTTCATTCTCTTAATCTCTTGTCTAAAACTTAGTCAATGAACCAGCAGAATACTGTAGAAAGCGTACGCACCTGGACAAGTGTTCAGCTCTGTTGGGCATGCTCAGCACTCAGCACCATGTTCTGCACTTAGTAACCCATGAATTGACGCCTATTAAGTCAATAAACCAAGCACAAGTAACCCATGAATTGACGCCTATTAAGTCAATAAACCAAGCACGAGTTTGAGGAAGGATCACACTTTACAGGAAAGACAACCTAAGGTCCTCCCCATTTATCCAATAATACTCCCAACAATAAAGAAAAGACCAGGTACATGCTCCTTGGATAAAAATCATCACCAGTGAGAATCCTATAATTTTCATGATTTGGGATACAAATTTTTAAAATGGTAAATTTCACATTAAAGCAAGAGTTCTTTTTACAAATACAGGACAACAACCAACCTTCACTTTTGTACCAAATCTCAGTTATTTGATATCAGGATAAATCAGTTCTCAACGAGTGGCTGTTTTGCCTCTCCCCAACCAGAGGACCATTTGGCAATCTCTGGGGACATGTTTGGTTGTCACAACTTGGTCTGGGGTGAAAGTGCTAATGGCGTCTAGGGGGCAGAGGACAGCGATGCTGTTAAACATTCTGTTAACACAGGGCAGCCCCTCAGCAGAGAATTATCCAGCCCACACTGTCCGCAGTGCTGAGGTCGACAAATCATCAACTACCTACGTGTGACTGTTAATTTTGATGAAACTCTGAGTTTTATTAATATAAAAGACGAAAATAATAACTGACTTGTGAAGTTAAGCAATACCCTCCTCTTCTCCATCCCGGGCCCAGGCTTTAAGTGACTAACAAGAAGAAAAAAAGGGAAATAAAGAAATTAATTCCTCTACAGTGCTATTCTAGAACTCAGAGAACTTGAACGGATGAAAACCACGAAGACTGTTCACTGTTCGTCTTGACTATGACTCCCAGCTCTCTTTCCTTCTCTTCAGTCTCTCTGAGGATTTCTGAAGGAAAACACATACTCTAAAATCTGCCTTGTATGTTTTGCTTTTCCCTGTACCGTGTGACTCCTCGCATTCCTTCCTCTCTATCACAAACTATCTGGCTGCATTTGCTTACTGCCAACACCTAAAGTCCCAACCAACACCCGTTGTACAGAGGAGGAAGGGGAGAAGGAAGAAGGTGGGGAGAAAGAGGGAAGAAGGGAGAGGGGGAGGAGGAGAGGGGGATGGCTGAGGAGGGGAAGACACAAAAGGAGATACACTTCCCAAATCTTTGGAGGTGCTCATTTTTGTTGTCTGGAGAGCTATTTATGCTCCCAGTAGGTACTGGGAGCATAATCACTGCAGAATAAGTAATATATTAGGGCTGGCTGTGAGCTGTGGGAACAGAAGTACAGTATTAATGTTTTGGCACACGTACTCAGCTATTTTCTTAAATTATTTAAATGTAAAGGTCTGGACTATCCCACTCTCCTTCACCACAGCTCTTGAGATTCTGCTTCGGTTCTGGTTCTTTATCTCTGCACTCTCTTCCACCAAAATACATCTGCTAGGCATTTTATCCTTTCAGTTAACTGTTCACATATATTTGAAACATTAAGAAGACTTTGCTGGCTTCCAACTTTGGCAAGCTAGATTATTTGGATCAACCAGTCCTCTAGAAACAAGAGCTAAAAATGTTTACTTTGGTATTGAGCAAAGCAGTAGAAAAGAGAAAGAAGGGGGGTTAGGGGAGAAGTCTCTTAAAACTGTGGGCACAGACAGGACCTCATGGGACATTGTAGCCAAGATTATACATAGCTTGAGACAGCCAAGGAACCACCACCACCATGGTTGTGGCCAGAGCAGTGCAAAGCCATTCTGGAGATATGTAGATACAGCATTAGCTTTGAGGAAATACCACAAATAATTTTCAAGGGCAATGACCATCAAGCAGTGTAAGATAATTAGATCTGAAGAAACAAGGCAACATGAATGAAAATCAGCAGAAACAACAGATAGCATAAAAGACACAACTTAGACAATGAAATTATCAGATATAGATTTGAACACGAAGCCTACCACATTTAAAGAAACAATCAAATATTAGCAATTATAGTAAATTTGAATGGATAAATGCTCAGTTAAAAGATAACTGCAAAATTTTAAAAATCCAAATTATATCTTTTTATTAAAACCTAATAAGTAAAATGGTAGAAAAAAGGTAGATCTTTTAAATAATAATCAAAAGAAACCTGGGGTGACTATACTAATAATGAACAAATATATATTTTAAAAAAATATCATCGGAGACAAAGAGTTTCACCACATAATGATAAAAGTTCCAATTCACCAGGAAGATTTAAAATTTAGATGGACATGCACTTGACAGCATAATCTGGAGAATTTATAAAGCAAAAATTGGCAGACCTACAAATAAACAAATTTACAGTCACATTAAGAGATTTTAATATTCCTCTCTCAGTAACTGATAAAAGCAGCAGCAAAAGCTATGAGCAGAGATAGAGAAGATTTGATTACTATTCACACTCTTGATTCACAGATAAATATACTGCTCCCAACAGCTGTAATTTTGAAGCACACATGTGATATTTTTGTAAACCTATTATGTTGAAATAAAAGAACAAATCTCAAGAATTTGCAAAGGATTGAAATTCTACAAGCATAATCTGTAACCACAATAATTTCCTAACACAGTGAAATTGTTAGAAATTAATTCAAAGATAACTAGAAATTTCTCATATGTTTGAAATTAAGAAGTGAACTACATAATCTACAAATCAAAGGAAAAATATAACAGAGACTTCGAAAATATTTTGGATTTGAGGATAATAAAAATACTACATATCAATACATATGGGATGTAGCTAAAACTGTACTTTGAGAAAATGTATAGCCTTAAATACATATAATAGAAAAAAAGAAAGGCTGAACACTAAGTAATCAAACATTATCTCAGAAAGAAAGAAAAGAATGGCATAATAAATCCAATGAAAGAAGAAGGATGGAAATTTTTAAAACATCAGAAGTTAATGAAGTAGAATACAAAACATAAAGTGGAGGGAATCTATAAAGCCCAAACTGACAATCATGTTGCAAAACTGTTCAAGGACTGAATAGATAAATTCAAAATGAGGAGTAGAGTTGATCAAACTCTTTTTTTTTTCTTTACAGATAAATTAATTTCAACAGTAACAGACTCATAACCCAAAAGAATAAAACTCTGGATATTCATGCTGCCGGTACCTTAAAATCATGAATGATTTGCCTTCTCCTAACTCTGCTAAATTGTAGAAATAAAACAATAAAGATTGTCCTATGAAATTGAAAATATAAACGAATATCAAATAGGTCAGCTAATAATATAATTTTAAAGTATTAAAGAGTTCTCAAGGCTTGGAAAGGTTGAATTTAACTAGATTGAAGATGGCAGTATACTTTAAGAAAGACTTTGGAGCAGAAGAGAGCTCGATCAGTTATAGAAGCCTTAGAGAAGATTTATCTGAAAACCAACAACATTCAGAGTACACGTGAAAACCTGTCTGGGGATGAGGATATCCTGCCGGCACAGTGATCCTGCCTGCCCTGGAAAGTATACCATATGGTGGCCATGCCATCAAACATTCACCTTTTCTGACTACTTTCTTTTTTTCTGATTCTATGCTTGTCAAGAAGTCTTTTAAGAATTTGCTTCCATTTGCAGTTTGCCTACTGCATGGATTCTTGACTTCAAGATTCAAAGAAAGTTATGGCCCTCTCCACAAGGGAAAAAAATGGTTTGCAAATATACATGCAATTTTTCATGCAATTTTGGGAGGTGATTGTGGAGACCATCCTGATACTCCAAGGCCTAAAGGGGAGAATGTGCTAAGTCAGAACAATATCTGGACCTCCTGACAGTTCTATTTCTCAAGGTAAATTAATAAATTAGCATCCTGGTTTGACATTTCAGTCTCCTGTGGACCTTTTCAGGAAAAGTTGGTGTCTTTAAGTCTGAACAACTTTGGAAAACTGAGGAAAACATCATTCTGTACGGCCAATGGCTAGATAGAGGTGGCTGGGTTTAGTGTCTTGTATGGAGGAATTTCAGTGATCAAGTGACTTTAGAAAGTAGGAATGCACCCCACATTACCTGCATCCCAGACAGTAATTATCAATGAGCAAAACCAGGTTGAATGAGTATCTGACCCTCAAAATAGTTTTCATCTTTAAATTTCAGTTTTGTTAGATCTAAAACAAACAAAAAGAGATTCATTCGTATGAGTCTGGATATTTCCCTTACCCATTAATTTACAAACTTTGATATTAGATTTGTATCCAAACAGCTTAGAAATGCCGGTGAAACCAAACATACATGAACTTGGTAGGTAATAATTTTGGGGAGGCTCCTTGGGAGATGAGTGAAAAAACGAGTGAATGAGTCTATGTATATGAAGAATATTGAACAAAAGAAGAGTGAATGAACTTCTCAGACAAGTCTTTTGAACTTAATTAACTAATAATTTTTCAAGGATCCCAACAAATATTAATAGCAAAAGTTTAATGCCAATGCATAATAAATAATCTTAAACATCATTGATGTCTACTTTGAAAGAGCAAAGGCAAAAAAGAAAACGGTAACAAGTAAATCAGAAGAAAATTTAGTATGGGTGACCTAATCAAAGCTGTGAGTTTTTCTTCTTTCCTTTCTGTAAAAAAGACATAACAGGATTGTATTCATCCACATTTTACCCAACCATCATATAAATTCAATATTATATAGATTTCTAAAAAGATCAGCAGACATGAGAATGCTTTTCTTTCACATTTGCTGTGGCATTAATGAGATATGAAGACCCATGCGTGTACCTCCAACTTTAAAAGTTTAGCCTATATTCAAAACAATCTAAGCAAAGGAATTGATTTATCATTTTCCCCCTTTTTATTTTTATTTTTACTTTTATTCATCCACACAGAAGAGACTTAACACATTTCCATAAAGATTAGTTTTAGGCCCATGTCTCTACATTGGGAGCCTCAAGATGCGCACTGGAATATTAGAACATTTATTTGGCGGTGGTTGTGATTTGTCTGAAAGCTAATGGAAGAAAAGTGTAATATAAGTCCTTGGATACCTATGGGGAGTATCTAAGCTTACTAGGAGATGTTCCTTGTAGAATTCTCTAGAACAAATATTCTTTTTAAAGTAAAACTGTAAGCTTGAATTAATAATGGTCAATGTGCTGGTGACATTTTATATTATAAAAGGTTTTTATAATATTTATATTATAATAATATTCATTATAATAAACAATAATATAATAATATTTATTTATTGTATAATATTGTATAATATTTACAATATTGTAAATATTGTATAAATATTGTATAATTTATTGTATAATATTTATTTATTATACAATAAATATTATATAAGTATTACATAATATTTATAATATATTATTATAGAATATTTATTTATATTATAAAAGGTTTTGGAGAACAAAAGTTCTCAAATATAAATAAAAAATCTCCAAATCTTTAATGTTCAGCTCAAGACAAAACAAAATTAAACTAAATCATACAAAACAAAATTCTCAAGAAAATAAAAAATAATTGTCAATCAAATCTCTTTTACATACTCTGACTTGACAGCTTGGATTATATAAAGATAAGAAATTTCTATTTAAGCTAAATACATGAAGTCAAACTCAAGTCCCAACTCTTCATTTTCTCCTACTGGGTCTTAAAAATAATTCCATGAAGACTTTAATAAACACTGACTGATTATGACAATGAGGAACTTTCTTTGAAGTCAATGGGCCCTTACTAGATGTAAAAATGACTGCTAAGGGAGAGAAATTCCTTTCCACTTTAACAACTGTCTATAGCATTCATAGTTTGACAAGGCAGTTAGAACTATAACTCATGCATGAGAGACCACCCCTAATAAGAGAGAAAGGAAGAGATGTATGTGGTGACCACAGACAGTTGAGGTTTAATTTATTCCCCAAACACTACGCTTACGCTGAAGACTTTTTAAAAGCTGAACATGAGACTAACAAGTTTGGGTTTTCTTCTGGCGGGGAGGGAACTCTTAATATTCTTGATCAAAGATAAATACAATCCTAAAAAAGCTGTCTATGTCCACAACTTATTTAGCTCCCGCACTTTCTTTTACTTATTATCGTCTGGATTCCACTTCTACCAAACATTTATGGGTCTGCCACTTCACTCCCTTTGTGCCTAATCCAATAGACATCTTAGTCCTTTTCACACTTGACTCCTAGGTAATATTTGACATTCCTGATCCCTTATTTTTTGAAATACTCTCTCACTTTTATTTTCCTTCTGCTTTGGATCTTTTTTTCTCCAGCTCATCTCTAAATGTTGATGTTCTTTTTTTTTTTTTTTTTTTAATAAATTTATTTATTTAATTTATTTATTTTTGGCTGCATTGGGTCTTCGTTGCTGCACGCAGGCTTTGTCTAGTTACACAGGGAGCGGGGGCTTCTCCTCGTTGCGGTGCACGGGCCTCTCACTGGGGTGGCCTCTCCCGTTGCGGAGCATGGGCTCTAGGCGCGAGGGCCTCAGTAGTTGTGGCTCGCGGCCTCTAGAGTGCAGGCTCAGTAGTTGTGGTGCACAGGCTTAGCCGCTCTGCGGCATGTGGGATCCTCCTGGACCAGGGCTCGAACCCCCGCATTGGCAGGCAGACTCCCAACCACTGGGCCACCAGGGAAGCCCCAATGTTGATGTTCTTTAAGGCTTGGACCAAAACCTCTTCTCTCTTCACTCTACCCATTCTACCTGCATGATCTCATCCAAGCTAGAGATCGCCAGCCTATGTCTACAATCAAGATCTCTTAGGCATACATCCACATGCCTAACAAATTCTGAGGCCTCTTTAATGTTCTTTAAGCTTATGAAATGCAATTCAGCCAAAGCTGAAACTTATCCGCTTCCCCACAAACTTACTCTTCTAGATATGTTAGGTAATGGGAATTCTAATCAGTTGTCCTAAGCAGAAATCTGAGTTAGTGATGAGACTCAGGTTTCTCCATATAATACCCAACATAGTCCTAGCTTCCTCGGTATTCTTGTTAAAGTGTATATCATGATTCTATCTCCTTAAAAATCTATTTCTGATTCTCCGCTGCCCATGAATAAGGCTCACTTTACCATTACATTCAAAACCCTTTACTGACATCAAACTAAGTTTCCAGTCTGGCCTCTTTCCTCCCCTAAGCCCCTGTGCTTATTAAGTCAGACTGAACTGCCTACCATTCTTCAAACATGCCAAGAGTTTTCACATCTTTATGCTTTTCCCCTGTATTTTCTCTTCTTAAAATACCTGTGTACTCCCGTCAAGCCTTATTCATTCCCTGAGACTGAGAAGAAACACATAAGCCCTCAGACAGAGCTAATTCCATCCTCCCATGTGGTACCAAAGTACTTTGTTCAATCTTCCACTCAGCACTTCTGTATGTAGTATTAATATGTCTGCCTCACAAGCTGGAATATAAGCGCTGTGAGTGTAGGTACTCTGTTACCTATATCCTTAATGTCAAATCATGTAGCAAAATTTTGGTGCACTCAATAAACTTTTAACAAATACAAAATGTCAGCAGTAGCCTCCCAGTTCTCGTAATCATAAGCTTGTCATGCTGGTGACATTTATAGGTCCATACTGACCCCAGAGTAAACACTCAGGTTCCCTTCTTGTCTCTCATTTGTGAGCTCAGGTTCTATGTATTTTACTGGTCCTTTTGCAGTAGAACTTTTTCATTCTAGGGACCCTCGTTTTCAGGGGAGCAATGACTCCGTCGGAAGCTGATTTATGTGGCTTCAAGTAGGCACGACTTAGAGGGGGGATACTAATGGCACTTTCTGCTAACTCATCCCACATGTCTCATTCAGCTGTGGCTCACAAGGCTATAAAAGTGTCTCTACCTGCGTGATGAAAAACGGCTACTCCAAGGTACGGCAGAGATTTGAAAATAAAAAGTAAATCTCCTCCTTGGGTGGGATCCACATTATCATGCAATTTGTAAGCTGGCCCACGTGAGCCCGTTTCAGGCACTTTTAGATCAGTGGAGCAGCTATTAAAGTGCCATCAAAGCATTTTTGACTCCATGGAATTAATCATGAAATCTGTTCCTGCCAGCTCACTTATCATATTCGAAATATTAATTTAGAGCAAAATTAAATCGGACACCCACCGACAGCAACATTTTGCCCTTCAGAACTCCCCTTCATATTGATTTATTAAAGGCTGCCAGAACAGTGTACCAGAACAATTCATTATTTCTTTCTGGATGTTTCCGTAGGCTTACAAATAGTCCTTGGGAATGAGAGGTGTTATCTGACAGTCCTTTGACAGGGGTATTTTTCAATTTGCATAACATTTGGGGGGTTTATTGGGATTTAAAGAAGAAGTTTCATTTTAGTATCAGTGGCAATGGGTGATTTGCTTCAAGAAGTTTTAGAGCCACGGTGGTCATCTGACTGTGGTGCCAGTCGGAGATAATATAAAACTGAGCGCATCACTGAATCCATTCTCCACTGTGATGAGGTGCCGTAAAACGCAGAAAGGAAGCATAGTGTATCCTTTTATGAACTATGTAAATATTCTTTTTACTTTTGCTATTAAGATCTCAAATACCTGCATCGGCACTTGAATACCATGAAAGTTCAAATGATTCGCTGTGACAATGCTTATTCCAGGCTGTAAAAGCAAACAAGTCCTCTCTAATCCTGAGACAAAAGGCCTCCATCCCCAGACCTCAGAGAGGAATCATACCAGCAAAGCCACGGAACAAGCACCCTCATGAGGCCCAACTTCACCACCTCATTTGTGTAAATAGTGTCGCAAACACAGATACAAACTAGAGATCGTCTTCTTTGAGTAACAGGCTGCGTGCTCATTCATTCCGTCATTCAATGCGTTTTTAATTGAGTCCCTACCGCCAGGCACAGTTCTAAACCCTGGCCATACCTTGGGGAATGAGACAGACAAGGTCGCTTACACCTTAACTGAGGCAAGGGGAATGGGGACAGAAAATAAGAAAGAAACAAAGAGACAATTGCAGGTGCTGTGGAGAAAATAACATAGGGAAGAGGAACAGAAGGTCACCATGGGATGGAGAGAAACTACATTTTCGTTGAGCAGTCAGGGAAGTTCTCTATAAACAGCTGGGAGAAGAACATTCAGGCAGAGGAAACAGTCAGCATTAAGATTTTTGTTGGAAAAATAGGAATCAGTTTGTGTGTATAAGAAACAAAAGAAAAAAATAAAAGCTGGAGTGACTGGAGCATGGTGTGGAGGAGAGAATGCTCGGAGATGAGGTCAGCTGGGCAGTCGTCAAATCCTTTGCGTCTTGTGTACATATAATACGGTTTATGTTTTAAAATATCACTCTGGCTACGCTGTGGGGAAGTACTTTAAGTCTCTATTCTCATATACTGCCCACCACCACGCTATTAGGTTACTACTATCACCACTCCCATTTTAGAGAGGGTAGGCAGAGAAGCCAAAGGCACAGCTAGTTAGTGCAAGACCTGACACTCAGTGTCCTTAACCACTGTGCTCTGCCATTTCAAGTGAGGTACAAACATAATACAATTCTTTAATACAATTCTTCCAGATCCAAGGCAATCAGTACCCCACTGTCGTAGGTGCACAGATTCTCTTTAAAGGGGGTCTGTTATCCCACCCTCAGCTGGGCCCACGGTCCAGCACACAAAGCCAGATGTTAGAGGGGGATTCTCCCATTCATTGCCTCGGGATGTGTCCTATCTCCCAGCTGTCCTCAGTGGCATATCCATCCTCCACCTCCTTGACCTGTGATCACATGGGCTCACAGCCGTGACGCGTGCGGGACGGGGTCTCCCCGCGTTGGTCTCTGGGAACGCTGTTTGTGTCTTTATGAGCTCAATCCACAGGCTCCTCATCATTCCACACCCACATGGAGCAATCTCATTACGGGAAAACAAAAATAAACAGTTTGACACTTATATGCTACTCTATTAAAGCAATTTCACTAAGGTAATAAAAAATTATTTTTACTTTTCTTCTGTATTTATCAGGACTGACATATACAGTAAAAGTTAGATCACTGAAACATTATATAAAGGATGAATAATAAGAATTGTCCCAAATTCATTTTTTTAAAAAACAGCATTTGTTAGCGAATGGTTGATATTTTATAAATAGGTAATAGTGTGGAGAAAACAAAATTTAACCCTCATTTAAATTGAGATATCTAACAGATATCACTGTTTATTATCTATCTATCCACCCATCTATCTATATCTCTGTATTTATCTGCCTATCTAACTATAATTCATTGCTAAATCATTTACCCAGAAAGATAAAATAACAACAGAAAAATGCCAGTGGAAGACATCCTAATTTAACTGTAATTACAAGCAAAAATCTAAATGATGACTTCTGCCAGAATCTATCAGCTCTGGTGTTTAGATGTTGTGACTATATGTAGGCCAGAATTTTTTCCTAAAAAAAAGCAACAGTGATACAAAAAGCAAATCAATAGCACAATTGTTTTTCTACTTTTACATATGAGTGAGAGTAACATAAACAAGTAAGAAAAATATGGGACAATTAAATTCACATACTTAGATATTCTCAATCTCTTATACAAACTGGACGAACACAGACAGACAAGATAAAATGGTGAAAGAAAAAGAGAAGGAAATCACAAATCTCAGCTAAGAAATTACCAAAACTGTGGTAAGAAGATGGACCTGGGAATTAGAAGGCTTTGTTCTAGCTCTGGCTTGTCACCTAACACAGTTTTCCACACTGTGTCTTGTTCACGTGAGGGGAATAGAATCAGTTCTTACTTACTGTACTTAGTTGATATCTAATAAAGTTTGGAAAACCTGCCAAATTTAGGTGATGAATCCTTACTCTCAACTTCCTTGGCCTCCTTATCTCCCACCTTGTTATTGGCCATAGAGTATCCATTACAAGAGGTGCCAAAAAACTCAATAATCAAGATAAATAATATTTTATTGCAAAATTTTTTTTAAAAATCAAGGTTAATACAAAATCCATGGTGACAAAAATATCAACATAACAAAGATTTAAATAAAGACAGAATCGGTGTTACTGATCTTTTTCAAATTGTGCCTCAGGCTCCATGGCACTGTGAATTTTTTTTTTGCATTAATTGTGATTTTTAAATAGTATATTTAAATAGCATTTATCCTGACTAGTGAATTTTTTAGTGTCCATTAAATATGTGCTAGTCAACTGCCTCACTCACCTCACCCTAGCCCCTCCCCTGTTTACCAACCAATTCCCTAGGAACTCTGAACAAACCAGACTCGGTATTACAAATGCAGATTAAAAATAGCAGAGATAAGTCACCAGATCAAGTGTAAAACAGCAAATGTTGTGGAACCCTAACTGTCCGTGGGGCCTGTCTGCTTCTGTCTATACCTGCCCTCTGTTTCTCCTCTGAAGAATCCCAGAGTAAAGCTCACTATGTTCACCAGGTGCTACAAGAAACCCACCAAATATTCCAGAACATGTGCAGTCTTCCCTGATGATGTCCAGGGTCGACACCAAGTCTACCCCATGAAGTGTAAGATTTCCTCTTGGCCTCACCTCTGTTCCTCTCCTCCCTAAATCTTGAGTCCCTTCAAATACTTGGGAAAACTTGGGGCTCACCTACCAGGTTTGCAGAACTAGCTTTTCCTCCACGACAACTGGTTTATCAAAAATTTTCCCCAAAGGGAAGAAAGGTTTTCCCCAAGAAGAATCTCTTAACTAATTTTATTTTTTTAAATTTTTTATAGATCTTTATTGGAGTATAATTGCTTCACAATACTGTGTAGTTTCTGCTGTACAACAAAGTGAACCAGCCATATGCATACACATGTCCCCATATCCCCTCCCTCTTGAGCCTCCCTCCCACCCTCCCTATCCCACCCCTCTAGGTCATCGCAAAGCACGGAGCTGATCTCCCTGTGCTATGCTGCTGCTTCCCACTAGCCAGCCATCTTACATTTGGTAGCGTATATATGTCGCTGTCACCCTCACTTGGCCCGAGCTTATCCATCCCCCTCCCCGTGTCCTCAAGTCCATTCTCTATGTCAATGTCATTATTCCTGCCCTGCCACCAGGTTCATTAGAACTTTTTTTTTTTTTTTTTTAGATTCCATACATATGTGTTAGCATACAGTATTTGTTTTTCTCTTTCTGACTTACTTCACTCTGTATGACAGACTCTAGGTCCATCCACCTCACTACAAAAAACTCAATTTTGTTTCTTTTTATGGCTGAGTAATATTCCACTGTGTATATGTGCCACATCTTCTTTATCCATTCACTGTCAATGGGCATTTAGGTCGCTTCCATGTCCTGGCTATTGTAAATAGTGCTGCAATGAACATTGTGGTACATGTCTCCTTTTTTTTTTAACATCTTTATTGCAGTATAACTGCTTAACGATGGTGTGTTAGTTTCTGCTTTATAACAAAGTGAATCAGATATACATATACATATATCCCCGTATCTCCTCCCTCTTAAGTCTCCCTCCCACCCTCCTTATCCCATCCCTCTGGGTGGTCGCAAAGCACAGAGCTGATCTCCCTGTGTTATGCAGCTGCTTCCCACTAGCTATCTGTTCTACATTTAGTAGTGTATATATGTCAATGTTACTCTCTCACTTCATCCCAGCTTACCCTTCCCAATCCCCATGTCCTCAAGTCCATTCTCTACGTCTGAGTCTTTATTCCTGTCCTGCCCCTAGGTCCATCAGAACCTTTTTTTTTTTTTAGGTTCCATATATATGTGTTAGCATATGGTATTTGTTTTTCTCTTTCTGACTTACTTCACTCTGTATGACAGACTCTAGGTCCATCCACCTCACTACAAATAACTCAATTTAATTTCTTTTTATGCTGAATAATATTCCATTGTATATATGTGCTACATCTGCTTTATCCATTCATCTGTTGATGGACACTTAGGTTGCTTCTATGTCCTGGCTATTGTAAATAGAGCTGCAATGAACATTGTGGTACATGACTCTTTTTGAATTATGGTTTTCTCAGGGTATATGCCCAGTAGTGGGATTGCTGGGTCATATGGGAGTTCTATTTTTAGTTTTTTAAGGAACCTCCATACTGTTCTCCACAGTGGTTTCATCAATTTACATTTCCACCAACTGTGCAGGAGGGTTCCCTTTTCTCCACACCCTCTCCAGCATTTAACGTTTACAGATTTTTTGATGATGGCCATTCTGACTGGTGTGAGGTGATACCTCATTGTAGTTTTGATCTGCACTTCTCTAATAATTAGTGATGTTGAGCATCTTTTCATGTGTCTCTTGGCCATCTGTATGTCTTCTTTGGTGAAATGTCTATTTAGGTCTTCTGCCGATTTTTTAATTGGATTGTTTGTTTTTTTCAATATTGAGCTCCATGAGCTGTTTGTATATTTTGGAGATTAATCCTTTGTCCATTGTTTCATTTGCAAATATTTTCTCCCATTCAGAGGGTTGTCTTTTCATCTTGTTTATGGTTTCCTTTGCTGTGCAAAAGCTTTTAAGTTTCATTAGGTCCCATTTGTTTATTTGTGTTTTTATTTCCATTACTCTAGGAGGTGGGTCAAAAAAGATCTTGCTGTGGTTTATGTCAAAGAGTGTTTTTCCTATGTTTTCCTCTAAGAGTTTTATAGTGTGTGGCCTTACATTTCAGTCTTTAATCCATTTGGAGTTTATTTTTGTGTATGGTGTTAGGGAGTGTTCTAATTTCATTCTCTTACATGTAGCTGTCCAGTTTTCCTAGCACCACTTATTGAAGAGGCTGTCTTTTCTCCATTGTATGTTCTTGGCTCCTTTGTCATAAATTAGGTGACCATATGTGCATGGGTCTATCTCTGGGCTTTCTATCCTGTACCGTTGATCTATATTTCTGTTTTTGTGCCAGTACCATACTGTCTTGATTACTGTAGCTCTGTAGTATAGCTTGAAGTCCGGAGCCTGATTCCTCCAGCTCCGTTTTTATTTCTCAGGATTGCCTTGACTATTCAGGGTCTTTTGTGTTTCCATACAAATTGTAAAACTTTTTGTTCTAATTCTGTGAAGAATGCCATTGGTAATTTGATAGGGATTGCATTGAATCTGTAGATTGCTTTGGGTAGTATAGTCATTTTCACAATATTGATTCTTCCAATCCAAGAACATGGTATATCTCTCCATCTGTTGGTGTCATCTTTGATTTCCTTCATCAGTGTTTTATAGTTTTCTGAGTACAAGTCTTTTGTCTCCTTAGGTAGGTTTATTCCTAAGTATTTTATTCTTTTTGTTGCGATGGTAAATAGGATTGTTTCCTTAATTTCTCTTTCTGATTTTTTTGTTGTTAGTGTATAGGAATGCCAGAAATTTCTGTGCATTAATTTTGTATCCTGCAACCTTACCAAATTCACTGATTAGTTCTAGTAGTTTCCTGGAGGCATCTTTAGGATTTTCTATGTATAGTATCATGTCATCTGCAAACAGTGACAGTTTTACTTCTTCTTTTCCAATTTGTATTCCTTTTATTTCTTTTCCTTCTCTGATTGCTGTGGCTAGGACTTGCAAAACTATGTTGAATAAGGGTGGCAAGAGTGGACATCCTTGTCTTCTTCCTGATCTTAGTGGAAATGCCTTCAGTTTTTCACCATTGAGTATGATGTTTGCTGTGGGTTTGTCATATATGATCTTTATTATGTTGAGGTAGGTTCCCTCTATGCCCACTTTCTGGAGAGTTTTTATCATAAATGGGTGTTGAATTTTGTCAAAAGCTTTTTCTGCATCTATTGAGATGATCATATGGTTTTTATTCCTTAATTTGTTAATATGGTGTATCACATGGATTGATTTGCCTATACTGAAGAATCCTTGCATCCCTGGGATAAATCTCACTTGATCATGGTGTATGATCCTTTTGATGTGTTGTTGGATTCTGTTTGCTAGTATTTTGTTCAGGATTTTTGCATCTATGTTCATCAGTGATATTGGTCTATAATTTTATTTTTTGGGATATCTTTGTCAGGTTTTGGTATCAGGGTGATGGTGGCTTCGTAGAATGAATTTGGGAGTGTTCCTCCCTCTGCAATTTTTTTGGAAGAGTTTGAGAAGGATAGGTGTGAGCTCTTCTCTAAATGTTTGGTAGTATTCGCCTGTGAAGCCATCTGGTCCTGGACTTTTGTTTGTTGGAAGATTTTTAATTACAGTTTCAATTTCATTTCTTGTGATAGGTCTGTTTATATTTTCTAATTCTTCCTGGTTCAGTCTTGGAAAATTGTACCTTTCCAAGAAATCTGTCCATTTCTTCATGGTTGTACATTTTACTGGCATATAATTGTTTGTAGTGGTCTCTTATAATCCTTTGTATTTCTGCAGTGTCCGTTGTGACTTCTCCTTTTTCATTTCTAATTTTATTGGTTTGCATCCTCTCCCTTTTTTTCTTGATGAGTCTGGCTAAGGGTTTATCAATTTTGTTTATCTTCTCAAAGAACCAGCTTTTAGTTTTATTGCTCTTTGCTACTGTTTTCTTCTTTTCTATTTCATTTATTTCTGCTCTGATCTTTATGATTTCTTTCCTTCTACTGACTTTGGGTTTTCTTTGTTCTTCTTTCTCTAGTTGCTTTAGGTGTAGGGTTAGATTGTTTATTTGAGATTTTTCTTGTTTCTTGAGGTGAGATTGAGTTGTTATGAATTTCCCTCTTAGAACTGCTTTTGCTGCATTCCATAGGTTTTGGGTCATCGTGTTTTCATTGTCATTTGTTTCTATGTATTTTTAAATTTCTTCTTTGACTTCTTCAGTGATCTCTTGGTTATTTAGTAGCTCACTGTTTAGCCTCCATGTATTTGTGTTTTTTTTAGTTTTTTTCCTGTAATTGATTTCCAATCTCATAGCGTTATTGTGAGAAAACATGCTTGATATGATTTCAATTTTCTTAAGTTTTCTGAGGCTTGATTTGTTACCCAAGATGTGATCTATCCTGGAGAACGTTTCACGTGCACTTGAGAAGAAAGTGTATTCTGCCACATTTGGGTGGAATATCCTATAAATATCAATTAAATCTATCAGGTCTATTGTGTCATTTAAAGCTTGTGTTTCCTCATTTATTTTCTGTTTGGATGATCTGTCCATTGGTGTAAGTGGGGTGTTAAAGTCCCCTACTATTATTGTGTTACTGTCGATTTCCCCTTTCATGGTTGTTAGCATTTGCCTTATGTATTGAGGTGCTCCTATGTTGGGTGCATAAACATTTATAATTGTTATATCTTCTTCTTGGATTGATACCTTGATCATTATGTAGTGTCTTTCTTTATCTCTTGTAACAGTCTTTATTTTAAGGTCTATTTTATCTGATACGAGTATAGCTACTGCAGCTTTCTTTTCCATTTGCATGGAATATCTTTTTCCATCCCTTCACTTTCAGTCTGTATGTGTCCTTAGGTTTAAAGTGGGTCTCTTGTAGACAACATATATATGGGTCTTGTTTTCGTATCAATTCAGCCAGTCTGTGTCTTTTGGTTGGGGCATTTAATCAATTTACATTCAAGGTTATTATCGATATGTATGTCCCTATTACCATTTTCTTAATTGCTTTGGGATTGTTTTTGTGGGTCTTTTTCTTCTCTTGTGTTTCTCGCCTAGAGAAGTTTCTTTAGCATTTGTTGTAAAGCTGGTTTGGTGGTGCTGAATTCTCTTAGCTTTTGCTTGTCTGAAGAGCTTTTGACTTCTCTGTTGAATCTGAATGAGACCCTTGCTGGGTAGAGTAATCTTGGGTGTAGGTTTTTCTCTTTCATCACTTTAAGTAAATCCTGCCACTCCCTTCTGGTCTGCAGAGTTTCTGCTGAAAAATCAGCTGATAACCTCATGGGGATTCCTTTGTATGTTATTTTTTGTTTTTCCCTTGATGCTTTTAATATTTTTTTCTTTGAATTTAATTTTTGTTACTTTGATTAATATGTGTCTTGGTGTGTTTCTCCTAGAGTTTATCCTCTATGGGACTCTCTGTGCTTCCTAGACTCAGGTGACTATTTCCTTTTCCATGTTAGGGAAGTTTTCCACTATAATCTCTTCAAATATTTTCTCACACCCTTTCTTTTTCTCTTCTTCTTCTGGGACCCCTATAATTCGAATGTTGGTGCATTTAGTGTTGTCCCAGAGGTCTCTGAGGTTGTCTTCAATTCTTTTCATTCTTTTTTCTTTATTCTGCTCCTTGGCAGTTATTTCCACCATTTTGTCTTCCAGCTCATTTATTCGTTATTCTGCCTCAGTTATTCTGTTATTGATTCCTTCTAGTGTATTTTTCATTTCAGTTATCGTGTTGTTCATCTCTGTTTGTTTGTTCTTTAGTTCTTCTAGATCTTTATTAAACATTTCTTATATTTTCTCAATCCGTGCCTCCATTCTATTCCTGAGATTCTGGATCATCTTTACTATCATTACTACGAATTCTTTTTCAGGTAGATTGCCTATTTCCTCTTCATTTATTTGGTCTTACAGGATTTTACCTTGCTCCTTCATCTGTGACATATTTTTTTGCTGTCTCATTGTTTTTTGTTTTTTGGGTTTTTTTTGATGAGTGGGATTGTGTTCATGTCTTACTGGTTGTTTGGCCTGAGGCTTCCAACACTGGAGTTTGTAGGCTGTTGGGTAGAGCTGGATCTTGATGCTGGGATGAGGACCTCTGGGAGACCTCACTCTGAAGAATATTCCCTGGGGTCTGAGGTTCTCTGTTAATCCAGTGGTTCAGACTTGGAGCTCCCACCTCAGGAGCTTTAGCCAGACCCCCGGCTCATGAACCAAGATCCCACAAGCCACGCGGGGAGGCAAAAAATAAATAAATTAATTAAAAAGGTGAACAATAACAAAGTAAAAAATAAAATTAGACTATGAAACTCACAGATATGTTAGAAAGAATATAAAAATTAAAATATAGATGAAACAACACCAGAAGATAAAACAGAACCACAATAGCAAAAAACAGGGGGAAGAAAAAAAAAAGGTAGAAAAGGCCTTGGCTGTGGAGGGCGGGGCCTAAGCAGGGATGGGGTTTGGGCAGTGGGCGGGGCCTATGCTTAGGACCCACAGGGCTGGAAAAGGCCCTGGGAGGTGTGCGGGGCTGGGGCTTAGGTTCAGTGAAACAGAAGGGGCCCTGGCGCACCTCCTGCCTCTGGTCTGAGAGGGTGGGGGACCCTACCTGGGAGCCCAGCAGGCTTCCTGGGCCTGAGTGGGTGGGGCAAGTGCCCTCTGCTCCTTCTCCTGCCCCTCTGGTCCTGGAGGGCCCCTCCCACCTGCCTCTCCTGTTCTGCCTTGGCCTTCCTCCTATGTCCCCAGGACCTATGCAGCCCAGAGGGGACCTCTGAGGGTACAGAATCTGGCCGAGAGCAGGGCAGACTTCCCCGGCCGATTGGGCAGGGGAAATTCTGAGCATGCTCCCCCCTGATCCGAGCCCCCGAGGGTCACTCCAGGTGTGGGAACACCTCCCCCCTCTCAGCCACCCCTCAGCAGCGCTGGTCCTGTCCAGCCTCCACTTCTCTTCCCCCCTCAGCCCCCCCACATCCTACTGGTTCACTTGGGGGTTCCTTCCATCTCCTTGGGCATTGAGGTCACCCCCAGCATCTGGCAGGTGCCCTAGTTGAGGGGAGATGCGAACTCTGTGTCTTCCTACACCGCCATCTTGACTCCGTCACCCCCTCTTAACTAATTTTACTCTTCACCATCCTGCTATAAGATATATATATACACATAATGTGATGAAAGCATAAGATGTATTATATGGTTCAAAAAGATTTCTTTTAGGAGCCTTTATCCAATCTGAAATTGATCATTTTCTTTCTTCTCATTCAATTTCTAATGCCAGCAAAAAATTTTATCTAACATAACAGAAATAGCTTTCTCTCTTCCAAGTTACTTTCTTATTTTTAGTGGCTTGGGATCCTTCATCTTTCCCTGTAGCAAATATTTATGGGTTTTTCTTTTGATCTCTGTGGGAAGAGAAATACATAGAGTAAAACCACAGGAGACTCGTGAGGTCACATGTGGTCCAGAAGAGGAAAGCATGGCCCTGGGATTGATCTCAGAATGCTAGGGATTAGCAGCGAAACCAGAATGGTCCCTTTCTTGTACCGCATCTTATTTCCCTGAAACATACTTCAGTTGCTGCTTACCCTGAGATACACACTGTTCCCATGCACTGAATGCTGTTTTGGAGCATCATACCTTTGAACTTGCTGGTTCCTCTGGCTGGAACACCCTTCCTTTCTCTAACTGACAATTCTCAAAAGTCTCCCTGTCTAAGTAGCTGTATTAGGCTCCTACTGCTGTGGCAACAAATTACTTAAGACAACACAAATTTACTACCTCACAGTGTTGGAGCTGAGAAGTCCAAATAAGACCAGCTGGCTCTTGGGGAGCATCTGTTTCATTGCCTTTTCCAGATTCTTGGCACCACCTAAATTCCTTGTCTCTTGGGCCATTTCTGCACCTTAAAAGCCTTCCGGGTAGGATCTTATCCTCTCTGTCTCTCTCTCTCCCATCATCACATCACCTTTTCCTCTCTGACCTCATGCCTCTCTCCTACAAGGTTCTTTGTGATTACATCAGACCAACCTGTGGTAACCCAGGATGGTCTTCTTATTGTAAAATCTGTAACTTAATCACACATGCAAAGTTCCTTCTTCACATGTACAGTAACACATTCATGGGTTCTGCAGATAAGGACATGGATATCTTTGGAGTGGAGGGCATTGTTCTGTCCATCACAGAAGCCTACACTGATTTCGTGTTCTAGAGTAAAGCTTTGCATTCCTTTGGCTACAAGAGAACCTTAGCTGTGTGCTCCCCGCAGAGTCAGGTATAGGCAGTTGCCCAAGATTCTTATCTATAATGCAAATTAGAACAATGCTGTAAATGTAATGAGGTGGTGGAGGGAATTGTATTTGCTAGAAAACCTCCCAGGAAGGAAATCTGTTTGCTTAGAAGGAGCACTTCAGTAAGCTACTTAGAGGGCAGGGAGGAAGATGGGGCTCCCAAGGAGCCCCACCACAATGCTTTCTAAAGAGGACTCTAGTTTGCAAGCGGGCCTCATCCTTCTCTGCCCCTTCCAACCACCGACTCAACCCCCTTTCTAGGTAAACAATGAACACACATTGAAACAGTATTTGTTGGAAAAGAAACCAAACTATTAGTGGGTACAGAGGGCCAACATATCCCATTTGGGGACCTATCTAATATTTCAGTGCTTATCCCTTTGTTATAATTGTCTTCATCTGTAAAGTGGGGATAAAAGGTTTTCTTCATATGTTGTTGGGAAGACCAAATATATAAAATGTTTAAAATAGTGCCATACACATAGTGAATGCTTAATAAACCTTAACTATCTTTACTGGGCATTACTCTGCTTATATGAGGGCCATCTGGTTTGATAGGTTGTGTATTCTTCAAACCCAAGTGTTAATCATTTCTGCAGTAACTACAATTTACTGTCCCATACAATAGCTAGTAGCCACATTGGACTATTTATATTCACATTCAAATTAGTTGCAATTACACAAAAATTTAGAATCCAAGTCCTCAGTCATAGGAGCCACATTTTAAGTGCTCAGTAGCCACATGCGGCTGGTGTGGTGGACAACATAAACATAGATCATTTCCAACATCACAGAAAACACTACTGCAGAGCGCATTCAGTAAATACCCCATGTCAAGGAATACTGTAAGATCTTCAGAGGAGGTAGGGAAAGTTTAATGTACTCATAGACTCACACATATGTGATAGTCATAGTTCTTTTATGGTAAATCTCAAGACCATAATAGATCTAAAATTAAATAAACAGGATTTTAAACTCTAAAATGAGTATATTCCTGGGGCTTTGAGGTTTCTTGGATTATGAAGACATCTTTTTCTGGCCTCTACCATCTTTTTTGGCACTAACCAGCCAAAAACTATTAACCTCCTTGTGGTAATGACATCACTTTCTCATAATCTTTAAAACTCTGAGTGGATTAGGTGAGGCAAGAAAAGAGGACACATATAGTTCAGGTCATACTCATATTATCCAAGATGCACGATGTGCTATAATAGTCTGACTTTCAACATATCACCTAACATTACTCTCACATTAAAAAAAAAAAAAACTCCACTCACATTTTCTCTACCTAGCCCCAATGGTAGTATAGAATTTATTTCTATCATAGGCACTCATTATATAGAATTCAACAGGAAGAATGACAAGTTTAGTCACCATTCCAATATTCTGTACCCACAGCAGACACTGTTAATCAATCCATAACATTCTCCATACAACCCACTGGCTTGGATATGGCATCAGAATCTTTCTCAACACTAGGCTCCAGGTGGCATCGACCAAACGGTTGATATTACCATCTGAGTTTAAACCTACTTGTCATTCCTGGGTCAAAGGGTGTTTAGTGGATAGAAAGAATCAAAGAAACAGAGGAAATCCAATTGTCCCATTTAAACAACGCTACTTTCTTTAAGGCATACTCATGTTTCGTTTCTTTTCCTTTTTTAGTGTAAGAGAAATGTTCTTTAACCAAGAACTCAGTGGAGCAACAGTGCCACCCAATGGCTTGTTAGGTTAGTTTTGCATTTAACTGTTACCATTTTAACAGAGAAACTGTCTCCCACAGATAAAAATGGGAACTGGAATTGGCTATTAGCTGCTTAAGCTGCTATTCACTATTTTTCGAAATGATACATACACAGAAGGTAGGAGGCATCCTGAGAAACGGAATTGTCTTAAAACAGAACCCTCATCACGTTTCCGCTATCAAATCAAACAGCTCAACACAAAGAAAGGCTCCATATGAATTTATAAATGAACAGGACGGATGTTCGTCTCTCATTTATAAGTGGGTGGAATGGACAACAGTTGCCCAACACCTCCATACCCCCGCTCCAGGTGAGCGTGGCTCTTTTTTCCCTATTTTCTCAGCAATCAGTGTGCTAAATTCACCCTACAAGAAACGTTAGAGTAGGTATATGTATTGCAGCATTTTATATGCAAAAAAGGAGTATAAAGGCTATGACAAGTGTTATAAATAGAACTATTATTTAGTTTAAAAGCAAGCAGAATTTATATTTCCCAATCGGAGAGCACTCAAGCTTTGAGATTCAAGTAAGCAAAATAAATCTGAGCTTTTTGCACTGTGAAATCGAAGCTCTAAGTCTATTAATAGAAGAGGTGAGTAATAGATCTCCCTGGTTGGATGGTGGTGGGTTTTTATTACCCAATCTTCATGATCTGCATAGCTCACCAAACACTTCCAAAGTGAGGCGACAGGGCGTCTCCAGGCACCGAGATTACATATTGTAAGTGGTGGCGTTTTTCTCCCTTGGAGGGACTTATTTGAAGATCTAGAGACATCCCCACAGGACTGGAGAGCCCAAGGAAAGGAATAAGTCTGCTCTTCTTTTTAACTTCCAATCAATCAGAGTGCTCATAAAGTCTTTTTTTTTTTTTTTTTAAACTACACTGATGTTTTTTAAAAAAATATTCCAACAGTCAAACAGAATGAGTGGGTCCTGGGTTGTTCTGATCTTTTTTAATGCATAAAGAGGTGACACACAAATATGTATTACTGTTTACTAGTGATTGCTATGATTAATCACTTTTGAAGAAAAATAAAATTCCCAATCTGGCATCCATGTGTGGTCAAAGGCTTTTTGTCCAGAACTTCTTTATTCAACCTTTGTTCTCTTATTTCATTTAGTTTTTGTTTCAGTGACTTAGGCTGTATTTTGCCAATAAATATGATTAACTGGAAAAAGACTCTAGCTTTGAAAATGAAATGTATAGGCTGAACAGAGGCACAGAGGAAATATTTTATGCTAAGACTAAAAATATGCCCCTGGTGAATCTGAGAAGAATATTCAGTTAGGTTCATGTTTCTTCATTGTGTCAGCAGGTAGGAAGTTCAATTAGAAGAAGTTCCACGGGTTACTTTGGTGTTTTTTTAAAATAATCATAATTTGTTCTTAGACTGCTGAAACTGTATGAAACTAGTTCAACGAGAAGCAGGAAAATGTGAGCCGTCAGTGTGTGAGATTTTAGATCAGTTAACTTATACTTTAATCCCAGTTCAGCCACAAATTACGTGAATTTGAGTCAATTACTTAAAGCCTATGAGCCTCAATTTCCAAATCTGTTAAATGAAAACACCAAAAGCACAAACCCGTAACATTGTTATGAGGATAAATGAGTATTGTCTATGGTGAAAGAAGAGAATATTAAGAAACTCTCCAGCCCTCCAATGTAACTGGAGTGGCAAGAGATATGAGAAGAAAGGAAGACTCAAGTTAGAAAGTGACTTGTATCCTAGAAAGTAATCTCAGAAGAAAGCCAGAGGCAAAGAAGGAAGATGAGGAAGATTGCGGGCTCCTGGGTCAAACCACCTACATTTTAACACAATTTCACCACTTCCCAGCATCATAATCACACATCTCCAAATCTTGGTTTTCTCATCTGTAACATGGGAACGGTAATAGCACCGCCGCATAAACTATACAGGATACACTGAGGAAAGACATAAATAGCTCTTACATACTGCATAGATCAGAATAAGCATTAACTAAGCAGGAACCAGAAGCAGAATTTATCTTCACTGTGGTTAAGGTGATAGCATATATGCTTGTGCCTGTGCTTATTTTCACTGAGAGAGGCAGAGCTTAATAACTGTCACATCACGCAAAGTTAAATCAGCTTTGTGGAAGACAGAACAAGTGCGACCATGACCTGCGGAATCCACAGTAAATTACTGAAATTACATGATGCTCCTTTTAACCTAGCCATTCTTCGCTATAAATGCTGTTAGGCTCATACCCTTACCAGGTAGGTAGTATGGGGGAGACAAGCTCTGCTTTTAAGGATTGGGAATTCTAGTTCAGGAGACAGAACCTTCACACAGTAAAAGTCAAGTGAGGGGAACCCATAACCAACACTTAGACAGATACTTTTGCACAGCAGGAAAGACTCTCAGCCAGACCATCTGGGTTTGATTACTGGCATTGCCAAGTGGTGCCACTTAGGAGCTGTGTGACCTTAGGCAAGTTACCTAACTCTATTAATTTACTGTTGACATCTATGAAAGAAGGTAACGATAATACTTACCTAATTGACTTGTGCAGAATAAAAGAGTTAAAATACATAAGGGACCTGGAGCATATTTTGTGTTAAATAACTATTTACTAATACTCCTACTTCCACTACTAGGAATAAAGGTTCACTAATAAAGGCATATTTGGAGCCAGATGTGTTTCAGAACTTTTCTGATGTTAGAATGATAGCATGGTACGAACACCATATATTACACAATCATTCCAGTGAATACAGGACAGCTCCTATATTCAAAATATTAATATTTCTGCAGTATGAATTTTCACAACTGTTAGCTAAATAAAGACCTACAAAGAGACTCACGTCCAGCAAAGTCATATTTTGCTGATAAATGAGTTCAGATCAGGTAAGATTTTTATCACTAGAAGAGTTTTCAAAAGCTTTTAGCTTCCAGAGCTTTTTGAATTTTGGCTTTGTGGATCTGTACAACTATGAACATTAGAGATTGGGAAGGCTTCAGAGAGGGGCATTTTCCCCTGGTTGCTAAAGAAGAGTAGAGGAATTGCAAGCAAAGGAAATTTGTGACAGACTCTCAGGTCGAAGTGAGCAGAACAGCCCCTGTAAGACAGAAGGGGCAGAGGGAGAGGTGAGGCTGGGGTCAGATCACCTGATCCCACCCCCTACAACTGTCAGAGATCAGACAAGTACTGGTACAATAATAATGTTAATTCTCTTGGAATAGTGCCACATCTTCAGACTTAACGTATGTAACCAGGGACTGGAAACCAACAGGTCTGGACATCCAGTGGTGGTCTTGCAGATGTGTTTGTTTTGCTGACCCAGTGTTTAGCTTTTTGGAATGTGGATACTTCAGGAAGGGTACATACCTGCCACTTGCCACAGATGGTCCCATCACTCTCCACTGTCTTCACCCAGCTGGATTCCCTCACTTCTATCTCTCTGGTCTCTCCTGGCATTGGAATTGTTGACCCCTGGTTGGCAAATAAAAGAAAATGACTGTTTGAAATGAGTCCTGAGATTTCAAATGATCAATTACATGGTTGAATTCATCTTATGGTCTCTATATAGATTGTAGAGAGGTTCATGCCAGCTCTCTTGATTAGCAGTGGCTTTCCAAAATGCAGCATTATGAAGACCTTTCAGGCTGCTGTCAGGCTCAGTGTTATAGGGGAGGAGAAGGAGAACATTAATCTGGCCTATGTTTTACATCACTTATTCTCAAAATACAATCCAGTGAGTAAAAGTAACATATTATATGATCTTTTCCTGTTCTATCCAGTATGGTACTCACTAGGCACATATGGCCACTGAACACTGGAAATGTGACTAATCCAAGTTGAAATATGCTGTAAGCATAAAATACACACCAAATTTCAAAGACTTTGTATAAAAAATAATGTAAAATACCCCATTAATAATGTTTAATATTGATTACATAGCCTAATGATAATATTTATATATATATTTGATAAAGTACATTATTAAAATTAATTTTACCTGTTTTGGTTTTCCTTTTTTTTACTTTTTTAACATGGCTGCTCAAAAATTGGAAATCATATATATGTCTCATATGATATTTCTATTGGATATCACTATTCTATATTATATATGTTAATGATGTAGTAATATTAAAAGTGATTTCTGACCCTCATTTGTATTATTTGTGCAATTTTAATGACCTAGAAGCCCCATCAAATTATTATTTTAGCCAAAACCAAAAAATATTTCCTGTTAACCCTTTTTTAAATTTTTTTTGGTCACACAGTGCGGCATGTGGAATCTTAGTTCCCCGACCAGGGGTCGAACCTGTACCCCCTGCGCTGGGAGGCTGGAGTCTTAACCACTGGACCACCAGGGAAGTCCCTTCCTGTTAACTCTTGATAGGAAAAAGATGAAAATTTCCAGCAGAGTCTCTCTTGAGTTTCATCCCCCAATGAACTTTCTAAAGTTCCCTCCCCATCACACCCAACACCAAATGAGAATCACTGCTCTAGAACAGCTCAACGGCCAAGTCCACCAACCACATGCATATGTTTGCACACTGTCTATGATTCCCTTTGCACTAAAACGGCAGGGTTCACTGAGTGTGACAGGGAGGGTCCCCAAAGTCTAAATTACCCACGATTTTTTCCTTTACAGAAAAAGTTTACTGACCCCTCCTCTACAGTAACAATTCCAAATGAGCTTTTCTAAATTTATCCTCATAACAGACATTTAGATCAGTTTACAGATGCAAAAAAAACTGCTTAGGAAGAAGCTTGAATCATCAGTGTTACAAACCACTAATACACTAAGGAATAAAACATTATTTTTCAGCTTCTAAAATTCTTCAAATTGTTTTTTGGAAACATGCTTTGTAAAATGGGATCCTGGGGGCAGTTAGTAGACTGAGGGTTATTTGAGGCTGAAATAAGGAAACAATAAAGGGGATTACTTCTGTTCATTTGCTCTGCTAAAGATGCCATAGAACTTCATGTTTTACTGACATGTTTCCAACTTAAGAATGGACATCTGAATTAATGGTAAATTACTGAGAATTTCCTTACATCGATCATAAGTATCCTAAAATAAACTTTTGGCTGCTTAGCTAATAGATATTTTTCTAAGTTTCTATGAGAAATTGAGGATATTATTGATATATTATTACCTTTGTCATAACATGCCATTTTTTTTCTCCTAAGTTGAATCTAAATCTCCTGATTTTTAGAACCCATTAGAGAAAGCTTCTGGTTTACAGTTCATCATACAAAAAGTACGTAGATCCTATGTTAAAACTGGCATTATGCTTAGAAAAATACCCTCTGGAGGCTGATAAAGCACTCTCTCACCCTTCTAAGACCTAGTTTTCATATTAAAGGTTGCATATGCTCATTTTCCAATTTTATTAGCTTTCTTCACAACTGGTTAAAAATGGAAAGAAAAGAAATTACAATTCTAATTGTGACTCTACTTAACTAGTTCAAACGGATTTAAGTATGAACATGTGAGAAGCCTGAAAACTCAGCAGCCATTTAAAAGTCTATTTGAGCAGTAGATCACAATTCCTTAGAGAAATGGAAAGGTGCTTTAGAGTCTAATGCTTCCTTTTGAACTGTATATCACTTTTTCTATTTAGAATTCATTTGAATGCAGAGGTCGAGTTAGGTTCTTTTCGTTGGAGACACTCCAAATATTTTTACAGTTATTTGAATACCATATTGACAAGCCCATTATATTTACTCGTCCTAAAACAAATAATTTCCACATATTCTAAGCTTTAAAACTCTTTAGTACAAATTATTAAAAGATTATAAAGTGTTTGTCTGTGCATTTTTAAAGGGAGGGATTTGTGACTTCTTAAAAAAGGAAAATATTTGAATAGCAGTTATAATTCTAGTATATTCACAAATCAGTCATTAAAATGCATAGAGCAGAGTTGTTGCAGCTGTATACAGCTTTTATTATTCAGACTGCTAAATGGGTGAAACATATATTTTAATTTAATGTATAATGCACAACTCAGAATGAACCAGAACGATTCTTCCTCCCCTCCCTTTCCTAAGGAGCAGCCAGAGATCCTTCAACGGGCTGGTGATAATTTCTCCTGGACAACAGCCAGCCGAGATTTATTGAATATGCTGGCATCTCTTCATAAAACACTGCAAGAGCTGGCAGAAGTTTAGTGAAAAAATCAGCCCGTAACATTTCTACTTTTATTCATATATTTTCATGCAGAATTTAACTGCTAAGCCTTCAGCTCTGGTTACCAATTATGGCCCAATGGGAACTTCAGCTCCTATAGAAAGTTAACAAAGAGGTGTCTTCCCATTTCATTATTATGAGAATAGAAGACTTGGGTTTGACAGTGGGGGTCGGGAGGGTGCGCATTCAAGTCCTGACTAAAGGGAACTACAAAGAACCACCTCGATGTTACTGATAAAGGGGAGGAAAAGGTAAAGAAAGGGTGTTTATTCTCATTTAGTGACCGCAGAAGTCAGTGAAGGTATCTTTGAAAGCAAAATAAATCATATGATATGACTGTATTCAAAAGGTTGTGTTTCCTATTTTAAATAGGCCAGACTCTTGCCTGGAGGGCTCCTACCTGGAGAATACTATTGTCTAGTTAATGGTCAAACTTTCTCTCCAGCTAGTTGGAGTGCCATCTTGAGCCTCCCTGCAAAATAAAGGCCCTCCCCTTATATTTTCAGAGCAAACAAAATCCCATTTATAGCTTCTCATAACTCTACAAATACTTGCGGTCTGTTTTATTTCTTTGCTGAAGTGTAAGGTTCTCTCAGATGCAATTTATTCCTTTCTTAAGGTCTCCAGCAAGCTCTCATTGGAGTTCTGTACTCTACTTCTACAGCACAAATCTCAGTGGTGGTACTTAACTAATTTATTCCGTTTAATCAGAGACTCTGAAAAATAATTTTCTTGTGTCTTTCCATGTCTAGAGATTTATACTGGTGCTCAGTCTCTTAGGAAGGACAGTGCTAAACTTCATGTCGGTTATGTTGGCTTTTGGATTTAGTCAATTCGTGACCGTATCAAGAGGGGATTGTATCTTTTAGCATTCTGGGTAACTTCACCATAGAGAGGAACAAATTCGGGCAGAGAGTTTAACAGTCTTAAGAGACTTTGATCTTGACTTATTGAATCACTGAAGCAAACCATGACACACAATAGCCTTCAAATCTGTGAGACCCTCTGTGCTCTCTCAGCCTGCCACTGCTGTGTGGCAGATGCCTGTCATGGTCTAAAGTCCTTTTCTTAATTTCAAGATGTCCGGATTGAACACAAAGGCATAGGCCTATCTCTTCCAATTTTTTATCATTTTTAAGTAATCAGTAATATGGCCCCATCTTTCCTATGTGTAGACTGTTTTTGAGACATCCTCAGTACTTATTCATGTTTTATCCACTACTTTATAAAAGGGATTTGAGGTGTCCCTATAATAAGGGAGATAAGTCTCATGACTTTAATAAAATATAAAAGAAATTCAGGTCCATGGAGAGGTAGAACATGTAAATATGCTACCTCCTGGAGCATGTATAATCAAAACTGGACTTAACACATGACTTGATGCTTCTTGCTGACAGTACAAAAGGAACACAAGCCATGATCCACATGGTTCCTTTCCCTCACTTCTAAAACATATTTATCCTTCTTATCCACATCTGTATGACTTTGTAGCCCAATTACCTTATTATCCATTCAAAGTTCATCATTTCATCACATCAATTTATCATAAAAGAAAAAAAAATAGGAGAGGTCAGTATGAGTACTCTTACTAGCATCTTAATTCATCTTCCTTTATATATTAGAGAAAAATCGGATCCTAATCTCTTCCAAGGCCATGCCTGACACCTGTGCTATTGGTTTTATTCTACTTCTGGAACCTTATTCATCAATTAGCTACTTGCTCTTGCATCCTAAATTCCTCTCATCTCTTCCCTTCTGTCTTTAAATATTACAAGTCTCTCCTAAAAGGAAAAGCTTCCTTCCATTCAGCCTAATTTTCAAGCCTACTAACCCCATCCCTTTGCCTCTTTGATTATCAAACTTCTTAAACGAATAGAGTATTCTCACAGACTACTCATTCTTACTTTCTTAATCCTCTGGACTACTGTCAGAACTCCCTGATGTTTATCTAGAAAACCTTGTCAATGACTCCCTGTTTGCCCAACTCAAAACTTCCCCCTCTGTCCTCTTCAGTCCTCGTCTAATTTATACCTGGAATATCTCTCTCAGTTCCTGCTCCCAATCTCTCCTCTTGCTGATGCACTGTCTTTATTTCTAGCAGAGTTAACTTTCTAAGCAAAAGTTGGATTATATCACTTGGAAAACTCAAGACCATCCTCAGCTAAATTTTACCTCAACTCTGGACACTCCTTATGTGTGCACGCGCACACACACACACACACACACACACACACATACACCTCTAAGACACACACCCACACATTGCTTTAGCCATTCAGAGCTCATGCCACAATGACACTGCTCTGCAAAGAATATCCTTCCTCAACTTCTCCACTTGGCAAACTCCTGTTCTTTGGTTCTCTCTGACTCTCTCTCTGTCCCACCCTGAAGAATTAATCCTGTGTGTTACCAAGGTACCCAATTAGCCTGCATGACAGTTATTTGTTAATATGTCTCTCTCCTCCAAAATGTAAACTCATCTAAGAAAGAGAACTTGTCTTACTCCCCTTTCAATCTCTGGTAATTCAATCTGTAATAAATATTTAGCAAATTATCATGTTAGTCTAATATTACTGTTCTGCTATTGACCCCAGATATATGTACACAGGCAAATTTATAATATAGATGACTTTGGTCACTCATTCCATCCCTATAGTATTGTCAACTGTCCTTAGCTGATCAGAACGTATCATGGGCATGTTTTCACTATCTACAGCCTAACACTGAAACCTGGACCGGAAATGGCAATCATAACATTTTAACAATATCACTATCAACATTTATTTATTGACTGTTTGATATTTGCAGTGCCCTGTGCTAAGCACTTTTCATCCTCTACCTCCTTTCCTCCTCAAAACAAGCCAACAAGAGGGAGTGACATCAGCAAGGTGGTGGAATAGGAATGCCTTCACAGACAGATTCCATTTGTAAGAAATCCAGAAATGAGTTAAGAAGCTCCCATACCTCAAATGAGCAAGAAAACAGCCACACTGAAGCTGGTAGGAAAATCTGAGACAACTTCTTTCCAAAATCCCTACCCCTAGCGTAGCACCATATGATTGGGACCAAAAACTCCATTTGCCAGTTTCTCCCAAGGGAGGGGAAAGGGTTCACTGTGTGTTCAATGCCCCAACTTTTATGGGACTACCCAGACGACTGGCTTCCGTGTAGCATCTATCGGAGCACTGATGAACATGGCATACTATAGCCCCCTGGGGCCAGTGAGAACACTGATAGTGGTTTGGGCTGGCAGTCATCATAGCCACTCCCCCTGGCTCAGCACAGGTTGAGCTGATGAAAAACCCAAGGTCCTAGCTTGTCACCAAGGAGGGGAAGAGTTGGACAGAGCATCCAACGACCCAACTTACCTGAAGGCTGCCTGAGGAATTGGCCTCAGTCTTGCTTATCTAAAAATACTGATGTGACCCAACAAAATCTAGATGCCTGAGGCCACTAAGAATAAAACAGACTGGACAAGCACAAAGGTTTGAGAGACCCAGAATCTCTGGCCAGGCTGATGAGTGGGGGTTTTTTCTGTGTGAAGCAAGTCCATGAAGATTAGGAGAAGTTGCTATTTGTCTAATGTGCAGATACCAATACTGAGAGTGAAGAAAAATGAAATAATAGGGAAATCAGTTCAAACAGAGGAACAAGATAAATCTCCAGAACTGACCCTAAAGAAGCAGAAACTTGACAGAGAATTCAAAATAACTGTCATAAAGATCCTCACTGAGATCAGGAGAAAAATGCAAGAACAATATGAGAATTTCAACAAAGAGACAGAAAATTTACAGAAATCACCTACCTGAAGAATATAATAAATGAACTGAAAAATGCACCATAGGAGCTAAACAGCAGACTAGATCAAGGAGAGAGGATCAATAAACACTGGAAATTATTCAGTAAGAGGAATAAATTGAAAAATATTAAAAAAGAATAAAGAAAGCCTCAGGGACATCTGAGATACAATCAAATGGACCAATATACACATTGTGGGAGTCCCAGAAGAAAAAGAAGAGAGATAAAGAGGCAGAAAGTGTATTCAAGGAAATAGTGGCTGAAAACTTCCCAAATCTGGAGAAGGAAATGGACATCCAAATCCAGGAAACCCAAAAGATCCTAAGTAAGACTAACTAAGTCAAATGCCCATTGAGAAACATAAATTGTCAAAAGTCAAAGACAAAGATAGAATTTTGAAAGCAATAAAAAGTGACTTGTGATGTACAAAGGAACCCACATAAGACTATCAGTGGATTTCTCAGCAGAGAAAGGAGTAGAATGATATATTTAAAGTGCTGAAATAAAAACACTGCCAACCAAGAATACTATACCTGGAAAAACAGTCCTTCAAGAATGAAGATAAAGACTTTCTCAGAAAACAAAAGCTGAGGTAATTCATCACCACTAGACCTGCCAGACAAAAAATGCTAAAGAAATTCTTCAAGTAGAAATGAAAGAATGCTAAGTAAGCCACCAGCATAAGAAAGTATAAAACTCACTGATAAAGGTAAATATACATATAAATACAGAATACTGTATTACCGTAATGGTGGTGGGTAAATCACTTTTAATTCTAGTATAAAAATTAAAAGACAAAAGTATTAAAAAATAACTATAACTAAAAAATCTGTTAATGGATACACAGTACAAATAGATGTAAATACTAACATCAATAACTTAAGGTGTGTGGGGCAGGGGAGTAAAGGTGTTGAGTTTTTGCAAGCAGTTGAAGTTATCAGCTTAAAATAGACTGTTATAACTATATAGCATTTTTATGTAAGCCCTATGGTAACCACAAAGAAAATACTAATAGAAATTACACAAAAGAAAAAGGGACAAGAATAAAAGCATATCAATACAAATTAAAAAATCAATGAAACACAAAGGAAGATAGCAAAAGAGGAAAGGAGGGACAAAAGAAATACAAAAAACCAAAGCAAAACAGAAAACAAGGAACAAACTGGTGATAGTAAATCCTTCCCTATCAATAACTACTTTAAAAGTAAATAGACTAAACTCCCCAACCAAAAGACAAAGAGTGGTTGGATAGACTTTAAAAATTCAATTACATGCTGTCTACAATAAACTCACTTTAGATTTAAAGACACACATGGGCTGAATGTGAAGGGATGGGGAAAGATAATCCATGCAAATGGCGACCAAAAGAGAGTAGGGTTGGCTATACTTACATCATACAAAATAGACTTTAAGTGAAAAACTATCAGAAGAGACAAAGAATGGTATTATATAATGATAAAAGGGTCAATTCAACAGGAAAGCATAACAATTTTAAATATATATGCAACTAACATCAGAGCATCTAAACATAAAAAAGCAAACAGTGACACAACAGAAGGGAGAGACAGCAATACAATAACAGTAGGAGACTTCAATACTTTACTTGCAACAATGGATAGAACAGCTAGGCAGAAAGTCAACAAAGAAACAGCAGACTTGAACAACACTATAGACCAAATGAATCTAACAGACATGTACAGAACATTCCTATCCACAGCAACAAAATTCATTCTTCTCAAGAAAACACAGGATAGATTACATGTGTGATACTGTGATATAAGAAATATATATTTTGGTTTTTGTCCAAAGTTCCTAGCATATAGCTACTAAACCCTTGTAATTTCCTATATAAGAGCTTATAGGGACATGAGTTTTGTTTCCAGTTCCTAAAATAGCTCCAAAGTAATAAAGGTGAAATGGGTATCTTTTGCTATTCATAACAAGTCCCTGAGTTTATGTTAATGAGGTGGCTTTTGAAAATCCTTGAAGGACAGGAGCTTGTTGCCAGAGGCAGCAACCATATGATTAAAGGATTGGAACTTTCAGCCCCATCCCCCAACCTTCAGGGAGGAGAATGAGGCTGGAGGTTGAATGAATCACCTATGATCAACGATTTAATCAATAATGCCGATTTAACGAAGCTTCCATAAAAACCCCCAAAAGACGGGATTCAGATAGCTTTGGATTAGTGAACACATGGAGATGCTGGGATGGTGGCACACCTGGAGAGATCATGGAAGCTCCTTCCCCCGTATCCTGCCCTATGTATCTCTTCCATCTTGCTATTCCTGAGTTATGTCTTTTTATAATAAACGGGTAATGTACTAAGTAAACAGTTTCCTAGGTTCTGTGAGCCACTGTAGAAAATTAATAAAACCTGAGGATAGGGTTGTGAGACTCTCCAATTTAGCTGACTGGTCCAATGCACAGATAACAACTTGGACTTGTGATTGGCATCTGAAGTGGGAAGGGAGCAGGCTTGTAGGACTGCATCCTTAATCTGTGAGATCTGATGCTAATTCTAGGTAGACAGTGTCAGAAATGCGTTAAATTAGAGGATACCCAGCTGGTATTATAGGATTGCTTGGTATGAAAACCTCCCCCCAAACACACACACACACACACACACACACACACACACACACACTTGGAGTAGAGAGTAGTCTGTGAATAGACAGAGAACAGAGGAGTGGTTTTCCTGTACATCTTGGCGTCAGCATATGTACAGAACATTCCACCCTACAGCAGCAAAACATACATTCTTCTTAAGTGAGCGCAGAACCTTCTCCAGGATAGATCACAAGTTAAACCACAAAACAAATCTCAAATTTAAGAAGACTGAAATCATTCCAAACATCTCTTCCAAACACAATGGGAGTCCTGCAATATGCAACATGTGGATAAACTTTGAAGACATCATGCTAAGTGAAATAGCCAATCACGGAAAGACAAATACTGCATGATTCCACTTACGTGAAGTATCTAAAATAGTCAAACTAACAGAAACAGAGAGTAGAAGGTAGATACTAAGGGAGGAAAGGGGGAACTGGGGTGTTGCTAATAAATGGGCATAAAGTTTCAATTATGAAAGATGAGTAAGTTCTGGAGATCTGCTATACTACACTGTGCCTGTAGTTAACAATACTGTATTGTGCACTTAAAATTTGTTAAGAGGGTAGATCTCATGGTAAGTGTTCTTACCACAATTAAAAGAAAAAATATATATATATATAAGGTAGGCATTGATATGGTCATTTTCTTATCAGGAACCTAAGGATTAGAGAGATTAAATACTTTGCCTAAGATTTCACAGCCATTAAGTGGCAGCATGAACTGTCTGCATTTACCTACTTGGCTAAAAAGGAAATGGTAACATCAAAAGACTGTTGTTTGTCTATTAATTTGTTTTGTTTTGTTTTTTAACATGAGCAAGTTAAAGTACTTTGGGGAGACAATGCCTTCTGTTTTCTGACATAAAGGGGTGAACCTTCACTCACAGTAAGGATAGGGGGGAAGGCAGTGCCTATGAAAAGGAAGACATTTGAAAGCATCTCCAATCTTTATATGCACTGTGTAGAGCTTTTCCTACTCAGCTTCTAAATGAAAGCCCTGAGACCAGATTTCATTTTTAAGTTTGTCTCTTTCTGACTCTGCTAATAAATTTAGTCTGTATCTTTTGTACAGTACCTAGTTTGGCGTCATGCTTGATTAATGTTTTCTTCTAATAAATAATAAAGTGGATAAATCATAACCTTGAGATTTAAGCTCCCTATCCCATCATCTCTCCCGGTCAGCCTGATTGAAACCATGCTCATTATCTTCCTGCAATTAGTTCCTCTCTCCTCAGGCTCATTCCGTTATCCCAGGGGATGAACCTCCTGGAAGGAGGACTTCATTGAGATGATTAGGTCACATTGCATTCACCAATTAAACAATAGTAAGCTATTGATTTCTACTGAGAAATGTAAATGACTAGCAGATCCTTTACAGAGAGAGCTGTTGTTCTAAGAGGTTACCATCTTATAGTTCTATTTCTAGAGAATTACTTGGCATTTTCTTAAGGTCAGATGGGACACCATAGTGCTAACTATTTAAGATGATAAAACTGTACCTTATCACCATTAGACAGTGCTTTCAGAGCAATTACTAAAGCTCATCATATAGATGCAAATATTAAACTTGTTCATATATGAGTAATGCAATGTTACAAAGAAAAGTACACCATAATCTCTTCACTATTTGCATTTCTTTAAGGCCTCACTAGAGCTTCCTCCCTCTCCCTCTCTCTCTTTTTATATCTCTCTTTAAATATATAGAGAGATAACCTGTAACCCTTGGGATAACCTATATATACATATGCATATATATGCATATGTATGTATGTATTCTGTATATGAACTGTCTTTCATAGACAAACATTCTATATTCTCAGGACTAAAACTGTCAAATCAATCTGCAGTGAAAATTATTTCTGAATAAACCATATGAACATAGGTTGACGTTAATAATAAATGGCTATAATTATTATGGCTGCATATATTGCCTCTCTCTCTTTCTGTCTTTCAATATATATAGTCCTAGTTTTCATAATATTGAAAATAGTTTTGAGTGTACTTGAAGCTCCAAGCAAATGGCACAGAACTGTAAATAAATGTGGTATACTTAATACTGGCATTTAGGGTAGTAACATAGACAACTGTTTTTATAAGGTTATATATTTATTTCATGTATAATGATAAAATATACAAAGCACATAAATTCATCATTTTATATATATACATAAATGCTCAATATAAAGATAAGTAAAAATTGAACTTAATTTGATTTAAGGAAATATTGTAGGTATAGAAAAAATTGTGAAGGCAGTACAAAAATATTAGGGGTGGACACAGGGGTAGAAAACATTACATTTAGGAAAAGAAAGCAGCAATAATAGTTAAAATGTATATGGCACTTGCTAAGTGCTATTTTGGGGGCTTTGTGTCCATTAATTTATTTAGTGCCTACAACTCTAAAAATAGAACAGTTATTGTCTTTATTTTCTAGACAAGGAAACTGAGGCACAGTGAATTTAAATGACTGGCCCAAGGTCACATTTGAAATATGACTCCAGATTCCTTATTCTTGACTTCTGATTACTCTCTTTTAAAAGGTTTTTAGTAATAGTCAAAGCACTGGGGAAGAACAATTTCTAAAAATTCAAAATTTAATGCCAAATGATAAAAAAGAAGACAGGCAATAAGACATCAGAGGAGACATTTCTGGGTCCCCTGTGCTCCCTACATTCTTCTCCTAAGCTGGGCTTATTCCTTATTTGATCCAAAAATTGAACAGATGGAATGATCCCCTAAGAGTCTTTTGGTCATTTTGTAATTTTCAGAGTCGGTTAGAAATACATTAGGGAAAACCACCCTTTGTGGAAAAACATTCTTTGTTCTCAGGACCAAAAGGGGTCTAATCAACCTATAGAGAAAATTATTTCTAAATTGATAGACATTATATGAACATCGTTGTCCCAAGCAAATAAATGACTATTATTATTACCACTTCCATTTACTGTTCACTTGCTACAGGCTAGACACTGGCTAAATCTTCTATGTACACAGTGAAATTTACTTCTCATAACAAATGAAGCAGTTGTTATATCTCCGCTCTATAGAACAAGGTTTGGAAGCTCTGAAAAGTTAAGTACCTTATCAAAGTTTCCATGGGTAAGAAATGGGTGAACTCAGAATATGAACTTGTGACTCCCCAATTCAAGCTTATGCTGTTTTGTCTGCATGAAAATGATGTCAGAGCATTTTCTTAGCAACGTCCTAAAAATTAATTCTATCTGCCAATTCAACAATATCTTTGCTGTTATTCCTTCAGAAACAACCGCTGCTTATTCTTTCAATAGTTCAGCTCAGAACAACAAAAATCTGTAGCCATGCAGATGCATAAGGGTCTCCTTGCAAAGAATTTGGTCTTATAGATCCCGTAAATTAACACTGTCTACCTTAATGTCTAGCTTTTTAAAATATGATTTTTATTAACTCAATCCAACAAGTGCCCGAGTGTCTACCAGTTCCTGATAACAAGGAACCAACCATCTTGTTGGGGATAAACAACAGGTATTTGCAAAAATAACACAGTTCGAGACTACATACTACAGAATAAGCTGCGTGGAACAGATAGATAATAAGTTCACTTTCGATACATCCTTCAACAGCAGAAAGAAATCATTGTGTCGCAGGTGGATAAGGCTGGCCTACAAATGGGCAGTCTTGACACTGCAAGTCATCTTTTGCTGTCACCCACAGAGGCTTGAAGGTAAGAACAAGAATACCAAAATATGTGTGTTGCCTTATTTGACCATAACAACGCATGACAAGGAAGAGAGAGGGGAGAAAAAGGAAAAGAAAGTACCATTTATCATTGAGCAGCTATAAGCACTGTGCTCTGAGCAAGGCACCTCAGTACATTATTTTATCAATCCTACCACATCCCTTCAAATTTTGAAAACTAAGACTCAGTGACATTTAGATTACCCAAATCCACATAACTATCAAGAATGGAATCTAAGCCTATCTGGATCCAAACTTTTATTCTTCCTACTGCAAACAGAGAAACCATGCTTATTCTATTTCTCAAATACTTAATGTATTCTTTGTTTAAAAAGCCACAAATATTAAATAGAAGTATGTATAAGATCTGAGACTTGCTCGTAAGCGTCACAAACCCTCATGATTTTCCTGAGAATAACAGCTAAATTCTGAGAACACCTGTCTGTGATATTAAGCATCTGAACAGTTTTTCAGAGTGTGGTATCCTATCAAGCCTAAGGATGCTTGCTTATTGAGTTATTAGAAAAGAAACCATTCTCATTCTTTTGAAATCAAGATGTACTTAACCAATTCAGAAGCGTAACAGCGTACACCATAGTGTACATGAAGGATCTTTGTGCTACAAGTCACATTAGTCAAAACATGTGCTGTACACTATACAAAAGAAGAATGGTCCTTGCTCCTGAGATGCTCATTATGTTAGTGCGAATTTAAGAAACAGAGACCAACATGCAAACTAACTTGCTGAAAAAATGATTCAGACTATGTACAAGCTATTTTTTAATGAGGAGAGAGCAATGTTAGCCAAAGGGTAAAAACTTTCAGAAGGTAGCATTTTAGTTTGGAAGGGTTATACAGTACAGCACAGTACAGTACTGCCACCATAAGCTTGGATATAATAACAGCAGCAACAATGCTAATAATGATAAACAACCTGGGTTCAGATCCTGGTTGGCCCCCATAGTACACACCTGTGATTACTGGTTCCCCCTGGGTCAACTCTCCATTCATCTGGTAGCAGCTTCTGCATTTTTCTTAGGAAACCAGCCCACCATTTTTCTAAGTCCTGTGTTTAGAGGGAGGGACTTAGCTGAACCCAGCTCCAGTGACCCAAGCTTAACCCTCTCAGTGTATCTATCCTGTGAACATCAAAGATGGCTATGTGACTGTAATTGGTCCAATCCAAACCAGCCCCAAGACTTTTTGGAAACTGCTAGAAATGAAGGCTTTTCACTTTAACCAGGGATGCTGTCCTCGTGTGTCTTTTGCAGCCATCATTCTACCACAGGTGGGACAGTCTGCCTGAGAATAGGGGCCAACACATGAGAAAGCTGGGCAATACAGAGAAACAAAGTCCTACTGAACATCACTTGGGTTCCTTGAATCAAGCCATGTCTAAACCGAGCAGTGACTCCTGAGTTTCCGATTATATAAGTCAGTAAGTCACCTCCGTATTTTTTCCTTACCTAAGTTGAAGCCTGGTTTCTATTGCTTGCAACCAAGAGTACTGACTAATACAGCTAATTATCATTGGCATGTCCTTAAACAACTTGTCTACCTTCTAAGATTTTCGTGAGGAGTTTTCATAAAATAATATATGTGAAAGATTCAGCATGAGGCCCAGCACAATTTATTAATTGCTGACTAGGGAAGTATTTGCTGAAGAATAATAAGCTGCACTGAGAGTTCAGAAACCCTTCTGTGTATGCCAGACAGAAGTGCTCCGGAGGAAGGGGCCAGTGAGTGCGATAACCTTGTTCCCCAGCTGCAGCTCCTGTCTTTTTTCAGGCCTCGAGAAACCAGCTTGAGTCTGAAGTGACAAGGCTAAGAACAGGGAGGAGAAGTGGGTTAGGTCATGCCCATTCGTGTCAATCACTTTCACATTCCAAGGTATAGTTTTCAAACAAAAAGCCTTAGACATACAAAGGAAAACAAAATAGGTCACTTGGGCCAGAGTGAGTCTTTCAGTAAAACCTGTTCTGGCACAATCAGGCTAAACTGAACTGCACTGTATAAAGCTATCGCACGATGAGAATAGCACCAATGGAAGTAATTTGGGACTTTTTGTTGTAGTTCTGTGGCCTATTTTTCATACCTCTCTGTTGTAGAGAGAAATTAATAATGACACAAATTATTCTGATTATTTCCTTCTGGTGCATAATTTGATGACCAGCAATTTAAATAATGGGCCTATATTAAAATGTTATATTTAAAGATATTTTTGAAGTGCTATAGAATTTAAATCACATTCTTAGGTGTTTATTTTTAGTAAACAAGGTCAATCTCATCACAGAATCAGTATAGGGAAACTAGGATAAAAGAAAGAAAATTCACTTATATGGTTTACAACTAAGACCTAGCATGTGTATTTGGAGGAAAATTCAAAATTATTGTAATCTGGCTATTAACAGTACTTTGTTTTGTGATTTCTTAAATTAAAATAGATATGGGTGTTTTTATATGCATGTAAACTAGGAAAATTTAAAACTTTATGTTTAATGCCAACAAAAATGTTTCAGGGATTTCAAACACTAGACATTAATTAAATACAACATAATAATTCTTGTCACTTACACTTTTATAAACTCAACTTTAGAAGCATAGCAAGACATTCAAATGGAAACACCACACGGTACATTTTTAGGTTTGGCCATACCACTTTAAAAAAGAAATATGAGTACAAGCAAAATGATACAGGAATAGTAAGATATAGTTACCCCTGCTAAATTAATTTGACGTCTTGTGAGAATAAGAGACTCAAACTGGTGAGTTTTAGTTAACTTTCATTTAAGTGTTTTATAAAAATGATTCTATTTAAAGAACTAGATTGTTTTAAAGGAAGATCTTGAATTAAGCAAACTAGGCTTGTCAAATATTCAGACATTTCACGCAGACACACACACACACAGAGGCATTATTTCCTGAATAGCCACTGACAGATAAAACTGGGATTCTTTTCATTCTTTGAACCACTTAACTGAGGTATGACTGACGTACAAAAAGTTGTACAAATTTAACGTATACAATTTGATGAGTTTGGAGGTAAGTTTATACACAACTGGGATTCTTTTTAATCATACTTTAGAATTTCCTCTTTAATCATACATTAGATTTATTTCGTCTAAGTCTCAAATGGTTCAAGCCTCAAAGTTAACTCCAAGTATGACTTTTTTTTTTAACTCATTGAGTAAATATAATAATTTCTAAGCAGCACTCTCCAGTAGAAATATAATATAAGCCATATGGACAAAAGTTTTTAGAAACTAGACTATAAGTCAAAAGCAACAGGTGAAATTAATTTTAATCATATATTTTACATAGCTCAGTATGTTCAAAATATTATAGTTTCAACATATAATCAATATCAAATTTACTAATGTGCTATTTTACTGTTTTGGGGACTATCTGAAATCCAGTATGTATTATACTCTGAAAGTATGTCTCAATTCAGTCCAGCCACTGTGCTAGTGGCTTCTCACTCAACAGGGCAGTGGTAAAGTCACCAGTGGCTCTACCTCTGATAATTTCCTTCTTTGAAAATCAACACACCATAGTAAATGCAACATACCTAGTCTCTATCCGCATCACTTTTCAACTGTGCTCATCGTGGAGAGCCATTTAAGAGAAATCAAAATCTCAAAATTCCAGAATACAATCTGAGAACTGTTTGGAGAAATTAAATGGTCCAACAAATATGGATAACTGAGAGAAAATGAAACCAGTGCCTAGATGTGTATCCAATAATCTATCCAGTCCAGTGACTTGACACATCAAAAAATTAGATGCCCTTGCATTTTCACTAAAACACTAAACATACAAAATTGTTGGAGGAAAGTACATTCACTGAATTCTACCAGGTCAAAACATGCAGGCTTTAATTGAATTCTGTAATATAACATATGAGTTTTGAATGATAAGAGCAATAATTCTAGATAATACTTGCTATAAGATAGTTCCAAAGTTTTCTAATACATCAGTTAAATATATTCATTTGGACTACAAACAATTGTGAGAAAATGCTAACATACTCTGCTCCTTTCCCCCTTTCCCATCTTCAAGCTGGAGAAGGTGGCAAAGGAGTTTTTACAGATGCTTTTCTATCTTGGGTTGGGAATAATGACGCCATGTCCATAGTCACAGTGTTCTGTCAAATTGCTTGTAATGCCATGGAGAAAAATCACATAACCAATTACTTGTAATCATAGGGACCCCGCCAACAAACTTAAATTCTTCCTTCTCTAAAATATTTCTTTGTAGATAGTCCTAGTTAATATATTCTTTATCTATTTAAATTTCCATTTTTTTTCCTCAATGCTCTTTGACCATACTTTACTTCAATTGTATATGTAATCTCTCCTATCTCCCAGTCTACTCAAGAGGCACCAAAGCTCAGTAGGTGTAGGGACTGTGGTGTAATGAAGACCCACAGGCTGTGGACTAAAGCCAGTCTTAGTTCAGATTAATAGTTCACTATTAATGTCCTTGCCATTCATAGTGAGTGCTTTGGGCAAGGTGCTTAATCTCTCTGATTTGCTTCTTACCTTTAAAATGGATATGCGACCTAATGACTTCAGAACATCCAGCAACAATGTCCCGCACAAATGCTAATGCTATTGTTATTGGTATTATTATCAATATTAACCCAATAATCTCATTTCTAAAAGATCTCAAAGTCCTTTAAAAAATCACTAAGTTTAAAATACCTCAGTATTATCTATATCCTTCTCTATATATATAATGGATATATAGATATCTGTATACCTATATCTCTACAGAGATGGATACAGAGATAGAGATATTCTCTCTCTCTGTTACTCTGTCTCTGTAATTTTAAAGTTGGTCAGTAAATTAGACAGCGCTCTGATGCTGTCCCCTCCTACCATATTCTAGGACAGTGATTCTTGGGAATTATTCTCTGAGATGTTAACAGTATCTTTTTAAGTTCTATTTCAAAAAGGTTTGGGAAATAAATTTTGTATGAATAGTTTTTGATTTTTTGGTAAACTTTTCAGAACACTTAAAATGATTAAGGATTTGTGAATCTCCAGGAAAGGGGTATATTATCAGCATTTTCTAAATTTACATGAGCACAGAATCTTTTTTCTCAAAGTATTTTACAAGACTGGTATTCCAAAGATCATACTTTGAGAAATATTACAAGCATCTAACACTTTTTTTTCACCAACTGAATCATAAAACTGATTCAGCATCTTAGCCTACGTATAGTTTACAGTTCTTGCCCTTTTACTTGACTTGCAAATCAGAGAAACAAACCCTTTTCTTGCTTCAAATCTACTTAAAACATTTTTGTGCCAGGTTTCAAAATTTTGTTAATCCACAGTCTCTTACCGTCTACGGTGTAAATAGAATTCCATGTGAAGAAATAGTAATTAGAGGCACAAAAGGAAGAAAGCCAAGTTTTCAAATAAAACCTTCTCAGAGCTTCAAGTTTCAATAAATTTGAATATCACAGGTTTGAATTAAGAGATTGAGCTGCTAATAAAAAATTAAATGCAGAATTTTTAAAAGTCACATGACAAAACCCATCATATGTAACTGAATGCCCACTTATAATGAGGCCTTATATAAAACTATCATTGTTTATTAAATAATAAGAGTAATTATGATTTCTCACTTTTTCTCAAAATCACGATTTTAAAAGGCACAAGTAAATTAAATATATGCTAATATATTGAACAGTAATCAAGTTACTTGCAAAAGCATATTTTTCAAATCAATTTTCAGATGCCAAACATTTGGAGGGTATTTAATTGACTTTTTTCCTGAAAGATACTCAAGTGGAATGCAAATAGCTGAACATATATCTCCCCTTTTTAGTCTTTCTATAAATGTCACAATCTTTCTATCTGAGTCATAACAGATCAGTCGTTATTGGATGGGCTAACTCCTGTTCTTGTTCATCTTGGGAACTATGATAAATATCTGAATTTCCCAAGGACTTCTTTCTTTCATTCTTTCTACAAGGAACTAAAATTCAGGAATCCTCAGGATGCAAATTATAGATGAACTTAAAAACCAATAGGAGAGACAGAGAGAGAAAGACAAATGATTTGGGGGGGAGGGGACTTTGCTCTCACTTAACCATGCACTTGAAAGAAGAAACTATATCTTTTGTTCTAGCATGATATGATCACCAGGTATAGAACTGTAATTTTCCATAATTTTCATAAATTTAGGATATTAGCAACTTCCTATTTTATACTGTCTACTTCTATTACCTCCATCCATTCAACATGAATGGAGTGCTAGCTAAGCATGAGGAAGACAGACAGGTAGGTAGGTAGAGAGATATAGGCCTCAAAAATGAATCCATTTTCCTATTAATTTTCACTAATTGTATTATTTTGAATAAAAATCTGTAAGACTTCAAAACATTTGTAATCTTTACAATTTGCAGGCCCATTTTTCAGATGGCAAACTGAAGGTAAAACATGTAGATAATGTCAAACCTCTGAGATGCCAAAACTTTAATCAGTGATTTGCCCATCTAATACCTGCCAATCAAATGAATTCGTTTATTATTCACTTATTTAATTGGCTCTTTAAAAAATCTCTCTTATTTCCATATCCTATTTGACATGAATTAGCCTATATTTAATATTTTAAAGAGCATGCAACATTCATTTGGAACTGAGCTTCTATCTTGAAAGATAATTCAAGCCAGTCTAATATATAGGAATATGCCTTTTTAATATCCCAAATGGTCAACAGTACCAATATTCTAACTGTCACTAAATGGAGGCACAATTCAAATTTTGTTACTTAAAGTTAACAGTTTCAATCTAAGGATCTCTAAAGAACTCCAAGGCTCAGAAGCTTCTAGCTGCTTCTGGAGTTCAACTGACACACAGTCATGGCAAGCTGAGAGATAATTGCCCAAGGGCACTCATGAGCAGCAGTAGGGAAAATCAAATCCAGGGGTTGCATGCTCTTATAAATGTTTTCATCTCAAGAACACCAAAAAAAAAAAAAAAATGCTCTGCAATATGCCAGTCCTCAAGTGTACTTATTATTTCAATTTAATAAGCATTCACCTAGTAAGAATCCAAGAGACCAAGTGAAAATAAATGATACTTATTAGTGAATAATGGTTTGTTCCAGTCTCTGGGTTTAAAATAAAGTAACGTCATCAAAAGATAAATACCAGCACTATGCCTGGAGGTCAACAGGTAATGGTAAATAGGAACAAATGGAAAGAAACAAGGAAAACAGTTTAGAGAGTAGGGAGACTGATTTTTTTATGTCAATGATATATTTCTCTTTTTTTCCACCTCCTTGATTGGCTAGCACGATTACAATTAAATAAAAGAATTTCTTTTCAATAGATTTTGGTACAATTGAATCATAGACGGAGCCTTAAAAAGGAAGAAAAGAAGAGAACACTTTATGATAGGTATCATTTCTAGGAATGAAAAATGACATTTTTCCATTTCTATAGATATTACATGATCTTCGATGTAGCAGTAGTTTGGCCATGTCATATCCCTTTCAGAGAAGTTGTTTTCAGGCAGTAGGTTGGCCTCAAACTAAATACATCTTTAGAGAGATGTCTATCAGAAATTTCTAATAGACATCCTGAGGTCTTATTCAAGGTGTTTCTAATTGACATTATTGTCATGTAGCTGAGGAAAAAGATGGACTGCATTTAAAGATATACGATCACTAAACGGAGGTCAAGATCAGGAAATAAGGCTGAATCCTCATGAAGGCTTTGAACCAGAAACCAGAAAATAGTCATCAACTGGCATCTTCCTTCTTCCCCTCATATAGCCTGTGTCTGCTCATACTACCTAATTTTTTCTATGAAATAGTTCTTTCTCTATACACACCTCCTCCCAACACCCTGCAAAATAAAACCGGCCCAAAACGTCAGCAGCAATTCCAGAGGTTATGCCATTTCCTAAATCCAAACCCATAACTACAGTAGAAGCTAAATCCTCTTATCTGACCTTATCCAGTTATATGAACTGAAAAATCAGAGTGGTGACTTTTAAAATATATTTAGACTTTAAAATATAAATTATATTCATATATAATACATATATAGTACATGTATACTATAGTAATATAGTATATATGGCATATATATTGTAATATATAATGATATATACTAATTACTATATATGGTATATAACATTATATAGTACTGTAATGCATAGTAGGAAATATATAATACATATAAATATGTATTATAAATACATATATGTATTATAAATACATATAATATATACTCAATCAGTATAACTTTTTAAATTAAAATGGCTATATGTAAGTCATGCACCAATTTCTGACATAAGGTATTAACGCTGGAGGGGAGGGGTGAGGCGCAGTCTGCACCTCTCCACCTAGGTGCTCGCGCACCTGTAGGGAATATTGAGGTAGATAAGGGGACACAAGTAACATCTCATTTCCTTACTAGACAAAAGTATGACCTGATGTTAGGCTGGTTGTCACTTCTTCTCTTGCTAACTTGCCGGCAATCTTTGAAGGATGCTGTAGCCCACACAAATCTCTGACCTGGGAGCTCCTGTTTCATCTCTTCTGCCTTTCTAAGTCCCCCACCTAGGCATCCCAACTCAGACTCTGACTGCTGGGGCCATTTCCCCTCACAGGAGGATAAGTTTAGTACAGTTCTATCAAAATACCTTGAGTTCAACCACGGCTACTCAAGCCACAGGAAGCTCACACATCCGATCAACAGCATGCTCCTGGAAATTATATTCTGGGACTTTCAAGACTGGTTCATTAGAGACCTTCCAATGCACTGGACCTCTTAGAATACTTCTGCCTGCACCTCTTAGAAAATTTGCTCTGGGATAAGACAGCTGGCATGTAAGTTCAATTACTCTGAGAAAGTCATGCTGTGAGGAAGTCCAAGCTTGCCATCTAGAAAGGCACTATAGAGAAAAGAAAGATGCCTGATGAGTTTTAATCATTCCACTCCCATAAGACATTTAAGTGGAGAAGCCACAGTGGATGTTCCAGATCCATGAGACATGATATGGAAAAGAACTAAGGAATCAAGTCAATGCTAGTACTGAAGCACTTAGGCATATGGTCACAATGGAGGCACCCCAGTGTAAGCCGAAGTCATCATGAAGCAAAGACAAGTCATTCCCACTGTGCCCTGCCTAATCTACTGATCTACCAACTTGTGGGCATAGTCAATGGTTGTTGCTTATACTACTTTTCAGGATGGTTGTTACACAGCCATAGATAACCAGAACAACTATACAACCATCACATTCAAACTCTTTCAGTCTTTTAAGATATTATATACATTTTTGTGGATGGGTAAAGTTCCTCCATTGATATTTACTTTATAAGGTTATTTCTCTAAAAATAATCTTATTTCAGCTGAATTAGCATAGCTTTTGCTATCATAATGGCTTACTTTAAAATATATATATACATTTTTAAAAATAAAGTTTTTTGCCTATGTGATCTTGGGTAAGTAACATTAACTCCTCTCTATGTTTTATTTAACTTATTTTAAAAATGGAATAATAGCCATTTAATGGGACTCCATGGGAATTCAATAAAATAATATGCATAAAATGCCTTTCACAGCTCCTGACACATCGTAGGTACTTACCAAACGGTGGCTCTTTGGAATGATAGAATGTTTTCATTTTCACTACTATTCTTCATAAGAGCCAGATGTGCAAAAATACCTAAAGGAACTATTTCTGACAGAGTAAAAGTAATTTTGCATTTAAAAGAGTAAGGTCTGTGGACATATTTGTTGTTTTGCATCTATTTTTAGACCATTTGGAATAAGCTTGAGAAATCTTGTCAGTCTTTCCCAAGTATGTCTGCTTGTTCTACCAGAAGGAAACTTCTCAACGTTTTGAAGTTACCTAATCTTCACTTGAAATATCTGAAAAAACTTCACATATAGGAAGAGAAAGTAAACAAAGATAAATCATAGAAATTTAATCTGCCACAGACGCAATGAAAAGAGAAAAACTGTGTGGGAGGGGTAGAAGAAACTTGCAAACATTTCAATCAAATTAACATCAAGCATAAGTTAGACAAGACTGGAAAGATAATTACCTGCCTAGAAAAGCAATTAAATTGGGGTTTTGCCTTTTTTAAAAAACAGCACATGCTGCTATTAGAAAGAAATAATGGAAGTATTAATTGTAGTAATATAATATTTTTGGAGTTATTTTTTCTGAAATAACTATAAATGTGAAAATATGAAATGTTTGGTGTGAAGGTAGAGCCATGCATAATCAAATATTCTGGAAGCAGTCCGTCCTCACACAGGCATTCTTTTTTACAAGATTTTGACTGTAAATTATGATTTTACCTGCCCATAATAAAATGGTACTTTGAAATAAGTGTTATCTTCCAACAGTTCCTTCTGCTTTATTGGAAAAGCAGGATCTATGAATCCTTCCTTGATAACTTACTTTAGGCTCTTCATCTCTACTTCATCTCTAATTTATTCATTTTACTTGAGTCCTTCTTCAAGAGTGTCAAGGACTTTTATTTTTGTCACAGAAATCATTAATTTGCATTTGAAAGATGGGAAGTTGGGAATAAAGTCTTCAACTAATTATAATCAGTGGCCACATCTCGATGCAGAAGCCCGTGCATAGTCCCAAACGATCTATGAGGAGTAATGCACCCGTTTTATTCCTCTCTGTGTTTTCATCAAAATTGTAGAAATTTTTATTAGTCTCCTCCACATTTCATTTCTCATCATTTCCTATCTTCTTTTTATATGTGAAACATGCTTGGCTTTTCAATAGTCAATATTTCTAATTCTCTCTTATCATGAATTGCTCTCTTCTTCCTCCCCTTTAGCTTTCTTCGTTGTTTTACTTTTCTTATTATGAGAATAAGCACAGGATAAAAGATGGATCTAACAAAGATGGTAAGTGAGTATATTTTATAATTTATATTTCAGCAGAAAGTAAGAAAGATATTCACTGAATATCTACAGAAATGAAGGCATAGTATAAATAGCTAGTTAGTATTTGAAATCACAATTAGCTTTCATATCTATTATGTCTTTGAAAGAAAATTGTATTTCATATGTAGCATTTTTAAAAGATAAAACAAGCGTAGGAACTCTGTGAAATACCAAAATAAAATTTCAAAGGCAAGTCATCTATCAATTTGAAAAAAGAAAATTGAAAAACATTGTGAAGAAAAATAATTGCAACAACAAACAGAAGCCATAAAATCTCCAATAGAAGGGGAGTTCCGTAATGAAAACTTAATATAAAATAAATGTGGTTGTAATAAAATAGGTTCAAATTTCAAAGGTCAAAAGACGGGGGAAAAAAACACGCTCATGACAGAAAACCAGAATAAATTAATATAAAGTAAGATTTGGTAAAACAACTCAGATAAAACAAAACACCTTGAAAAATAACATTCAATCAAATATAATCAAATCATCTTGAACTCATCCCAGACCTTTATTTTATATTTTTATAATGTATACAGAAACATTCTGGATCATAGCAGAATTTAATTTTTTGGTATTCTTAAAGAGCAAAGAGTAGGTGCAATATGATCTTTTAACTAAAGTACAAAGATCAAAGCACAACAAACTTCAAGTCAATTTCTGTTTATAAAAATAGGTACCATTTTAGGATCAAATTCATATAATAAATCATCCATCAATATGTCAGCATACAGTTTCATCAGAAATATACCAAGAGACTTTGGATCCGATATTTGACAATGCTGATAAAATATAAGTTAGCCATCATATCTACTCTAGGAATATACTAATACCATTTGACCAATATTTTCAGGGCCTTTAACTCTGTGAACATCCAATTATTATAAAATAAAGTTGATTCTAAACCTGTATGTTTTACAGTCTAATTTTCATTCAATGAAATTAAAAAAATATCTCTCTATCTTCTGTCTCCATAAAGAGTACCACTAAAAACATCCATAATGAAGATAGCAACTCTAAGAGAAAACAAATATTCAGATATTGATTGATTTTTTATTTTGGGGATTAGATTGGCAAAGCCAACAGCCAATGAATGACAGAACTATTGCACTAATAGATATTTCAACTGTTTCCCTTGGAAATGGCAATGAGACTAATAACAGCCTGCAATAACAATAATGAATCTTAATAACGTTTCATGATGATGATGATGATGATTAACCTAGGCTGAAAATAAAATTATAAGACAGAATATTGTGCAAGATGTTGTCTGAGATTATAAATGAAATATGTTCTCTTCCATGTGTACAACATTTCCAGACAATGTGCAAGGTAGCAGCCATTTCTTTGGCGCATAATAAGAGAAAGATCATTCTAACCATGCAAATTAAATTCTGTTTATTGCTTCTGTGAAGTATATACTAAAAGCAATATATATACTTTCTCTTCCCATATCTGCAATACTATTTGTTGTGTTTAAGTCAGAGAGAAGTCCTCTCATGCCCTGATACAGAGAGAAATTAGCTCATCTCTGATAACAGATTGAGCCATCCTTAAATTTTGGTTTTTTCAAGGTAAAATTAAGTATGTTTAATTCTTACCCTACAATTTGGGTTTATTTAAACAAATACCTAAATTCTAAATCTCTTAAAATTGCTTACCTCCTGCCATTACATTTGTTTAAAAATGGCTGTTCTCTATTTTCGATAAAATTGATGTCAACCATGTGATCCCTAAATGTAACAACTTGATACAACAGCAGGTGGTTTTAGGGCATTATCATTTCAAGCCACTTTTAAAAATATAGATAAAAGTTCCAGTTTCAGTAGCATAGGTTATTTTCTTCCAACAGAACCTGTACTCTGCGTGATTAAGCAGTCTTTAATATTATTAAACTCTGTAGAACATTACATATAGCCTACCATCTTGATTGAACTCCAAAATAGAGAATGGACAATGAAGAAAGAAAGCCGATGTTGACAGTTTGGGAAACTAATGAGAAATGTGTCACCTAAACTTTAGCCAATATTTGACCCATAATTTAAGGTGTGTTCCTATTAAAGGAAATTATTTCATGTGATTAATTGTGGCTTTCCTTATGGTAACAGAGAAATCTCCTTCCTCCATCCATCACCAACCATTATATACATCTTTCAAATGGGATATAATGAGGTTTGTCTGCATTTCTCACATGTCAGAGGAGGGCCATCCAGTTTAAACTAAAATGTTGGAACTTGTCCAGAGTAAATAATCTTTCCATCTTCCAAAAAAAAAGTCTCTAGGGTGCCATTTCTATGCCAGGCACTTAATTCTGAATGCTTCTCTGTTCTAGAGCTCAACCCTGAAAGGGCTTATAGACAGTTTTTGACACTTTTGACAGACTTTGGTCCAGCAGTCAGTGTGGTGTGAAGTCTCAGTGAAGGTGAGCTTCTTTTAGAAGGAGACTTGAAAGAGGGAAAAAAAGAAGTGGTACAAAAGGAACTGGACCAGAAGTCAGTAAAAATGGATTCCAATCCTGTCTTTGTCTTGAACTGTATGATCTTGGACATATCATATCACTTAACCTATCTTGGCCTCAGTTTCCTCATTTGTTAAATTAATGAATGCTGAAGATGATCCCTCAACTTTGAAATTGAACCATACTTCCTTTTAGTGACTTTTATGCCACCTGTCTATGATTCTAATGTAAGCCTTTTTCAAATAATATTGATTAATTTGTTTCCAACTAGTCTACATTTTCCATCCCTTCTTTTGCTCACCATTTTGTCTGATGTCCCTATATTTGCTTCCCAAAGTACCGTTTTTACCATGCCTATATCAGTGGTTCTTAAAATTCATGATTTCAGAATGGGTGAGCACTCACTCCTTTAAGGGGGCCAGCTGATACCTGGCCTGGACCAATGGTTAGCAGACAGAAATATGGACACAATTTTGCCCATTTTTAAAAAGAACCCCAAAATCTTGGTTTTTATATGAAATCTACTAATTTTAAAATCTTATCAAATAATTCTAAAAAACCGAACACCCTACATGGATCAAATAAAATTTATCTTTGAAACAATTATAGCCCATGGAGCAGACGAGTACTTGAAATCTCTACTTTAGAGTTTCTAGTGCATTTCAGTAGATGCCCAAGGACCAACTGTTTTCACTCTGCATTCTGAGAGGCATCAAGATGAACACAGCAGAAGATTGCAACTACCCAACGGTCTAGCAAATTGGCAGTTACCTCAACCCACTCATTGCACATGTAAGAAAATTTATATCTAAACAATTGAAATACCTTTCCCAAGGTCTGATGGCAAATTGGTAACAAAATTGGAACAAGAATTCAAGGCTCACCCTTCTCAGTAAAATTTCTGTACCTTTTAGCCTTCCTCATTTTTCTAATATGTCTGATAGAAAAACTCCATGCTTTCAAATTGCAAACATAATTTTCTCATTTATGGAACTACCTTTCCTAGGATCACTCTGTACATTATTTGTCTTATTCATTTATATAAAATTTAATGTGTAATATTAAATTATACACAAATTATAATAAAATATGGGGTTTATGATACATGCACTTTACTTATATATATATATGAAATATATATAACAATATATAAACAATATGAGACTTTTAACAATGTGAGTTCTCCTCAAAAAATCTTCAGTTCTGTATACACATAGGACCTTACCTCCATCACATTCTCCATTATAAACAACATCCTTCCTCTTCCTAAGTTTTTTTGCCTGAAATACATGGTTTCTCTCTCTCAGGTACTATTTAAATAACAGTGGAAGAAGGCTAATCCTGACAGCTCAGTAAAATCACTTGGATAAGTCAAAACTGATCCATTCTTTTAGATGCCTTGTCATTTTTAACCAGTGGTTTGAATTTGACTTCTCAAATACAGACCACTATGCGAAACATACGTAGCTGACGCATTTCAAAAAATGTAAGAAAAAAATAGCATGGCAACACGAGATGAGCTTTATTTTTTCTTTTAAAAAGTGTTGCTGTATTCAGTAATTTTTAACATAACAAACACGGAAAAAATGTACACACGGGTCCTTTTTATAGTGTTACTAGAAAAGAATGAAAGTTAATGAATAGTAGAAATTAAAATGATTATCTCTGGGAATATTCAATTTATATGAATCATTTGTAATACCATTAAATCAGATGAATGTTCTCAGACCTAGGGGACCCAGGAACTGTATTTCATTTCTTCTCCTGTTTCTCCTCTTAGTTAAATGCTAAATCAGAGGATGAAAACAAGGAATCCACAGGCCAAATCTAATCTGTACACATTTCTGTATGAAATATGCATCATGCAAAAAAATATATATATAATGTATTATATATATTTATTTTATATATAAAAATATTATATATAAAATTATATTTATTTTATTTTTATGTTATTATTTTTGCTGAGGTTGTTGTTGAAACTATTAAGTTGCCTACTTTGAAAAATCAGGAAGTTTTACATACACACTGGATTCTGACTTGTCTTAAATAACTGGAAAATCTGGAAACAACTAACCAACCTAAGTCACCGCTCCCTTTAAATGGAATGCACGTGTCCTTTACCACAGTCCTCAGCTTTCATGCTTGTGTCTCCAACACTGAGCCCATTTAATAGTTGCCTTATACCCAAACCTCATCACTTATTTACTTCTGGGACATTTGTAGGGATCTACAATTGTGAATTTTTGCTGAAACAAGTGTATGCTTTACTAAACAGAAAATAATTAGGCAGTGTCCACACAACTCCAAAGCAACGAGTTAGTTAGATACAGAAAAATAAGAGTTCACACCAAATTGAACACTTATTTAAACAAACTTTTCAATCTATTCATTCTAGGTGGTAAAGTCGGGAGAACATTCTCCATGGATCTCTTACATCTCTGTACATCTTAGAAGCAAGGCATTGACTGCCCTTTCATTCTGAGTAATCATGTCAAAGGCATTTGTATAGTGAACAGCTTTGGGAGACAGAGAGACCATCCTTATCCAGAGCAAAGGACAGTAAGTCTTACTGCCCATTATAAAAGATGTGGGTTCTCTCAGCTCAGAGTTTCTGTCTTGTAAAGAAACCTACTGTGTGTGCGCACATCAAACTGGGACCACTTAGGTTGCCCCCTCCTGTCTTCTGCAAACATCCATGAAACTGTTGCAGGCTAACTTGTTACCCTGTAAATAGACTAAAATCTTAGACACTTCACCGCTTTTGACAAGTCGCTCCATTTACTAATTTTTATGAATTAACTGAACTTGGAGTTGACTCTAATATAAACCATGCTATATTATTTCAAATGTGTTCATTATGTTCACATAAGGAAAAAGATTTACAAACCTCCTACATAGTTGTTCAGAATATTCTGGGTGAATTGTTCATGACTAGGATACTGATACTGTAGAGGTGGTATGCTCTAGTGACTATGCATACAAGCTTTCCAGTCAGATAGACTACATCTTAAATCATGGTTCCCCTACCTATTAGCTGTGTGAACTTTGAATTGTTGCTTCCCTTTATTAAGTCTCAGCATCCACATCTATGAAATGGGGCAAAACTTCCTATGTTGTAATGCTGTTGTAAGTATTTAATTCAATATCTGTGGAGTATAACAGAAATTTTCTTGAGAAGTTCATTCAGTGGGATAATCTGTTGACAAATTATTTCTTGTTACTATAGATTTAGTAGAAAGGAACAAAATAGAATGTGTTGTAAACCTCCTTTTTTTTTTTTCCCCCTCTTCCCTCCAATGTACAGGAGGGTATTCAGGCCTCTATCCCCAAGTTCTAGGTTTTCCTTATCCTACAAGAATATTTTCTAAAGTTGTTTTTAAAAAGCCAAGAAGTCAAACCCTAACAGGCCTTTAAGCCTATGGTGATGGAATGTTCACTTGGGGAATCAAAGGTCAAAGAATAGAGGTTCCAGATGTGTTGATATCCTGGAATTTGACACTGTGACTAAAGGATCACTGAACCAGACCAAAAGCCACGTTCTTAAGGTAGCAGACACAGCAAGAGTTTAAGTTTGGGGTGAAAATGAAAACCAGATTATCTAGTCTTGGCATCTCAGTGAAGGCCCTCTGACAGATTTGTCCTACAAGTAGAGGTGCACCAGTGGAAATGCCCACCCTTAAATGACCACACGGGCCCAGGGAATAGAAAAATCCAAAGTGTCAAGTGTGGATTTAAAAACCAAGACCGTTCTCATTTTCATGCACTGCACAAGGAAGAAAAAAGATTACCAATGGAAAATGGCTGATGTTGGAATTCAGGCAAATTTTGGAAGTAAGGCCATCAACTTAGATTTATTGTAATTTGTGAAAAAATGTAAACTTGGTATTTATTTTATGAAGATCATCATAGAGCAATTTAAATCTGTTTAGCAAGTGCCTTGAAAATAGTATGTGCTCAATAAATTGGGGTCTTTATTAGTAGTATTTTCCTAGCCGATATATGCCATTCTTATTTAAAGATCTCAATTCTAGGACATCTATCTGTTTTCTTCTCAGACATGTGGAGTTGTAAGTATTCTAAGAGATCATCAAGACCAACCTCTTATTCAATGTAGCAACTATCTGTATAGCTTCTCTGACAGATGATTACACACCCTCTGCTGTAATATGTCCATTGACAGGGACTTCACAGTTTTTAGTAAGTATTCTTTGTGAAATTTCCATCCACCTACTTTTTTAAAAAGTAGAATATTTTTTATAAGGGCAAGACACCAAATTCCCAGATAAAGATTTTCTGACCATATTTTCATGACCATATTTTTATGACCATGTTTTGTCATAAAACATATTGAATAGTTGTATCTACAAAATGAAAAATAAACAGGAACAATGAAATTTAGTTTGCTCATTAAATGATTTGTATATTGAATCAAATGTGTAGGTATACCTGTTCTTATTTTTAACGTTACACATCTGTATGTGAGTTTTTACACACATAGAACTTGGGATTCCATCTAAATATAACACTGAGTATAAGGAATTAAGAAAGTCTGAAGCATTACATAATAGAGTAGAATAGAATATCATTTTATCTGACAGATCATCTTTGATGTAAACTAATAAAAATCTCAATAATAGTTGAAGATAAATAATAATACAAGGGAAGTCCTAAGAGAAAACCATCTAATTTGAAATTTATAAATTAGTTCCCCAAAAGTGTTCAGTGACTTGAATCTAATTCAAAGTGAATTTGGCACAAGATACTCGCATGCCCAGGATAATACATGGGCACATTGGAAACAAAGTAGTATGGAGTACAAAAGATCACCTCCTAGAGGTCTTCCTGACAGATCCTATCTATCTTATGCCCGGATGGTGAAAGGAGTCATGTTTAAAACTGACGGAAACAGAAATCATTTGCACCACATTAACTTAATTCGCACAGGCTCTGCTGAAACCTTGGGAAGTCATTTTATTGGGGAAAAGCTTAAATTATAGGTGGTGTATTTCCTCTACAATGAACGTGAGTTATTAAAAGCACTAACAAATCTTATCAGCCACCTATTGTTAGCCAAATTGTGAAATCCATTATATTTTCCCACATAAAATTTGCAAGCAATTCAACCAAATGAAGTTATTTCAATTCACCGCATTATCTATTTTTACTGTTGCTGAGGCATTATGGGGAATGTACAGATGAATAAGATTTGCCCTCCCCCTCTTCCCTTTTCCCCAATTTTAAGGAGTTTTAATCTAGTAGAGGGACTTTTGATAGGGACACAAAATACCTACATTAGAAGGCATACTATGGAAAGGACCATTATCTAATTATGGGTTTCTCCAGAACAAAGCCTTGGTCCCATGCACCAACATATTCTCTTCTCCAAGCCTAAGGCCCAATGTGTCCGCTGAATGAAGAATTTAAAAACTGGAAAAAAGATACGTGGACCAAAGTTGGGTATAAAATGAAAAACAGAGGCAAGGCCTCTAAGTGTGACTGAGGGAGAAATCATACAGTAAGTATCTGAGCTGGGGTTTTGAAGAACGAGGAAGATTTTGACAGGCAGTTATTAAGGGAAAGGGTATTTAAGAAACAGAATTCAGCATGAGCAAATTCATAAATATGGGAAAGAACAAAGCTAGATTCAAAGAATAGCAGGGAGCACCTTTGACTCCAGAAGTTTAAGATTAGCTGGAAAGGTATCTCTGGGAGGTATCACGTGGAGATTTCACCTGACAGAGGGCCAGGCAGTAAGCATATTCTTCATTTTTCTTTTTCTTTTTGTGTGACCAGCATCTGTTTACCTTAGCCTGATGACAGCGTTCTGTATGCCTAGGAATACCATCTCTTCTCTATATTTGTTTAACATTACGTTTTGTTTTTTCTTCCAGTTCTCTTGAGACATAATTGACATACAGCCCTGTATAAGTTTAAGGTGCTGTATGTATTGCTTACATACATCATGAATAATAAGTTTAATGAACATCCATCATCTCATATAGGTATAAAAGAAAAGAAAAAAATACGCTTTTCCTTGTGATGAGAACTCTTAGGATTTACTCTCTTAACAACTGTCCTATACAACATACAGCAGTGTTAATTACATTAATCATGTTGTACATTACATCCCTAGTACTTAATTATCTCATAACTGGAAGTTTGTACCTTTTGACCGCCTTCAGCCAATTCCCCCTCCTCCCAACTCTGGTAACCTACAACATTATGTTAGTTCCTGGGGTACAACATAGTAATTCGATATTTCTGTATATTACAAAAGGATCACCTGAATAAGTCTAATTACCCGCTGTCACCATACAAAGATATTACACTATTATTAACTATATTCTCTACACTGTACATTTCATCCTGTGATTCTTTTATTTTGTAACTGGAAGTTTGTACCTCTTAATTTCCCTCACCTATTTCACTAATCCCCTTACCGCCCACCTCTCCGGCAACCATCTGTTTGTTTTCTGTATCTGTAAGTCTGTTTCTGTTTTATATTTGTTCATTTATTTAATGCAGTATAGTGCCCAAGTCATAAGATAATGAATTTTTACACATGTAAAAATAAGTGTTTACCAACCAGATCAATATTTCTAGGATGTTAGGTGGTCCTCTGTTCTGTCTATTAACACTCCATAAAAAGAGTAATATGCTCACTTTTATTACTATATGTTAGTTTCATCCATTTTGAGTATCTTGCTTCTTCAACTCAACCTATGTCTGAGTTTCATCCATGCTGTTGCACATAGCAGTACCTCATTCTTTTTCTTTGTTTTATAGTATTCCATTGTATAAATACAGCATTACATAAATATAAGTAGTCTATTATGTAAGCACCTATTTATCCATTTTACAGCTGGTGAACATTTTGGTGGTTTTTAGTTTGAACAAATCAAGTTAAATTTGAAGTTCTGTTAGGACTAAAATCTTTATACAGATAGTGGCCATATAATCCAGTTTGCCTAAATCCTACTCTTGACATATTTTTCTGGCATAATTATTAATAGTGCCCCCCTCATTTTACTCTCAGAAAGTGATGTGGTTTGTATGATAAATTACATGATAATCCTATATAAAAAATAAGATGATACAGTTAAATACATATTATTTTCTGAAATGAAAGACCAAGAATAGCCATCGTTTACTATCACAGTAGTTAACTGGATCTATAAAATAAAAGTGAATTAGAAGAATTTCCAAGAATTCCATATACTGTACGATGATCTTAAGTGATCTCTTATTATCATGCATACTGGGCAGTGATTTATTTGAGAATAACTTTAGAATTTCATTACATAGATTATTAAAATTAACTTCTTCTTAAGACAGTATATGAATAATAGAATATAAATAGAAATCACATCAAGAGCTACAGAACAATTTCTTATCCAAAAACATTTCTTGAGGAGTTCTGTGGGAGAATGACATATTTAATTTTCTCTCTGGCTTTCATTTCACATATATACACCCCAAACACAAGAGAACAGGACCCACAACATGACATTTCACTGAAATCATCAGTAATATCTACATGTTTACTTTTTTTCCCCCTCTTATATATGGCTCTATTTACTTTGAAACATCTCATAACTGGACTTGGCCATTTTCCTTTTATTCAGTGCATTTATTATTGATGCTGTTTTAAATTATTGATTGTGCTATTTATTTGGTATTCCCAAGACTTTTAAAGAAAAGGATTTTTCCCCTAAGTAACTCACATTTAACTCCACCTCCATCTCTCCTCTAAGCACTAATTTTATCAATTATTTCTATATACATTATGTATTTCATTCATCACCAATGAAATGTGCATTGAAATACCTGTTTTTAATTTCTTCTGAATATATTATATATCCTGGACCCCAAGCTTAAGTGTTGATGATTTCTACTGTTATACTGGAGTCTCATGGATACAATTTGTTACCATTAAAATCATGTTACTAAGGATTACTTTTCAATCAGTTTGTGAAATTTAGCCTATATACACTAGAAGGCCTGAAAAATTGGCAAATGGTAAAAGCTTGATGGTCTTACTTAACAAGGTGTTAGTGTGCATTCATAGCAAAGGTATTAAATGGATTTATTGCCTCAAAGGGGTGTTCAAAAGAGGCCATAGATAAAAGGAGGAAGGCTAGCTAGACATAACACTGTGAATGATATCTTCCTAATTGTCTTCTGATGAAAGAAAAAAGAACTGGGAAATGTGTTTTAAACCAACGATGGAGAGGAAAAGGTACTTTTCTAATTTAAGTAACACATTATTACAAAAGCCACTCCATGAATTTGTAAAAATCCAATAGGAGAATGGGTGACAAGATTTGCAAAAATAACAACAAAGGAAACTTCTGATCTCTGTTTGTTAGAGAGGTTTTCTCCTGAAAAGATATATATTCTAATGGAGGAATTTACCTTTAGCATACTATGACATAATATAATATTTATAGATAAAAATAAACACTATCCCACATTATCTGTTTATATACTTATTACAAAATTATTTTGAGATCATTATTAATTCTCTATTATTTGTTATTGCTGCTGCTCTTTTCTTTCTCGCGGCAAAAAATTAACCTTGTAGCATCTCAAACTTCAAAGAATCCAAACATACAATTTGGTCACTGACAGATCTCAATGCATCTAGAGATAAAGTTTTTCTTTCCCGGTAGGCTTTTACTAAATATGCAATGTGACTATGTTCTGCATTTTGAATTTCATTAAATGTCATTTTGTCCAACGCTCTTTTAAGTTAATCCAACTGGCCAAGCTTCCAACAGTGGGTCTTGAAAATGAATTTTAACCTGCCTCTAAAGGTATTCTCTCCAGGAAATTTTCATAAAACCCTGATCAAAATGCTGAGATTTTATAGGACACATTTGGAGTCTTTCACTAAATATAAATTTGTAGGCCTCATCTCTGCTTAACTTCAATCAATAATATTTCTAGACTCGTTCAAGGCTATTAAAAATACACTACAAAATTTCAAGGTGTTATTTTCATAGGGAATTTTCTGACATAAGGTAACTAAACCAAACTCTACCTCTCTTGAAAACATGAAAACACCACAGACAGTCTTCAGGTATGAATCCTTGTCCTCAGTTATTCAAGCATGTCTTTGGGCATTTCATAGCCCTCCCTCTCATACCCTCTTTGGAAGATTCCAGTCATTCCTGATGTTAACTGATCTCATTAGTCAGAATCTTCTCCTGACCAACCTGGATTGTTTTCCAAGGAGAATGGCTTTTCTTTCCCCAAAATTTATACAGCGTTTGCAGGAAAGCACATACTTAAAAATAAACAACATTAAAACAATGGGAAATGGAACCCTCACAAAGTGTTTATGGAAATACAAAACAGTGCAGTCACTTCGGAAAACAATCTGGCAGTTTCTCAAAAAGTTAAATGTAGCGTTACCATATGATCCAGCAATTCCACTCCTAGGTATAAATCCAAGAAAAATAAAAACATGCATCCACAAAAGAACTTGTACATGAGTGTATTATTCATACTACCCCCCAAAAGTAGAAACAACCCAAATGTCTATCAACTGAGGGTGGATAAATAAAATGTGGCATACCCATACAATGGAGTATTATTAGGCCATAAAAATGAATGAAGTGCTGATACATGCTACAACTGGGATGAACTTGTAAATATACACTAAGTGAAAGAAGCCTGTCACAAAAGATCACATATAGTATGATTCCATTTACATGAAATGTCCAAAATAGGCAAATTTACAGAAGTAGAAAGATTAGTGGTTGACTAGGAAGGAGAGAGGGGAATGGAAGAATGAAGAGTGACTGTTAATGGAAACGAAGTTACTTTCTGAAGTGATGAAAGTGTTCTAAAATTAATTCTATTGAAGGCTGTACAAGTCTGTGAATATACTTTGGATTGTATAATTTAAAACGAGTGAATTGTATGATAAATGAATTCTATCTCAATTAAGTGGTTATAGTTTTAAAAAAGTGTAATGTAGCATGAGATACATACATGCATATATACATATATATATATCCTATATACCAACAATAACCAGACTGAATATTTATATTTATTCAACTAACATTAATTGAGCACCTAGAAAAGAAGAATATATTAAACATTTTTTTAAATGACAGAAACAGTAAGGAAACAATAAGCTTTTAAAAAGAATGAGGTAAATAAAATTCAAGCAAATCTAGAGAAGAGAAAAGAAATATGAGTCAAACCTTGGCTCTATGAGTTAATACCAGAGTAACCTTAAACTAGACAGTTAATCTCCCTCAGCCCAGCTAATCCTCATCTGCACAGCAAAAGCAGTCTGATTGTACTAATCCGTCTTCTATTCTAGAACATTTAGATCATTTTTAATGTTTTTGGCAATTACTGCTTTTAAATTAAAAAAATAAAACAATAGGAAAAAACTTTTAGAAATTAAATTTAGCCTATTTCATTAAATTGCATGTATTTTTAAAGACAGAAAAAGAAAGACTGCATAACCATATTCGCCATACCTGTGCACCTTACAGTGGAAAAAAATGAATGCCTACAGTGGAACAAGATATAGTGTCAAATTCATAAGTTGCATTTCTAATTTGGGGCCTATTACCAGTGTTTTAAGTAAGGTATTTTACTTCTATCATGATCAATAACAAATAAGTCAAATTTGTCCATCCCAAAGAGTGTTTAAAATCAACAATTATCATGTTTTTTGTCAAGCAACTTCATTTTCAACTCAAAAAGCAAACACACCAACAGAATCATTATTCCTTAATTTTCAGAGAGTAGTGGGCCCGAAGCCCAGGTCTGCCTTCCTTTCGTTTGTCTTGTGACTCCGCAAGTCACTTTACCTTAGTCTAAGTTTCAAAGGCAGATGCTATAAGTGGCCTACTCATTTTCTATTCTCTCCTTGTCTTTAGATATAAAGGCCAATTAGTTTTGGACATCAATGTACCCAGTTAATACTCAGCTTTCCCTGTGTTAGCTTTAGGCATTGAGAAGTAAAAGGAAGTTCCTGAGAGGGGCTTCCATGAACACTTTCAAACAGGGGCAAGGTCAGCTGGCATTCCATTTTGGTCCTTTGTTCTTCATGCTTCCCCGCTACAGCTTATCTAGAATGTGGACACCACACCTGCAGGAATAGCAGCCATACTATGGATGAGGTAGCACATCACACACCATGGGTGGGACAGCGAAGTAGGGAGATAGAGGGATTTCTTACAATATCATGTAGCGAATGCACCAGCCCTGGACACTATACATAGAAACTAAATCTCATTTGCTTAAGCTTCTGTTTCCTAGGTTTTTCATTGCTTGTAGCAGAATACATTCTTTTTCTGATACTATCTGAAGGTAATAATTGTACCAATCCCTGTGACTGTTGATTAGCACTATGCTTAGCACATGGTAAGTACCAGAAAATGTTTACTACTAATCTTATTAGCAGGAATTCTATCATAAACCTTAACGGATAGACATCTCTAAGATATCGAACTTCTGAGGCAGGACATGACTGGGAGAGAGATGTGTATATGTGAAACCAAATACAAAGACACACATTTAAAAATCTGATCTGTTTCTAGTCACACCTTCATTCAGCTAGGGAAGGTTTCTATATTATACGCTTAACTTTGGAGCTATTGCCATTTTCCCATAGTCTCGAAGAAGTCAATAAGTAATTGATAAATTTTCTGTCACTGTGGGCAATTAATAGAAGTTACACAGCATCGGTTGCATCAGTTTTCCTGTATCCGAGGAGCAAAAAATTGATTTCACAAACTTACTGGTGCATATTGATTCAATGCCTATCCCTAGGCCATTTCTATTTAATGCTTTTGTGCAGTCATTGAAAAAAGTCTCAGACTGCCAAATAAAATATAGTTCTGTGGAGTTTTTATCTATTACTTTGCTTTGCAAATATTTTTGGAATCAGTAATGCACTTTCAAGCTGAGGGATGTGGATATTCTTTCTCTTAAAATATTTTCATATCTAGAAAATAAGAATAGGAAACAATTATTCATTTAAGTCTGAAATCTCAGGTGACACATTCACAAAGATATGAGAGTATGTGTTTTTTGAAAAAGAATAGGATTTGTGTTTTAAGCTTCTCTCTTGGGTTTCAATAAGTGGTTTGAGATCAAGGAATACAAATATATTTCCAACACTTTATTTTCAGGGGGGTACTGTGCCCTCATCTTCTCAGGGAGGCCTGGGGTCACATTCAAAGAGCAGGGAGGCATCCAAAAAATATCTGAATATATATAATATTCAGTAATACTAGACCTTAAAAGCAATTCTAAAAACTTCTTTATTCAACTATTTCCCTGTCAAGAAATGTGGATGAAGTGCCCATTCTGTGGCAGGTATATTCTAGGTCTTGGGGAGAACAGTGTGAGCAAAACAGACAAGACTCCTGCCCTCATACAGCTTATATTCAAGAGAAGTACAAATGGATGGGGAGGGGAAAGATAGAAAAATATCAACAAATAAACAGCATAATTTCAAATAGTGTTAATGCCGTGAGGAGCGGTGATGGTATCTAGCAATGGATGAGACAGTAAGTGGGGTGAGTGGGAATATCCTACCTAGATAAGGTGGTCAAAAAGTCTTTTTCAGAGGAGGGGACATGTGAGCTAAAACCTGAATGACAAGGAAGAAGCTGTACAAAAATCAGGTAAAGTACAGTCTAAAAAGAAAGAATAGATTGTGCAAAGGCCCTAAGGCAGGAAAAAGTTTGGGTTCTTCAAGGAGCAGACAGAAGAGCTAGCGGCTGGAGTGAGCAAAGGGTGAACAGGGTAAAATAAGAGCTATCAACAGAGGCTAGATCATAAAAATCTTCATTCTTACACAGAGTGGATTTTATTTTATGTGACATGAGTAGCCACTCGAGGGTATGGGAGTTATTGCACCAGACTCATATTTTGTTTATTCAATCCCAGTGTCCCTAATTAAAGCTATTTTGTCATTAATTCTATATTTCAATTCCCTCCTGCTCCCTCATGTGAGGACACAGCGAGAAGCCAAGCCAGGAAGAGAAAAACCTTGATCCTTTTTCTTGGGCTTTCCATCCTCCCGTATTGTGAGAAAACAAATTTCTGTTGTTTAATCTACCCAGTCTGTGGTATTTCGTTAAAACAGTCCAAGATATTTGGATATGAGCTTTCCAAAGAGTGATCAACACAGAGACAGAGAAGAGCTTGAGAAAGCAGCACTAACCTCCCCACGACACACGTCAAAGTCATAGTGATCTTCCACACAATGCTTATCAAGACTATTACATTGAATTTGATAGATGATCAAGAAACCGTTTTCCAAACTTTGCTCTGGGATAGAAAATCTACATTTATACAACATCCCTTGACTTATTCACAGCAGCACCCTCCTGAAACCAGTTACCCCCTTGACAATGAGACAAACATTCAAACATATGGCTCCATTCAATAAAATAGCAGTCAAGTTATGTATATGTCATTTTACAACAACTAAGGTTATAGTGTGGTATTATTTTCTAATTGAAATTTACTATCATTTTTTTCCTGAGACATTTTTCCTAAAGACGTAAAATAATTTTATGTTTCAGCAAATGCAATTTTATTCTTCTTAATTAATAACACAATTGTGTGTTTCTCATTTTGATTCATTACAAGAATCTTGACAGTTGGAAGAGTTTGTAAAATGTGTTACGTTGTGTTGTTGCTTAATACCTTATTAGGAAAACTGTCTTGCCTCCAAGTTAGTTCCGCTTGCTACATTACATTGAGACTGTAAGTTACTTTGACAGGGAAACAGGAAAAGGAAGTCTCTACTTATAAATACTTATTTATTTACATATAAATATAAATAAGAGGAAACGTAAAATTATTCTGCAACTTACATGATGATTGAGAATCCTGATCAGCATAAGCATAAAACTCAAACACAAGGCTATTTTCTTTCTCCTCTGATATCTTTATGAACATAATCAGGACTTTTATACAGGCCTTACTAGCCAATATTATAAACACTGTTAATGTTTATGAATACATGTCTCATTTCCATTTTTAGCATCTACTTATCCCTAAAAATAAATGCCCTATAGTTCTGCTCAACTTAAATATTAAGAATCTACCAGAACTTATTCTCCTCTGTAAGAGTAACAAAATAAGCTTATTTCATGGTTATGTGTGATTATTCTAGTCTAAAACATTCATAAAATTGATTGTAATATATGACTATCTTCTTCAACATGCAGTCTAAGAACAAAAAGAGGGTGGGGACAGCAAAATGTTGCTCAAGATGGAGATTTATTATTAAACTGAAATAACAGAAAATTAAGCAAGGGATTTTCAGGCAAAGGGAAACAAAACATTCTGCTTTCCTGATGCACTGTTATAGTATTAAAGCTAATCAGTTTTGTTTGGTGAGTGCTCTTGTGTTAAACTTGTCAAGTGCAACATTAATTAATCATCTTTACCTCTGAAAAAGGATCCTTAGTGTCTGTTTCTTCTCCTCTCTCACAAGAAGAAAGGAAAAGAAAGATAGAAAGGGAGAGAGAGAGAGGGAGAGGAAGAAAGAAAAAGAAAGAAAGAAAGAAAGAAAGAAAGAAAGAAAGAAAGAAAGAAAGAAAGAAAGAAAGAAAGAAAGAAAGAAAGGAAGGAAGGAAGGAAGGAAGGAAGGAAGGAAGGAAGGGAGAAAGAAAGAAAAAGAAAAGAAAGAAAGAAAGAAAGAAAGAAAGAAAGAAAGAAAGAAAGGAAGAAAAGAAAGAAAGAAAGAATAAAGAAAGAAAGAAAGAAAGAAAGAGAAAAAGGAAGGAAGGAAGGAAGGAAGGAAGGAGAGAAGGAAGGAAGGAAGAGAGAAAGAAAGAGAGAAAGGAAGAAAGAAAGAAAGAAAGAAAGAGAAAGAAAGAAAGACAGACAGACAGACAGAAAGAAAGAAAGAAAGAGAAAGAAAGAAAGGGGAGGAGGCAGGGAGGGAGGGACAGAGGGAGGGAGGGACAGAGGGAGGGAGGGACAGAGGGAGGGAGGGAGGGACAGAGGGAGGGAGGGAGAGAGGAAGGAAGGAAGGAAGGAAGGGAGGGGAAAGGAAAGGAAAGGAAAGGAAAGGAAAGGAAGGGAAGGGCAGGGAAGGGAAGGGAAGGGAAGGGAAGGAAAGGAAAGGAAAGGAAAGGAAAGGGAAGGAAAGGGAAGGAAAGGAAAGGAGGGAAGGGAAAGAGACTGAGAGAAAGAGAGGGAGGGAGAGAAGGGAAAGGAAAGGAAAAAGTGAGAGGGCTGGGAAGAAGAGCTCAGCCATAGATTGAAAAAAAAGGAACCAGGTAGGTTTCAAGTTGCTTTAGGAGCAAGAAAAAAGTTATGGAAACCATTAAGTTAGACTGCAGTCAAACCCTCCCTTTCAGTAATGACCATTGTACCACAGGGCTTGTCAAATTTCACAACCCCCTGGAAGCAATGATTACATTACCCATAATCAGATGAGTGCCCTAAGGGGCCCAATCTGCTTGGGGAGCTGATAAACCAGGTCTGCACACAAAGCTTCAGGTAGTTTGGATAGCAAAATAAGATCTGGCTTGCTTATGCACAGTGGCTTTTGGATATTTTGCATTGCTGCACAATATGTCACTCTTTAAAGATAAAGAAATAATACCCGCCAGCAATCACCTTTCATCAGTCATTTGTGTCTCAGTAGAAATTAGGTTCAAGTTGCCAGGGCCTGGTGTGAATGTTCCTTTATAAGCATACCTGGGCTTCATGCTGCTTTGTTATGTGGCTACTTACATAATTTACAGCCTCAACACTTGGGCCAGGATTATAGGAAATCTATGCTCAGGGTCTACATTTGTCCTTTCATTTGGCTGAGCGTGTATTTTAAAGAGAGAATCTTAATAATTTTATGTTTCCCCTTTTTGTTTTTGTGTAAACAAATAGGTAGTGCAAAAATAAAAAATAAGAGAATAATTTTATTCCCATCTCAGTTCTTTATACCATACTCATCTTGCCTGAGTCCCAAGGTAGGCAAAACGAAATTTCACTTATTCATGTTGCATGTTCTTTTAACTACAGGCTGATTACTGATCTTCATAATACAAGCCCCCTTAGTGAACACTATGTGTCTTTTTATAGGGAATCATAGTGCTCCTAACATCCCATGTGCATTTCTCAAATAATCTGTTCTCTTTTAAAAGTACTGGGGCTCATTGCCAAACCATTAAGAATTAGAGGAAAAACTCCCAAAATGTATACATAAAGAGGATAGGTTTAAAGTTGAGGGATTGCTAATATATATGCTGTCTTATTTGGACTGCTATAACAAATTATAACAGAATGGGTGGCTTAAACAGCAAACATATGTTTCTCAAAGTTCTGGAGGCTGGAAGTTTAAGATCAGGGTGCCAATATGGTTGGGTTCTTGGGGAGGGCCATCTGGCTGGTTTACAGATGGTGGTGTTCTTGCTATGTCATCACATGGCAAAAATAGAGCCAACTAGCTCTCTGGCCTCCTCTTATAAGGGTACTAATCCCATTCACGAGGGTCCCACCCTCAGGACCTAATTACCTCCCAAAGGCCCTACCTCTTAATACCATTACATTGGCATTAGGGTTTCAACGTATGAATTTTGGGGAACACAAACATTCTTTAGATAGATAAATAGACACCTGCACTCCAAGTGCAATGATGAAAAATGGCAAAATTATGAAATATCACTGACACCTTTCACCTACCACAAAAATCATGTTCAGTGCTTTTTCATGGGCTCTACCACTCCCACCTTAAAGGAAGTATTTTGTTGTTTATTACTGCTCGAACTGCATCTTAAAAAACCACTTGAAAACACAATGAATACTGCAAATGAAAGTACCTCTACTGGTAGAACTCCTGGTATTTGAAAGATGATAGTAGAAAAGATAGTTTTAAACAGTAAGAACGCCATACCTTCTCAACTAGGAGTATATCATGTTAACATCCATTTACACCAGCAACAAACATAAGGCTGAATAAAATTACCAAAATGTACTTACACATTTTATGCACTCTATACAATGATAGGCTCTTTTCTTGTACACCGTTAATGAGACAGGTGAAACAAACCCTGTTATATGGCTACTGATGCGTCAACACCCATGGGCAACTACCCATGTGAATTAATAGACGAAAATGGAGTCCATTGTTCCTTTAACCTTGATTTTCCCCTATGATATAAAAAGTGATAAGCTACCTTAGAGATAAGTATAATATACAATAGGAGCCAAACTACTGGACTTTCACCAGACATCTGTCACCATGGTAACATCTATAAAGACAGAAGCAAAAATAACAGGACTGGAAAAATCAAGCTTCCTAGAAAACTGTCCTTGCAAAAGAGGTAAAAATCTAAAACATTTCTCATTATTTTCTTGTCAAGGAATGAAAACATGACCACTGTGGCATGTTTCAAGATTCCGGATAAGTGGCAAAACCATTCTTAAACCCACAACTCCACTTCAGAACAACTGCTCATTTAGAATCCTTCCGAACAAAGATGGCACATAGTATGATATCTTTCCACTTCACTTGCTAGTCCCTTTGAAGAGTTGCACTTGACATTCAGTGACAAATCACCTCCCTTAAGGCTCTCAAGTCACATATCACCTACTGCAGACTTGAGATTTAAGTCCTATACAAGAGAATCATTCTCTACCAAGCGAAAAATTTGCTTCCTGAGAATTCTCACCTCCTCCTCCAAACATGAGCCCCCCCATGCAACAGGGGGGCTCCTTGAAGGAGGTCTTTAAAATAGAAAGTAACTATGCTTCCCTGTCTCACCAAAGAATTCAGTATAAGGTAGTCTTGAAACTATATTCATGGGTTTTTTCTCATAGCAGGAAGATGCATATTAAAATATGACGTTACTGTATGCTGATTATTTTCCTTTGTAGGAAATGAATTAAAATTAATTAAAATTGGGAGTGGGCCAAAATGGCAGAGTAGGAAGACCCTGAGCTCATCTCCTCTCACAGGTATACCAAAATTACAACTATTTACGGAGTAACTATTGATGGGAAAGATCAGAATCTAGCAGAAAAGATCTTCTACAATGAAAGATATAAACAAGGAACCACAAGACAGGTAAGAGGGGTGGAGATGCAGTATAGACAAGACCCATACCCCCAGGTGGGTGACCCACAAACAGGAGGATAATTACAACTGTAGAGGTTCTCCCCAAAAAGCAACAGGTCTGACCTGTTGCTTTTTGGGGAGCAACCCTACATTAGGCTCCCCCAGCCTGGGGGTCCTGCAATCAGAAGATGAGACACCAGAACATTTGGCTTTGAAGTCCAGTGGGGTTACTTTCAGAAGACTCAGAGGACTGTAGAAATAGAGACTCCATTCTTATACGGTGCACACAAAATCTCACACGCTCCAGGACTCAGGGCAGAGGCAGTAATTTGAAAGAAGCCTAAATAATTTCACATCAAAATATGCAATCAGTCCACATATTCCATTGGCTACATAACACAGATACCCTGTGCAATTCTGCGGGTTTAGAAAGATGAACCAACTGAATATTTTACTTGCAAATAGGCATTCACCAAGAAAGCCAATAAGGTCCTTAGAAACATAACAGATAGGAGTTTCTGACAGGAATTCTGTTGGCCTCTCCCTCTAAATAGGCAAAACTAGGAAAACACTTGTATGATAGAAAGTTCCCAGTTTCTCCATCCTTCTCACATTTTCCACCTTGCTTGATCATCTGTTACGACTTTCCCAAACCAATCTCTTTCTTATTTGTATGTGGAAGAGAGGCATTCCCTAAGGAAATATACAAAATTGAAGTATTTTATGGGTGCAGTCAGCATGTAACAAATGACTTATGACAACCATCTGAAATGTAGCAATTTTGCATTTTCTAAGTCCATTTACTACACTCTGCTATACTCTTGAAACATAACCAAGACCCTAAATGTTTCATTGTGTCCAGAAGACAGCAGAGATGAACTTTTTATAAAGCAATAAGTTTCCTTGGGCATATCTGTTGCTTCCAGGTAAACTTAACTATGATAGTCATTAATACAGTGGTCAGTATAAATGTCCTGAATATCTCAGTCACAATTAAAATAAATAAAAGTATGCCAGGGGTTACACATAACCCACTTTAGCCTCTAGGGTAAGCCACTTTCAAGATTTGCCTGGTGTATCTCAGTCTTCAGCAAGATAATTATCTATCGTAAAGACAATGTTTAAAAAGCAACTGTTATTGGCAAAATATCAAAATTTCAAATATATTTAATAGTAGGTAGCTATAGCTACATTAAAATAATAAAATGTACCTCTGATAATTTCATTATTTTATTATTAAATTGATCTTCCCGATGCTTATGATATATCACGTCCTATTCAGAATCTAATGCTTCCTCAATAGACACTGGATAAAGTCCAATCTCCTCAATTAAAATTCAAGATGTGACAGGTCTACCCTACCTCCCTCTCTAAATTTAACTCCCACTGCTACACTGGATAAACTGCATCATTCTACTTCTTCCACTGAAAAGATGCTCAACATCACTAATTATTAGGGAAATGCAAATCAAAACTACAATGAGGTATCAACTCATTTTGGTCAGAATGGCCATCATCAAAAAGTCTACAAATAATAAAAACTGGAGAGGGTGTAGAGAAAAAGGAACCTTCCTACACTTTGGTAGGAATGTAAAATGATACATCCACTATAGAGAACAGTATGGAGGGTCCTTAAAAACTAAAAATAGAGCTACCGTATGATCCTGCAATCCCACTCCTGGGCATATATCCTGACAAAGCCATGATTCAAAGAGATACATGCACCCCAATGTTCATAGCAGCACTATTTACAATAGCCAAGACATGGAAACAACCTAAATGTCCACTGACAGATGAATGGATAAAGAAGATGTGGTGTGTGTACACACACACACACACACACACACACACACACGTGCACACAAAATGGAATATTACTCAGCCACAAAAAAAGAATGAAATAATGCCATTTGCAGCAACACAGATGGACCTAGAAATGATCACACTAAGTGAAGTGGTCAGAAAAAGAAAGACAAATATCACGTGATATTGCTTACATGTGTAACCTTAAAAAAAAAAAAGAATGATATAAATGAATTTATATACAAAACAGAAATAGACCCACAGACATGGAAAACATATTTGTGGTTACCTGAGGGGTGAGGGGAGGTGGGATAAATTGGGAGGTTGGGATTAACATATACACACTGCTATGTATAAAACAGAAAACGAGCAAGGATCTACTGTATAGCACAGGAAGCTATATTCAATATTTTGTAATAACCTATAAGGGAAAAGAATCTTAAAAAGAGTAGATATATATACATAACTGAATCACATTGCTGTATACCTGAAACTAACACAACATTGTAAATCAACTATACTCCAATAATAAATAAATAAATACAGTCTCCACTCCCTGAGGAACTTTGTTTACAATATTCTTTCTGCCTGTTGGCTCCTCTCTTCTACATTTAGAAGCATCACCTTTACTTCAAGACTCTCAGAGATAGTGTCAGAGTTTGGTGATGGTAATGACAGCAGCTTCTTAATAAATAGAATTATTATTCTTATTATCTACCAGATGCTACACTTGGAATATCCTCATTATATAACAATTCTCTTCCTCAGTATTAAGACATCAAATTTTAAAAATCATTTCTAATTCTCATAAATTTCATTCATGCAGTCCACATATAATTTTTCAATTGGATAAAGTGGCAATATAATACTGACCAAGGCTGACACGGGCCTTGCCCTCATGGAGGGCACCATGGTGGGTGAGGAAGGATAACAGCTAAACTATGAAGCATGTATTATTATTATTCGATGCCACAGATGGACAATGCAGGCTTAGAAAAGAAAAGCAATTTAGCTAATTCCATACACTAAGCAGAGTTCGATTTCCTTGTCCAATTCATTCTCTCATTCCTTGGTCTAACTACTTTATCTAAATTCTTATGGTATGGTATGCATGCAACATTCATTCAGCACTTACTATATGCTATTTTGCATTGATATTTAAATATCCATATGTGCATCCTTTCTTCCTAAATAAAGTGTTAAAACCCTTGAAAGTAATGACCCCATCATATATCTTTTGTATCCTTGAGGCTAAGGGCAGTGTTCAGTCTAAAAAGCAGATATTCAATAAGCTGGATAATGATATGAACAGATATATTATCAACAGATATTATAAGTTTACAATAATTAATATTTAACACTTAGCAAGCATGAAGAATATCTGCCTAGACACTTTACCAGTGTCAAGCATGTTATTTTAAAGCATATCAAATATGTTTTAAGGCATATCAAATTATTAAAATATAAAAACAAAAACACAAGGCTATTCTCTAATCTACAGACCTTACTCAGATTTTGCCAATGGTCCTAGTAATAATTTTTATAGCAAAAGAATATCCAAGACTATGCATTGCATTCAGTTGTCTTATCACTTTAGTCTCCTTTAATCTAAACATTTGTTGAGTCTATGTTTCAAGACTTGACATCTTTAAAAAGTATAGTCCAGTTATACAGAGAATATCTCTAATTTGGATTTGTGTGATGGTTTCTCATTATTAGATTCATTTTATGGACTTTTGGCAGGAGCACCTCAGAGGTGATAAGGTGATGTAAAGTTCTTCTCAGAGCATTGTATCAGGAAGTACACCCTATTGATTAGTTCCATGATTGGGGCTAATTGGATAAAGTGGTGTCAGCCAGGATTCTCTACCGCAAAGTTAATATTTTACCCTTTGTAACTGATAAGTCTTATAAGAAGATAAATTGAGACTATGTAAATATCCTGTTACTCCTTAAACTTTCACCCACTGGTTTTTATATCCATTAATAATTTTTGCTTGAATCAATTATTATTATTACAATTGCCAAATGATAATTCTAATTCTATTAGTCTTTCTACATTTATTATTTGTTTGGAGAAGACAAACTGTGAGAAAGAGATTTCTCTTTAATTTGTTTAGTTAACTAATTACACCAGTGTGAATTCATGGGTTCATATTCAATAGGTTAAAATCCTTTGCTATCATTATTTTGGTTCTCAAATTGTCTCGTATTTGGCTATTGGAGGTCTCTTCAAACTTGCTCCTATGTCCTTTGGAAACATCAGTCATCGACTACATCCTCACTTTCTGCCACATCATATTCCGGGTTCATCTTGTACTTTCCTTGCCTCAGCCCCAAAATCAGATATTTCTCCAAGGAACCCTGGTTCATTCGTTTTAGTGGAGAATGGTATTTGGAAACCAAGACAGGGCCCATTTTCTCTTGAAACATCTCCAATCAGGCTGAACAAGAGAATCCACATTGGAAAACGAAGTGACCCTTTCTCAGTCTTCACCATACATGCCCTAGCAGGGGCATCTGACTTGATGATTCACTCACTTGAAATATGCTCCTTCCTTGGCTTCCTAGGTGACATTTTCTGAGTTCTCATTAGACCTCACTGGTGCCCCTTCTTGGTTTCCCCTGTAGGTTCTTCCTCATTTTCCTGACCTTTGTTTACTGTATTATCCTAGGACAATCATTGGAGCTCTTCTCTAAGTACACACAGTTCCTAAAGAACCTCACATGGGAGGTATCATAGCATGATTCTAGAAGTCAGTCTGCCTGAGTTTGCATCCCAACTCCATAACTTACTAAGTGTAAGTATGTTATAGGGAAGATACATAACCTCCTATGCCTCAGCGTCCTCCTCCATAGAATGGAAATATTAATAATACCTACCTTACAAGGTTGTTCTGAGAATTGAAACTGTTCCTGTCCCATAGTAAACTCTATATATCATCATCATCAAGTTCCACATTTTAAAATACCACCTTTATACCTCTCCAGCCTCAACCTCCCCTACACTCAGAAATATTTCCATCAGTTGGATATATAATGGTGACTAGGTGTCCAAAATAAATCTCAGAATTAACATTTGCAGAACCAAACATTTAACTTCATTCATAATAGCTCGTATCTACTGTCCCTAGTCTTCCCCATTTCAGAAAATAAGAGCCAGAGGGATCCACTTGAATTATCTCTCTACCTGAAACACTCAAAAGACCTACCTTTATAAAAATTAAAGCAGAGTCCCTTACCATGACCTATGGGCTCTATGTAGCTTTGCCTCAGCTACTTCCACAACCTCACGTCTCTTTTCTGCCTTCCCACTCACTCAGGGCCTTAGCACCCTCTTTTCCCACTGCCTGAAGCTCTCTTCCTGTCCATATCCCAATGTCTCATTTGCTCACAGTCTATGTTAGTCAGAGTTCTTCAGAGAAACAGAACCAAATAAGATGTGTATATAATTTCCAATTCAAGACCCAGGAAGAGCCAGTATTTCAGTGTGAGTCCAAAGGCAGGAAAAACCCATGTCCCAGCTCAAAGGCCGTCAGGCAGGAGGAATTCCTTCTTATTCATGGGAGAGTCAGTCCTTTTGTTCTACTCAGGCCCTCAACTGATTACAAGTGGCCCACCCACTTTAGGGAGGGCAATCTGCTTTACTCAGCTTACCAATTCAACTGTTAATCTCATCCAAAACACCCTCACAGAAATACCCGGAATAATGTTTGACCAAATGTCTAGGCACCCTGTGGCCCAGTCAAGTTGACACATAAAATTAACCATTACACAGCCTTTCACAGTTTTGCTGAAATATTATATCAGATAGGATGTCTCTAACCATCTATATAAAATCACAACCATATTCTGTCTCTGGTTCCTTTACTCTTCTTTATTTTCCTTTCTAGAACATATTACCAACTGATGTATAAGTGTTCCTTGTTTACTGTCTCTTCCTTCCTACCTTCTACCCAATACATTTGATTATAAGCTCCATAAAAGCATGGACTTTGTTTTATTCACTGCTTTATTTCTAGTGCTTAGAACAAAGAGGTAATCATTAAACATCTGCTCAGTGAGTGGATGAATATCTTCCTTACCTGCCATATTATTTAAAACGTAAACTAGCTTGTTCTTTTATCACAAAGAGGAGTAATATACCATAGAATTTAGTCATTCATATGTGATAACCTAGAGACAACCTTCTATAAGGCAATCATTGGTGAAGCGTGGAAACTGCTTTTTTGTTTCAGAAAATACACATCATGTGGATTATCATCATCACTCTTTAAAAATAGATGTTTATTTCTCAGTATTCACCAAGAGAGCAGCAAAACCTTTGATGAGCTATTAAGAGATTACCAAGTTCAGCATAATTGTCAGAACTATGAATATTGATTTCTATTTTAAACCTTTTGCTAACTTTAAAAAAAAAAAGGTAAATTTCTCAACTACTTAAATAACATTTTACGCCAAACAGTTCTCAACTGAAAAGTTGTGATGACTACATTTCTGAGTTAAAATAAGCTAGCACAGTGATCAGTTAACAAAGAATATATATAATGTGCCTTCAACTCTGATTTCTTGTTGTCTATCCTGACAACCATCTCCATTCTACTGCCTAGACTCACTTTACAGATAAAAGGAAAACATTTTTCTTTTTCATTTTCCTTCTCCCAGTTGCCGTCTCTTTCTCTCATTTCATCTCATTTGATCTCATTTCTGGTTTTGACTTCTATTAAGAAATGGAATTTTCTGCATTCAATCTACTGTATGCCCTGTAGCTTCATCAATTATGCTTCAACTGTACACAAATATGGAAACTGATAACTGTAGCCTGTCAGAAGGTATTTCTATAATAAGGCAGAAGTTTCTAGAATTCATTTTTAAGGGAAGTTTCCTAATGAATTTTTAAAGCATATATTTTTTCATTCTTAGCATCAAAGTCTATTATTTTCATAAGCAGTTTTCAGAATGGTATATCCACATGTGAAGCTTTGATAACATCCTTTATTACGTTCTTAACAAATGTGGAACTCAATTATTTCAAATCTGTTCAATTAATGCTCTATTGCTTTTTCATGCTGGTCAGTCAGTCTTTTAAGCTCTTTGCTGAAATAATAGGAGCTTAAACCACATAATACTTGGTGTTTGAGGAGGGCGTATGCCTTAAAAAGCTCAATTCTCTAAGCAAAGTAGTTCTGAAAACTGTTTTCATTTTCCTGATGATAATCCATCAATTTCTACAGTCCTTAAAATAATATAAAGCAGTTAAGCCATGGAGTTTCAAGCCTTACCGACTACTGGAAGTAAGCTTAAGTCCTGTTTGGAAGGATGTAAAAATATTTTTATACAAAGAAAAATTAATAGCCTCAAGCATTTGGATAAGGCCAAAATAATCCATAAACTCTAATATTTTGGTTTACTTGGGAAGCCTTCAAAAAGTGTTAAAATGGAAAAAACAAATATCTCAAAGATAACTTTAATGGAAAATTCTAGCAATTAAATCTTTTTCCCCTAGTAACATATGCTGTCATTTACAGTAAATACAGTTTCAAAGAATCAGAATCAAAATAGACCAACCCAGCTCAATGATACCAGAGACAACGTCTTGGTTTGATCATTGTAGAAATGGTTCAAGAAGCTAAGAAATAGAGAGTATGATTCTCCTATCATCTATCAGAAATTTCAGCACAAGTTTGTTTTAAGGCAGCAATAATCCCAAGCTTCTAGAGCAGAGAAAAAGGTCAGCAAACTATAGTCCAGCTAAGGGCCTGCTGTGCAATGGTCTTCACATTTTTAAAGAGTTTAAAAAAAAAAAAAGAAGAAGAAAGTAAAAGAAGAGGAATATGCAAAAGATAACTGTACGTAGCCAGCAAATCCTAAAGTATTTATACCAGGCACTGTACAGAAAAAGTTTGCTGATCCCTGTTCTGATGCATAGTCTGAAATTTAAATTTAATATTTCTTTTTCCTTTACCAGGAAAGCAACAAACTAGGACACAGAGAACTAGAATCAAGAAAAAGTGAAAATGCCACATCTACCACAAAAATTATCCAGGAATATGAATTAAATGCAGTCATGTGCTTGAACTGGTTCATATTGGTTTCCATGGACCAGTTATTAAATTTTCAGAAATTTTGTGAGTTAACTGGCAAACCATTGCTAGTTTGAAATCAGCCATTTGTGAGAATATTTACACCATGGAAATTAGCAAGCACTATAAATAGAGCTTTGGGGGGGGGTTGTTTATTTTTATTTTGTCTGCTTTAGAGCACACCGGTGACTGAATGTCTTCTTCACATGAATTGTAAAGTAAGATTTCTGTCAAAGAATCTCAGTGTTGAAATTATCTTGCTCAACCCTGCATATATTTCTAACAAAGTGATCCTTAGCCTTTTGCATATAGTTCTTTTGACTGAGAACTTTCTTTTGGCAGGGGAGCCATTAAATTTGGGATTTGTGTAACAACCACCACAGACTCCCATTTCTACAGTATTACTGACTGAAAACCTTCTGTTGCCAAATACAAAGAAATTGTGGATGGGATATAACAAGCAGTTATAAAAGCTACCTACGTGCATGTGTTTCGTGCATGTATTTGGATCTCCCCAAGGGACAAAAACTAAAAGAAAACTGGAAAGCAGAGGGAATGGCATGCGAGCTGACTCCATAGAAGCTGTATGGAGGGTTATTGCTCTCATAATCAAGGAACTTAGGATTTAAATATCCTGAGAGTACAGAAGAGGAAAAGATGTTATTACATAGACTCTCAGATGAAGGCAGGACAGTTGAGTGATTTTTAAAGCAGTAAAATGCTATTAAATGAGTACCTATGGTTCAAGGAAGTGGTTCGAAGAAGTGAAAAGGAAATTTAAGCTTGGATTCTGATTGGTAAAAGAGCCTTCCTTGGGAAGTCATAGGCCAGAGGTTCAGATTTAAACTACTTGCTTGATCTGGACCCTACCAAGCTGAAAAATTAACATCAAAGGGGCAATAATAATCACTAAAGGTATTTGGCAGAAGCAAATGAAAACCTTCTTAAATGATTAATTATCAGAGATCAAGGTCTTCTAACAATAAGCCCACAAAGCACAAAGATGCAGAATATGCAAGGAACATGTAACAGACCATGAAGAAAGTCAGTAGACCCAACAAACACACAAAACTTACAATAATAAAGCTATCAGAGTTAAGTATTTTGAAATATAATATTCATGTAAAAAGAAAATTGAAGGCACAAGTTATAATAAAAAAGAAATAATTTTTTAAAACCTGGCAAAAATGAAAAAGAAACAATTTAGATTTCTAGAAATAAAATCACTGAAGAGATTTAGTAAACTGTGTATGTAAAGAAATTAACTAGGCAGTGAGCACACATAAATAGAACACCTGGAAGAAAAGTTAACAGACACCAACAATAGAATGAGAAGGTCTAATATATTCTTAGTAGGAGTATGCAAAAAGAATACAAAGAATGGAGAAAGGTGATATATTGAATATTACAGCTGAGAATTTCCTGCAACTAACTAAATGCAAGAATCCTTAGCCTCAAGGAACAAACAGAATGAAATAGAAGTAAAATAAAATCTACACCTGGACATACTGAATATAAAGACAAAGAACAAGGCTTGAAAGTAGCCAAAAAAAAAGAAACAGAATAACTTAAAAAAAAAAATTACATCTTTAATAATTTTTTTCAGTAGCAACAATGGATAGAGTCCAGAATATTTGGGATAAAATTAAAGTATTAAAAGAAATTATCGATAATTACTACTCAGCTAAACTCTTATTCTAGAATAAGGAAAAAAGTAAAAATTTTCAGTAAAGAATGAGAGAGAGAGAGAGAGAGAGAGAAAGGGTCTGCTATAAGAACTACTAAATGATATACTTCATGGAAGAGGAAGTTAAATTCAGAAGGAGTAGCAGGAAGGAGTGGTGAGACAAGAAAGTGGTATGTGGATTGCTGAATCTAAAGAAGCCTTGACTATCTGTATTAGTCAGCTCTGGCTACCATAACAAAATACCACAGAGTGGGTGGCTTAGACAACAGAAATGTATTCTCTCACAGTTCAAGAGGCTGGAAGTCCAAGATAAAGGTACCAGCAGGGTTGGTTTCTTGTGAGATCTCTCCATGGTTTCCAGAAGGCCATCTTCCCTCTGTGTCCTCACATGGTCTTTTCTCAGTGCATGCACACTCCTGGTGTCTCTTTCTCTTCTTATAAGGACACTAGTCCTATTAGATTGGGGCCCCACCATTATGATCTCATTTAACCTTAATTATCTCCTTAAAGGCCATATCTCCAAATACATTTACATTGGGAGTTAGGGTTTCAACATATTAATCTGGGGGCACACAACTCAGTCCATAACACTACAAAAGATAATAATAGAGGTAATCTCCAATGGGAAGGGAAAATAAGGTAAAATTAAAATATCAGAAAGCAACATGTAAAAGTATGTGTCTTTAATTTCTTCAGAAGTAAAAAGAAATGTAAATAGTTTTAGATTTTATGTCAAATATGCATGTTAACTTTTTAAAACATAGATATAGAATGTAGAAATTCCAAATAGAGGAGGAAAAAGTAAAAAGAAAATTTGCTCAATCTAATAAAGACAAAAAGAATCATAGATTAAAAATAATACATTTATATTCACCCTAAACATTCTAGGTGAAATATAAAAATATCTAAGTCTACTGATGATGTTTACAAGAAAGTATAGAATATTCAGGCCCAAAAGTAAACAAAGGCAGGAGTCCAGAAAGTTAAGCAGAACACTGAAGTTCACTTTTACCTTGAAGGCCTTTGCTGAACCAAGAGAACTTAAGCTTTGGTTTTGTGACTTCAAGAGGCATGAAGCATAGAAGAATATAAGCTAGCAAGTATAAAAGTAATGATAGAAATATAAAATCAGAATTTTGCAGCTCTAATACAATAATTGATTCAGACAAGGATCATCAAGCCCATAAAGTAAGATGTTGCTGGCAAGTAGAATATTTGCATCTTGCCAAAGCATCATCCTACAGATTATCTGTTAATTAAAAAAAATAAAACTAAAGTGAGCCTTAACAAAGGTGAAATATGATGTTCACCACTTTAACTAAATGATCAAGGCTAGCATCACTGACAATGAGATACCCTAGGTACCCCCTGATGAGTGCATCAAGAGTACATAACATCACCTATGAAGTATTCTTGCCAAAAATTGTATCCAGAATCGAATCACATCATATCAGAGACTTACCTTCCAGTTTATAAGAAAGCCAGTGCATAGACAATTTCACGCCATGGGAAAATAGAGAGACCAGTACAGAACAGAGACTTTCTGCATGACAACTGGCCAGGCCTTTTCACAAGTTGATATCACTGAAAAGAAACAGAAAAAGAAAGGTTAGGGACTGTTCGAGATTAAATGAAACTAAAAAGGAAGTTTGAATGTGGACTGTATTTAGATGATATTAAAAACTTGTTGCTAGTTTTCTAAGGTGTACAAGAATTATTTATTTTTGCAATATGTACACTACAATATTTAGGCGGAAGTGGTTTGATATTTGGCAATTTACTTGCAAATTATTTAGCACAGATAGATAAATGTGCAGAGAGATAAGTATGGCAAAATGTTAACATTCTTAAAGTTAGAAGTATAGACTTTAGAATCAAACTGGTCTGATTTCAAGTCCTAGTTTCATCTCTTTCTAGTCCTAACCCAGTTCAGCATTGCTTACCTCCTGGTTGTTCCAGAAAGTGCTGCCTTAATTCCTGTCTCAGTGCTTTTCCTCTGAGGTGCCCTTTCCCAGACTGCCTGTCCACCACCAGTGAATTTATCCATGATCCAGCTGCAGCCTGACACACAGCCATTCCTGACCACTCTGCCTTCAGGGGTCTCTTCCTGTGGCCGGTCCTCCCCACAGAATGGGTTTGAATGAGAAGGGGGTTGAATACTCCCCTAAATCCTGCTCTGTTTATACCCTCAGGCTCCACATATGGCTGTGATAGAGAGCAAGACAACGGACCAAGGCAGGGTCTCAGACACAGGAGACAAGCCTCTCAGTTACTTAAACTAGACCATGGTGTGGAGGGAGAGGGGGCGGTATAAGAGACGAGAAACACGAAAAACTTCAGCTGTTAGAACTAACGATTTCTTTCTAGGCGCCTGATTCAGCAGGTAGAGCAGGGCGAAGGCACTGGGGTGGAGCTGGGATGAACCACATCACCCCTACCTTGTCGACTCTTCTATGCATGAAGATCACCAGCAGTAAATCAGCAGGCTCCAAGGGCTTTCACCACACAATTCTGGGGGGCCTCCCACAAAACCTTTGCCTCTTTTATTTGTGGTTTCCATCCCTTTGCAAATATCTTTGCCAGCAGCCTCTACACTCAGCCATTCAATGCCTTTGTCCCCGTGTAGGTGAATGAAGGTGAGAAAACATTTGGTGCCTTGGGCCACTTTGGACCCTGAGTAAGGGTCCAAGATGAGCCCCGGAAGTACTATACCCTCTGGGAAAGGTGCAGGAACCACCGGTGGTACATGTCCCTGAAAGACACCTGTCATGTCTCCACCAAATTCAGGTAGGTCACAAGGCAGGAGTCTGTAATAGGGAAAACGGGGACATTCCATTCCTTCCAATCAGCTGATTAATTCTTTCTCCTTCTCATTCTGTTTCCTTATTTCCCACTCAGTGTACCCACATTTTTAATTGTGATAAATAACACATAACATAAAATTTACCACCCTAGCCATTTTTAAGTGTACAATTCAGTAGGGTTAAGTATATTCACCATGTTGTGCAACAGACTGCAGAACATTTTCATCTTGCAAAAATAAAACTCTATACCCATCAAACAACAACTTTCCATTTCCCCTCTCCCCAGGCCCTGGCAACCACAATTCTGCTTTCTGTTGCTGTGAATTTGACTACTTTAGATACCTCGTATAAGTGGACTCATGTAGTATTTATCTTTTTGTGACTGGGTTATTTCACTTAGCACAATGTCTTTAAGGTTCATCCGTGTTGTACCATGTGACATGATTTCCTTCTTATTTAAGGCTGAAAAATATTCCATTGTATATATATGTCACATGTTTTATCCTTTCATCTGTTGTTGGACATTTTGGTGGCTTCCACTTCTTAGCTAATGTGAATAACACCGCAATGAACACGGGTGACCAAATATCTCTTCAAGATCCTGCTTTCAGTTCTTTTGGATATATACCCAGAAATGGGATTCTTAGATCATATGGTAATTATATTTTTAATGTTTTAGGAACCTTCATTCTGTTTTTCACAGCAGCTGCACAAGTTTACATTCTCATCAACAATGCATAAAGGCTCCAACTTCTCTACATCCTCACCTGCACTGCCTAGTGCTGTTGTTATGATTGTTTATAATAGCCATCCAAATGGGTATGAGGTGATATCTCATTGCGGTTTTGATCTGCATTTCTCTAATGATTAGTAATGTTGAGCATCTGTTCATATGCTTGTTGGTCATTTGTATATCTTCTATGGAGAACTGGATATTCGAGATCTTCGCCCATTTGAAAATCAAGTTTTTTGTTGTTGTTGTTGTTGAGTTAGAAGTTCTTGGTAAATTCTGGATATTACCCCTTTATAAGACATATGATTTACAAATACTTTCTCCCATTCTATAGGTTGCTTTTCACTCTGTTGTTTCCTTTGATGTGCAAAAGTTTTTAAGTTTGATGTAGTCTCATTTGTCTATTTGTGCCTGTGCTTTTGGTGTTATGTCCAATAAATCACTGTTAAATTCAAGTTCAGAAAGCTTTTCTTCTAGTAGTTTAATAGTTTTAGATCTTATATTTAGGCTTTAATCGATTTTGAGTTAATTTTTGTATCTGGTAAAAGCTAAGGGAGCAATTTCATTCTTACATTTGTGGATATCCAGTTTTCACAACACCATTTGTTGAAGAGACTGTCCTCTCCCCATTGTTTGGTCTTGGAACCTTTGTTGAAGATCATTTGGCCATATACATGAGGGTTTATTTCTGTACTCTTTATTTTGTTCCATTGGTCTTTATGTCTGTCTTTATGCCAGTATCAGATTGTTTTGATTATTGTGGCTTTGTAATATATTTTCAAATCAGGAAGTGCAATGCTTCCATCTTCGTTCTTCTTTCCCAAGATTGTTTTGGTTATTCAAGGTCCACTGAGATTCTATAAGAATTTTAGGACCCTTTTTCCCACTTCTTCAAAGAATGGTATTGGGATTTTAATAGGAACTGTGTTGAATTTGTAAATAGTGCTAGGTAGTAAGGACATTTTCAGCTATATTAAGTCTTCCAATCCATGAACATAAGATGTCTTTTCATTTATCTGTGCCGCCTTTAATTGCTTTCAGCAATGTTTTATAATTTTAAGTGTACACATCTTTCACCTCCTTGTTTAAGTTTCTTCCTAAGCATTTTATTATTTTTGATGCCTTTGTATATGAGATTTTCTTAATTTCCTTTAGAATAGAGATATTTTGCAAAAATAAAAGTCTGGATTCCATGTAATCATGTAAACAGTCACAGACCCTGAGACAAGGGTTCAAGGACAAATGTCTTACTTGGGAGGTGGTCCTAGTAGGCACTGGTAGCAGAACAACGACATGAGACAGAGGATATAAGGCAACCTACAACGTATGCACTGTTCTGCCAATTCACTGATCTTTGTTCCCACGGGGATGAAAATGGGAGTCCGTGTGGCACATATGTCTCTGAGTCATCCCACTGATAGGATCACTGGCTGAGAGTTGCCCAGGGATCATTCATTCTCTTGCCTTTCCAGCCTGCCAGGGCCCTGGGAAGAGCAGGCTATGGTTGCTAGAGAGAATCCTCAGGGAATTGGAAGCCATTGCTGTTATGCTCAGTGGTTGTAATGAGCAAGGGGTATGAATAGAAAGCTTTATGTCTGCTTCATATACCCTGACATTTTTTTAGACTAGTGGTATACTAACTTCTCCTGGTCTGAAGTTTCAAATGCATCTTCTCTCTACTGCCCTGATTCACCCATTCCTGATTATTGGAGGCTGGTTAGGACTTCAGTCAGGTCTTGTCTGGAAGGGGAATAACTACTCTGAGGCCAGCTAGAGAGCAGATGAACCTCAAATATGGTTGGGTCAGTATCCATTTTTATTTGCCTGCACAGATTTTCGGCTTCCAAAATCATTTTAAATTTATTTGGGAAGTTACCTCCCTTCCCTCCCTCCCCTCCAGCCCCCTATCAAGGCACATAATCTCCAGTCCACATGAATCAGGAAATACATATGCAGTTTGATTCAGGTGTTAAAAATATCAATTAGAGCAAGTGTTGGCAAAATTTTCTGTAAAAACCAAACAGTAAATATTTTAGGCCTTGTGAATAAGAGGCAAAATTAAGAACACTGTGTAGGCAGTAATATAACAAAAGAAAAAAACAAATTTCCACATTTTTTTTTAACAAAATCCAAAAACAATCGAGTATATTTTTTGTAATAGAGGTCTGCAAATGGAATTCTCTTCTTTTGAAGGAGGGATAACATTTCACTTAAGTGATGTTCAGAGTTAGTATTCCCTACAATAAAAATCAGTTGCAAATGTTCATCTGTTAATGCTGATCTGTAATGAGATTTTACCAATTTCATCTTTAAAAATGCTGTTTCACACAGATAGGTACTGTCAAGTACTGATACTAATTCATGAGCATATAATTTTAATTGTGGATATTCATCACTTGGAAGACATTTATAAATTCTATTAGAGTCTTCTCTTGGTATTTGTCTTTCAGTATGTCATTACAATGTAGATTAATCACTTCCAATGGAAGGTTAAGTGGAAGCTCCTCAGTTGTGCAATTAAATGGATTTTGAAATATGGAAATTCCCTTTCCACTTGCATTGAGATCTGAAAAATACTGCTAGATTTGTAGTTTGAGCTTAGAAAATATATTTGCTGTAAATGTGTCTGGGATTAAAGATCTTACTTCTTGTTTTAACTCTTAATAGTACAGTAAGTATGCAAAGAAGCTTGTGATTCAAGCAATGTTAGCTGTTGTGAAAATATTTTTACAGCAGTATAAATTTCATATATAAGTGCTGTTTTGCTTTAAAATTTTAGTTTTAATTTATTATACAACATTGTCAAGTCTTCAGCAAAAGCAAATTAATTTCCTAATGTGCAGTGTTCCATAACAGACAGTCTTCTTGTTCAGAAAACTTTCCACCTCAGTCCTGAGCTCAAACAACTGCAATGAAACTTTATCCCTGTTAAAGCATCAGAATGCTGAGTGGTAGGGCAAGTCATGATATTTAGTTTCTATTTTTGACAAAAAATTATAAAACTGATGATGACTAAGTCCAGGAGAGTGAGTGAAGTTTACATTGACACTACTAATTCAATAACACATGATAAATTTAAATATTTTCCGCAAAGTACCTGCCAGTGAATAACATGCCAAATAACCATGGGCATTTAAACCCTTCATATTTTCACAAGCTTTGTAAATTCGTCCAGCTAAACCTATTCCTGTTCCACACATATTTTTACCACCATCATGTATAACACATCTTAGCAGATTCCACTTCAGGTAGTATTGAATTAGTGTTTTCTTAAAGTCCTTGAAAAAATTCTCACCTGTAAATGAGACTAATTCTTCAGTCTCTTCAAACTTGGTAATGATTTCTCAAACAACTGAGCAGTATGGTAATCAATTGGTAATCAATTCACCAAGAACCAAAGAAATCCATTCAAAATTGTTTGCCTTGTTTTATAATTGACTACTGATGTTGTTCCAAATGTCCTCAACTCTTTAAGCAACTGTTCTCACCAAAAAGCTAATAGTCTTAAACAAGTTTATTTTCTCTAAATGCATTTTATTGGTTGTTTCAGTCAAACATGATTTAATTAACTCACTATCAGTAAGTGACTTTTCCTGCTTAGTTAACAAATGAGCCATTTGGAAGTTTACTTTGTTTGCAGCTTCATGTTTAGTTTTCATTGTTGTGAAGAATTTCCACTGAAATAAGATACTGTCTTGTAAAATTTTCTAATTTTCTTGATCATTGCTTTCCCGTGCATTAAGAACATTGTGATGCGTGCTTATCCTGGTAATACCATCATATATTGTAGTCTTTTAGCACCTCTATATTGTCACTACATAGTAAACTCAATTTGGGGCATCTAATTCAATAATTCGCACTCCATTGTGCTTTAAAAGTATGATAGTCCACATTAGTTTCCTCTGTAGCTGCTGTAACAAATCACCACAAACTTAGTGGTTTAAAACAACACAAATTTATTCTCATATAGTTCTGGGAATCAGAAGTCTGAAATAAGTTGTATGGGACTGAAATCAAAATATCAGCAGGACCAGTTGGAAGCTTTGGGGAGAATCCATTCCTTGTTTCTTCCAGCTTCCAGAGACTGCTGGAATTTCTTGGCTTGTGGCTTGCATCACTCCAATCTCTTCTTCTGTCATCACATCACCCTCCCTATCTGACTTTCCTACATCCCTCCTGTAAGGACCCCTGTGATCACACCGGACACACCCAGATAATCCAGGATAATCTGTTCATCTCAAAATCTTCAATTTGATCACAGGTTCAAACAGGTTGAACAGGTTTGATCACAGGTAACATACAGGTTCTGGATATTAGAATATGGACACTTTTGAAATATTCAGCCTACTGCACAAAGTCTACTTTTCTCATTTTGATATAATGAGAATGCATCCACAATAAAAAGTAAAAAAATGAGACAGTCCATAATAATATGCATTTTGAAATGCTGTCAAGTTATAACAGCATCATTGCAATTTGTATACACTGAACATTATGAGAAAATGTTGTAACTAATCAACTCTGCTCTTATAGCATGAAAGCAGTCATAGACAATATGTAAATGAGTAAGCTTGGCTGTACCCCACACTAAAATTTAAATTTCATATTATTTTCACATCATGAAATATTAATCTTCTTTTGATATTTTCAACCATTAATAAACCTATCTATCAGGCCATACAAAAATATGGTGGTAGGCTGGATTTGCCCTGGTAGGCCATAGTGTGCTGACTCTTGGCATAAAGCAACAGACAACACAATAGCCAGATGAGATCTACAGGTATACTTTGGAACACCAGGTGGTTAAAAGAAAAAAATCTCCCGTTTAAAAGTCAGGGGAGTTCACATAAAAACCTTGTTTTCTTCTTCTCTTATAAAATCTGCAGATCTGGCAACACTGGGCCCACATGACAAAATTCCTACTATGAAATAATCTACCACTTACCTGCCTACCTCAATATTACATTACTTTGAGTATGTGACCAAGGTTTCTTATTGCCCTAAACTTCCTATTGAATTCTTTTAACAAACTATGAAAGAAACTATGGACATACTTTCTCAGCCTTCTGCAATCTCAATCCCTTTCCTTTGTACCAGCGCCATTCTCTCCTAAAATATGGCACCCAATACACAATGAAATGCTTTACCTACTTAGCACAGACCTTAGATCAGCGGCCCTTAACCCTAGCTGTATATGAAAATAACCTAGGGATACTTCAGGGAACAAGTCCAATGCTTGGGTCCTACCCTAAAACAATTAAATCAGAGTCGCTGAGACTGGGGCCCAGGTGTCAGTATTTAAAACACCCCAGGTGATTTCAATGTGAAACCAGGGCCCAGGCGCACTGAATTAGAGCAGTTTAACATCATATCATCTTCTTTTTCTGGGGTTCATGTATTTAAACCAGCTCTGAGACTTTAAAATGAGAAAGAAAAAAAACCCAGTAAACTTCTATTTATCTAGAATACTTCATATTATGGAATACTTCTGTTTAACTTTTATTCTTTAATTTTATTCATTCTTTCACTCAACAAGAATTTATTAAGCATCTACTACTATCCGCACACTAGGCCTGATTAGGTAATTACAGTAAGAATAGCTTGTTAATTTTCAGTTCAATTTGTTGACATGATTTATACTACATTAACAGCTACCATCTACTGAACATCTGCCTGTGTGGCAGACTTTGTGCCAGGCACCCTTCACGGATTTCTCAGTTTCCTCTTATAACAGCATACTACTGTACATACACCCTTACTACCTCCAGAATACAAATGTTGATCCTGAGGCTTGATGAGATTGAAAACTTCACGTTTCCACAACTAATCATCTGTACACGCTGGGATCTGAAACAAGATTCCAGAGCCAAACTATCTACCTCTCTGTCAACTCCCTTTCCATGGGATAAACTATATCCCACACTAAATATAATGTTTTTAATGATATAAAGTGCTTCAGGGTCATGCAGTACTTCAGGCTCAACTCTGAATAACAATACCCATATTCGTACGGAGATCATACATCCTTGTTTACCTGTGATACACCTGGTTTATGCCGATTTTCTTAGCAAATATATTAATAGACCAGTCTCCACCCTCAACAGTCTCCTGGTTGAGACAATAAATTATATAGTCACCTAGTTTTATAAGGTTATAGCCCACTACAGTGCCAATAAACACTAGGCACTCAAAATTTGTTGTTTAACAAATAAAGGGGGACTTCCGTGGTGCAGTAGTTAAGAATCCACCTGCCAATGCAGGGGACACAGGTTCGAGCCCTGGGCCAGGAAGATTCACATGCCGCGGAGCAAGTAAGCATGTGTGCGACAACTACTGAGCCTGTGCTCTAGAACCGCGAGCCACAACTACTGGAGCCTGCGTGCCTAGATCCCGTGCCCTGCAAGAAGAGAAGCCACCGCAATGAGAAGTCCGCACACCGCAACGAAGAGTAGCCCCTGCTCGCCACAACTGGTGAAAGCCTGCACACAGCAAAGAGGACCCAATGCAGCCCAAAATAAATTAATTATTAATTTATTAATTTTAAAAAAAGTTGTTTACCAAATTAAGTGAAAAAAAATTAAAAACAAATAAAGGAATGCTGGTGAAAGTAAGAACTTAGGTCCTGCCTAAGTTATGGTCTGGCATAGCTTATGTTTCAGAAAAGTCACCCAGAGCAGTGTGTTTATCATGTGCTGTTTGTTCTCAAAACTTTAGTATAAGGCATTTCTAAATATTCAAATATTCAGAAAAGAATTTACAATTAAAGGAGAAGAGTTTCTTTAGTTATTATGACTGCTTGTTTTTGTCAATGAAATAAATGTTATTGACTAGCACTAAATTTCAAACATGGCTAATTTTAGGAGCTTCATGCCCTTTGAGATTATTTATGCTGTTCCTGGAATTTTCCCATGTGAGAAAAGGGATTTAAAAATGTACATGTCTCCTTCCTACAGGGGCCAAAGAGACAACTCCGTAGAGACGGAAGTTTTTTCACTTACAAGAGGCATTATGTCCTGGGCCAGGTCTAACACCCCATTATAATGTGAGACGCTGTCAAGTCTAGGAATGTAATCTCACAACCACAAGCTAAGGGATTTGCTGTTGATTGCTCCAATCACTCCTCATAACTCATCCTTAATGTATTTGACCATTAATAAAGGCTCACAGAAAATAACTATTAGTGTATTTTTAAAATCATAAGTAGGTGAGAGTGGAGGTGAATTTGCATGTGAGTCTGCATTTATTCATGTTGTAGGTGTTTGTTACGTAATGAAATGATGTACTTTTCAGAGTCCTAAGAATGCCATTGAGGCAAATTTTATATTTTCTCACATCACACTTCTTTCTCTAAAATTGTCCGTACTCTTATTTGACTTGTATTTTTCACCCTGTGACTACAATTACATTATATATTAAAAAGTAATAAAGTGTTCCCACTCGAAAAAAATACAGAAAGATGTGTTTCTCTAGTCACTTATGATTAGCTTTAATCTAGCTCTCCAGAGGGAAGGGACATGACATTGAACATGGAGTCTCTCTACTCAGAAAGCTGATCCTTAATAGCGCTGAGGAAAAAAAAAATCATTCTTTTGATCTTGTATTTTAATCTTAAATTTTAATTTGCACCATACAATTTTAATAACTGTCCTCTAGGTTTCAAAGTGAATGGAATTAAGTATTTTGCGCACGTTGCATATTACACATGTAACTTCAGATTCCTTTGTATCTGCAAGAGCTTTGAAGACTGCTTATTAAATTAGTAATGACCACCAGTTAAGGGCTGTCAACCTCTTTGTACACTCATGAGCCTTGGCCACAAATCAAAAATAGGTGTTGAACTCCTTTTTGTTCCTAAGTATAATATAATGATATGGCCATGATTAATAAACTCTATGTTTCGCATGGGGTGGTAAATAACCATATCTCTTGCTTTCTCCAGGCTTTATTACACACGAATGAATAAAGATGTCAGTCGATTGCTTATACAGTCTAAAAGTATGATGATCAAGTTCTAACATTGCAAAAATAGAACCACTTCTGAGCAGCACTCTCCTATCCTTATTACCCAAAACTAAAGCAAAGTTAATGTTCCAACAATGGAAAGACATCCATAGTCCAAGCCTATTGAGAAGTGGCTATTTCATTTTTCTGTTTTGCTTTTTTGTTTTATGTGAAGATTAGATACTATCTAAAATTAGAGAATACATTTTAAAGAAATTACATCCTGCACTCCTTGAATGCATGTGAGAGAATATGAGTCTGAATTTATATATTTATAATTCAATTTGGAAGCAAACATTAAAAAGTTACAAATGTATAATACAATTGGCAAATATTTTATATTTTTCCAAGGAAGTACACTTCTGTTCATTAGTTCCCTCGGGGAAAATACACTGAGAACTGGTTTTATATTATGTACTGTGCTAGGAGCACACACATAAAATTTTATAAAACAAGGGGTTTTGTCCGCTAATATACTGTTTATTCGAGAAGATAAACATGGACTCAGTCACGTGAAAGCACTGTAAGTAAAAGAATGGAGCAAGGGCAATAGACTGAAACAAGGGGGTGAAGCTCTGCCTTGAGGGGGCAGGAAGTTTCACTGAGGACCGAAAGCCTGACTTAAAGCTTGAAACATAAGGAGAGCTCACCAGAGCAGAGAAGTGGGGCAAAGGCATTCCAGGTAGATCTCAAGTAAGGAAAACGATATCAACGCGTGGAATGCAAGGCCCATTAAGGGCTTTTTGAGTTTTTAGAATTGCTAGAAGACAAGTGGGAGAAATAGGAGATTATGTTGGAGAGGAAATCAGGATTCTGCATACACATACACACGTATGGATTTTAGTTTCTGAGAGTTAAAATGGCTACCTAAACTGTGTACATTTAAAATGTAGCCATATAGGATTAAATGCTCCCACCAAAAGACATAGACTGGCTGAATGGATCCAAAAACAAGACCCGTATATATGCTGTCTACCAGAGACCCACTTCAGACCTAGGGACGCATACAGACTGAAAGTGAGGGGATGGAAAAAGATATTCCATGCAAATGGAAATCAAAAGAAAGCTGGAGTAGCAATTCTCGTGTCAGACAAAATAGACTTTAAAATAAAGACTATTACAAGAGACAAAGAAGGACACTACATAATGATCAAGGGATCAATCCAAGAAGAAGATACAACAATTGTAAACATTTATGCACCCAACATAGGAGCACCTCAATATATAAGGCAAATGCTAACAGCCATAAAATAGGAAACGAGAGTAAGTGACTGCCATTATGTTCTCCTCCCACCCTCAATGCCTCAAGGGACCCACCCCTAACACACATATTGTTAGCCCAGAAATAAGGTATTCAATGAACAGAATCCATATCTACTAATGACCTGGTAAAACCAAAGTATAACAGACTCAAGTCTTTCTTATCATGATGATTCACACTAATGTTGATTCAACAAATTATCTGATATACTTTGCTTATTGAGTTAGAAATTACACATTGTAAAATTAGATACTTTTAGCGTAAGGTTCTATGAGCTTGAAAAAACATTGTTGTGTAAGTATCATGACAATCAAAATACAGTTCTACCATCCCGAACAATTGCCTTGTGTCCCTTTTAATCACTCCCTTCTCCACGCTTCCCCAGTCCCCAGCCAACGGCAACAACTGATGCTTCCTGCCCCTATAGTCTTGCCTTTTCCAGAATGTAGTATACATGGAATCACTCAGTTTGCAGTCTTTTGAGTCTGGCTTCTTTCATTTAGCTTAATGCCTGTGAGATTCATTAACATATGATGTACATTCATACATACACGTATCAAGAGTTCATTCACTTTTATTGCTGAGTAGTTTTCCATTGTACGGGCGCGCCACACGGTTTATCCATTCATCAGTTTAAAGATATTGAGTTATTTCCATACTTTGTCAAATATTAATAAAACCACTATAAAGATTACATAAAGTTTTGTGGTTGGGGGGGCAGAGGCCGCCACATGTCTGTTCGGCGGGTGCGGTTGGCATTGGGTGCCCTGGGGGTTCGGGACTTTGGACCCGGCAGCAGCGGTGGAGGCAAACAAAAAATTTGTGGGTGAACATAAGTTTTAATTTTTCTAGGTAAGTGTTTTGGAGTGGGATTGCTGGGCCATGGAGTAAGCATGTTTTTAACTATATAAGTAACTGACAAAACTGTTTTCCAAGGAGGCTGTACCATTGTGCATTTTCACAACTATGTATGAAAAGTCCAATTGCTCTGCATCCTTCCCAGCACTGAGTTTTGTCATATTTAATTTTTTAAGCCATTTTAATAGTATATAGTATCACAATGTAGTTTTAATTTGCATTTCCCTAATAACTAATGATAATGAACATTTTTCCACATACTTTTTGCCATCCATTTATCTTCCCTGGTGAAGTGTCTGCATAAAACCTCTGCCCATGTTTTCAAATGGGCTGTTTTCCTATTATCACGTTTTGAAAATTCTTCACATATTGTGAATATGTGTCCTTTGTCAGGTATGAGTTTTGCAAAGATTTCTCTCAGCCCGCAGATTTTCAATCTCTTAATAGTATCTTTCACAGAGCAGAAGTTTTTAATTTTGATGAAGTCGAATTTATCATTTTTTTCTTTTATGACTATGTTTTAATGTCATATCTAAGAAATATTTACCTAATCCAAGATCATAAAGATTTTCTTCTAAAAGTTTCATAATTTTAGGTTTTACCTTTAGGCCTAAGAAACATTTTAAGTTAATTCACATGTAAGATGTGTATGGGTCTAGTTTCATTTTTTTGCACATAGATATCCTATTGTTCCAGCACCATTTTTTGAAAAGACTTCTTTCTCCACCGAATTTCCTTGTGCACCTTTGTCTAAAATCGATTGGTTGTGTAGGTAGAACTGGTTTTGGACTCTTTGATATACTTTTAAAAATGTAACTAGTAAGATGATGAAACTCACTGTAGTTCTACTAAGCAAGTGCCCTAAAAGATATGGGAAAATGAGAAGCACAAACAGGTAAGAGATGGAGAGAGGCTTGACAGAACACTGATGGATCTAGAAACATGAGATGCTGTAGGCAGTAACACGGAGCCATCCTTCTTTGTTAAACTGCTATTTCCAAGCATCTGGGCCACCTCTCTTTATTAGAAATATCAGGTTGGATTCTTTCTCCATAAACTCACTGACTTAAACTGAAGATGACCCATCACTCAGGAAAGCAGCAGATCTGACCCATGGTGGGCAGACCCATAGGAGGCAGCACACACCTGAGTACCACGGGATGAATAAAGAACAGCTTTTCATAGCTCTGTGCACATATCTTGCAAGGTGTTGTTTGTTTTTTTGTTTGTTCATTTGTTTTTTCCTTTCTCCGGACTCCCTTTACATACACCTGTAGCATGGTCTCTCAAAGAGCACTCCACTGAAAGGGGATTTCTCAGATTCAAACCCTCTGAGGCAACAGGTTTTGATACTTAACTGTCTAAATCCAAATCCTCAGCCAACTTCTATCTGTACACCATATTCCTTTGTGTGGTTAAGGAAGTCATTCACATAAAAGCCATGTCTTTCACAGGCTGTAATTCTCCTTTAATTAGATTATAATTAAAAACAAATAAAAAACGTGCAGAGGAATAACTTCATAAGTTTTGTTTTTCCTCCTGGAAAACAGCTATTTGTTTCTTTCATAATCAGCCTAATATAGAGTCGGAAAATGGTTTTGAGCATTTTGATCGTAAACTTCTGTCGTGTGTGTGCGTGTGTGTGTGTGTGTGTCTTTTCCTGAATGGCACTCACACAGAGAGCATTTTAATTTTCCATGGTATTGCTATCTTAACCTCTGAGACCTTGCAAAGTAAAGTATTTATGATCCTGGGCTTTTTTATGGTATTGTTTCAATATTTTTGTAACATTTGTATTTCTTGCTGATGTTTTTGGCATTAAAAATCACTCAAGCTGTGCTGAAATATAATGGTATTCACTGAACCATACCATGGAAGGATAATTCAGTTCAGTGAGGTTACTGTAGCTCATCATGTACACAAAGGATTGAAAGAAACTGTAGAAGATTCTCAGTTCTCTACATGGGCAGCATTGAGTCCTTTTTCCCTCTAATAACTTGACATAGAAAAACCTTCACTTGAATATAGAAATATCTAGTTTTAAGTCTTTAAAGCAAACCAAACGAACAATACAATGGCCCAAGGCATAAGGAAGCAAAGTACTGGTGAACAGTTGCGCTAGATCACTAATTTCCTTTACCTGTTACCCAGACAAAAATCAAACCTCAACAAGTCAGCTTCCATTCCCTATTTCAAGATATCCCCCTAAATAATCCCCCCAAATTTTAATTCTCAAACGTGATTAGAGTAGTGGATTGTGCTATTACAAACAGAAATCAGGGATGATTTAATTTCCATATATTTAAATTGTCCCTAACTACAGATATCCGTAATGCCTGAGTTTGACTGCTATGCTTATACCATTTTGTATCTATTTTGCAATTTTTGTCCCAAGAATAGATAAATGCAAAGACTTTCTGTATCTTGTCACACTCAGCTTAAGATGTTGATTATAACAGCACCCAATATTATTTGACTTTTTGTATATTTTCTCTTTGATTGGCTAATCATTCAAGTTTAACTTTGATTATGCAACATAAACTCCTAAGGAATGAGTATAAAATCCTATTGGTCAAAGCACTATATTTACATGTTTTGTTTGTGTGTATATATATATATATATATATATATATGCATACAGATAGATATAGATAGATATACTCTCCAAAAATTTTACTCAATTCCACAGGACAAATATATTTTGAACTACAAATGATTGACTGAGAACTTAAATTTAGTGTACTCATCTGACAGAAGCCATAAATTCCTACTGAAGATGAAAACCAGATCTCCCAAGTTTTACTCCCTGTAGATAAGTAAAAGTAAATACTGTTGCAATATTCAAACGCAGTAGAGTGCTTAAACACATGGGCTCTGGAACCTGACAAACCTATGTTCAAATGGTGCCACTGCTAGTTATCTGCTGAGTGACTTTGGACAAATTTCTTTGTCTCTATAGAGCTCAATTTTGTCATCTGCAAAATGGGTATAGTAGTAATTTGGTTTCTGGTTCAGTTGCTGTCACACACACTGTAAAATAATATTGACTCAAACAAGATAGAAGTTTATTTCTCTCTCCAATAGCATGCTGAGCATAATATTCTAATACAGCAGCTTTATGGTGCTAGGACAGGGCTCATTCTATCCTGATGCTCTGCCTTCCTCAACATACAGCTTCCATATTTTGGTCAAAGCTCTTGTTATTATGTACATGTACCAGTCAGTGAATAAAGGAAGAGGAGGTGAGGTACACTACAGAAATAATCATCATTCTCCACTCTTCCCTCTATCCATGCCTCTTCACAGAGTGACTTTGCAGTAACTCCCATAAAGCAGTTTATGTCCACACCCCTTGATTCCATGAATGCCTTATAACTTCCTTTACCAAGAGAATGCACCAAAAATGACATATATGAATTCTGAATCTAGATCTCCATATGTCTTGAACTCTTCAACTTGCTCTCTTAGTACTCTCACAGCAACTGTGTAAACAAGCCCAGGCTAGCCCTCTGGATGAAGAAAGACATGTAGCCCAAGCACCCTCATTGCCTCAGCTGATGGGCAGCCCCCAGCCAATCTGACAGCTAATCACAGATAATGCCAGAAGAATCTATGAGCTGATTCCAGCCCAGAGTGCCAACCTGTCGAATTATGAGTAAAAGTAAACTACTGCTGTTTTAACCCACAAAATTTTAGGGTGGCTCGTTAGGCAACAAGTGATAAAAGGAAAAAAAGCATCACTTTCCTTTTAATGCTACGACCCAGGATCTGCACATATCCCGGCCACTCTTGTGGCACTGGTAAGAATTTAGTCATATGACCACAGTAGCTACAAAGGAAGCTGGGAAATGCAGTCTTCACTGAGTAGTTGTGTGTCCAGCTACAGCCAGGTTCCTATCACTAAAGAAAAGGGGAATCTAGGGTATCTGTATTGGCAGACAGCTAGTTAGGTCTCTGCCACCTCCACCTCTTCAGCTGGCTATGAAGATTAAATGTGAAATCAACCTAACAATCTCAGCCCAAGAGCTGAAACCCAGAAAGGACCCAATAAACATTTCTGTCATTTATATTCAGAATCAGAAATAGATGACATTTGTTTAAAGGGTCACAAAGAATAGTCAGAAGTATCAAGTTCTCCAGACCTACTTCTGGTTTGTCTGTTATCTTCCAGCAACCATTCCCCTGCACCAAACTAAAGTTAGGAACCACACGGGAAGGAGATCCACAGAGAGAATATAAAGAGTGACATTGAAATACTGTGTCCACTGATGTGATGCGACAGAGCCTGGATGTCTGTTAGAAAAGATTAGATGGAGCTTATGGCAGAAAGCCAGGGGACAGGACTGTCACTGTAAAATAGATAGAGAATGTCACTGGGCAACAGTCAGAAATCAGAGTGTGAAGGGCTTTCTTTATTTCCTTTTTTTTGGTACTGGGAGTTTTGTTTAAAAAAGAAAGGTAATGGGTGTGGTAGTAAACTACCTTGGCCTTGAGGCGAGGGAAAAAAAGCACATGTCCATTTCCTGGAGCCAATTTATGTATCTTCTGATTTTAATGGAAAAGAAATGAAAGACAAGAGCAGAGTGGGAGATGGGTCATGGAAAAGTGACAGAAAAGAAATTTAAAAGGAAAGCGTTTGAAAACAGTTTGATGGATATATGCAAACTAACCCCCCCCAAAAAGATGATCATCACTTATTATCCAGCTAGATGATTACATAATGGTAACTATAGGATAAGTAAGCAACCATTAAACAAGCCTTAGTCAAGAACACATGTTCGCCTATATTTTGATGTTTAAATTTATCCCCCAGACTACTAGATGGCCTCATATTTGGTAAATAGTTATTATTGTTGAAATTTGTGTGAATCATATCTCTCTCCTTCCAGAGTTGCCGCCAATTCAGAATTTGCTATTACCAGTCAAATCCTGAAACAAGCTGAAAAAGTATAACTGAGGGACCCTGGATAGAAGAAAGATTAAATAATCAATAAGTAAAGTGACACATGCACAAAAGAATGAGACAGCAGTGAGATGCAGGGCAGGTGTGGGCCACCTTATGAGTGGCAGTATTTACTGAGTATGTCCAGTTGAAACGCAAGGAAGGGCTCAAGGTCAAAAACAACTAGAAAAACAGAAAACCATAAGAAAGAAGCCTTTGTCAGGGGTCATATATGGATAAGGCCTAAAGGCTGAGAGTGGTGTACTCAAAGGTGAGCCGGAGAATACAAAAGACATTCCAAAGGAGAGAAACTCAGAAACAGGAGAAGGATCATGGACCAAGATAATGGTATAGAGGAGAAAAGGAAGATGAATGGCTCCAAAGCAGCATCTGTAGAAATATTTGTTTTATTCCAAGTGATTAAGAAGCAAACACCTGTGTCACCTACAGGAGCTGACATTTTAAAATATGAGAAAATGTCAGGATAATCGTATCAAAGGATTAGGAAACTGTAATATAGAGCATAGGAGGAATCCAATCAGAGATTAAAGTGTGATGCCCAAGAGATGTGAGTCAGCACTTCCAGAGGGTATTCAAAGGAATACTAGTCTTTCCTAAGGGTAATAAATATTACATAAAAACAATAAATATTAAAAAACGGCCAGGTTACATGTGGTTATACAGGTTTCTTTCCTGCAAAGAATATTCAGAGCTAATGTGTACTGGGACACTCCAAAAAGTAGATGTGTGGTGAAGAACTGCTCTTTGTCGGTACATCATCACCGCCACTTTTCCTTTGGGGAGCAAGAGGGCTACTTGCATTGGGATTTTCCATCAGAGCCCTCAGGTTACAGGCCCCGTCCAAAGCAGCAGACACGTGACCAAGTCAGGCCAATCAGGTTCTCCCTTCTTCCTAAGAATGTGCCACTTTAGCAGATGGACACAAGAATAAAAATTGGAGTCATGAAGCATCACTGCTTTGTCCCTGCTAATCGGCTTCCCCTCCCTCCCAAGGCCTGGTAGTTCATGTTCCCTTAAGTGTTCTGAGCAGCCCCACATCCCTCCAATGAATTCCTCTCAGGCTCAGTAGCCAGAGTTCCTTTGTTTATAACCAAATCGCTCGGAGGGAGCAGTGTGCAACATGTCACAAGTACAGTTGACTATGGATTTTTTTTCTTTTTCTTTGGCAAAATAATACACTACATGAGTTATCTTCAGAACACACACTGCTCTAGATAATAATGGAGGGCTTTTGGAACATATTACGGGAACATAAACTGTACTGGACGCTTGTCTTTACTCATCGGAAATCACCAAGCAAGGAGCAATAATACCTCCCCCGCTGCCTGTTCTTGCCAGAGAGAGCATTAAAGTGGCCTTGCTAATGACGGTGAAACAACCACACAAAGATATTGTACTGGCATTAAGACCTTCAAGGGTCAAAGGACTCTTAGTCTAAGGAGAAATGTCCTTAGCAAAGTACAGGATTTACCAGGGCATCATATTTTTAAAGGACCATAGAATGGAACCTTGAGCTAACCACACTCAGGACCTGCCGGGAGAACACTAAGCTTTCATGAACAGAACAATCTCCCTCACTCTGGAAGGGTGTGGAGGGTAGCGGAAGTACCCCTCACAAGCCCCCTCCCAAAGCCTAGTAGTAATCTGGTGTTGTGTATATACCTTTGAAGAAAAAATATCTCTTTAAGTATATTCACTTAAGAAAAGTAACATGTCCCTAATACAGGACACAAGGAAGGACTATCCCTTGGGAAAACAGGGAGAAGAGGAGGGTCCAAGTGGAAAGAAGGAATAAAAAGGTGCTAAAAAGCACATACCCAAATCACGTTAACTCTATCTTTGTGTTCCTCCACACTTTCTACAATGACAAGTCCAGAAACAACAACAATAAGTATTCGTAATTGTATTAGTAAACACTAATGAAATGATTTGGGTTCTATTTTACTTACATTACAAATCATTATCCCCATTATACAGATGAGAAAACTGAAGCAGAAGGTAGGTTAACTGTCCAAGAAGCCTGCCTCTTTAGCCAATTTAACTTCCCCTCAGCTAGTTCTCTTGCCCTGTCTTCCTCTCTACACACAAAAAATGCAAACATGATACAATTGTATCAAACATGATACAATGCAAACATGATAAATGATACAAGGATACACCATTTCCTTCATAACAGTGATGCAAGGAAACTGTATATAGGTTTGTATGTATACACACATACAAACACATGTTCAAAAGGCTGCATGAAAAGAATGCATAATAGAAGGAATAAATAATAAATGGATTGAGGCACTGAAGGGGATAGGAAGGAGAGATGAAGAACAGTCTTGAAGAACATATTTTTTTCTAAGTCTGCATAACAGTAAAAACAGAAATGTTTTGCAGTAGGTAGCAGGAATTTTGCGGAAATTCATGTCTTAAAGCAATTCTTATATAAGTGTCATGCAGAGTGATCTGAGAAAAACAATGTTTTCCATCTTTTATTGAGTCTATTGGTCTGGACTAGCTTCCCCTTCTCTAACAACCTGTCCTCCATCCATGTAGGGTATAGATATTTGTCTATGATGGAGGTTAGATGAAAGAGTATGGAGTAAATCAATTATATATGGTTGCACCATGTTTATATAAATTCTAACAGCTCTTAACAGCTCCCACCAGAATACTTTTAGAAATCTTATAACTTTATCATGAACTTTCAATTTGGTCGGGCTTTGTCAAGAGTTCCAATGTCTTTGTTTTACCTTTATTCTAAAGTCATGAAGAATGTTTCAAAATTAGAAGTCATCTGGATCAGGTGCCCCAAACTCAGATGACCGAGAATCTAGGCAAATAGTGTACGTGAATGAAGCAGTCGATGTGTGGAAAGAAACTATACGGCTGTCTCGGTCTGCCTCTCATTTGCCTACTCTTCATAGTGCTCTAGATGCAGAACAGAATCTCCCTAAGAAAAGTTACCACAAAAGTGCAGTAATAATGACAACCCACACTGGTCTTAGTCTCAGACAGATAATAAGGAGTGGGTAGGTCCTGTCATAAACTGGCAAATGCATGACCCTCTAAAGCTAGCAGCTGCCACCCACACTTACCTATTAGTGCCATGCCTGAAGTGTGATTCCAACACTGTCAGATGCTCTGAATTTTTAAGCAAAATGCATCTATGCCCTTTGTCATGTGACTATGCAGTGCCTTCATACTCTGACTACAGGATCACCTATGTCACTTGCTTTCACCAACAGAATAAGGCACAAGTGACAGTAATGCCAGAACTTCTAAAACTAGAGCTTAGAAGGTCTTGCATGTTCCTGTATGCTCTCTTTTACTTTTACCATTAGCATGAGAAGGTAGCCTGATGTGTATGAGAGACAAGGATGTGGAGAAGCCATAAACTGCCCTAGCTGACAGCCAGATGAGTGAGTCACCAAGATCAGTTAAGCCACATACCTAACCCCCAACTCACCCCAGACACATGAGCAATAAACTTACTTTTGCATGCCACTGAAGCTCTGTGGTTGTTTGTTATGCAGTATTATCACGGTAGTAGATAACTGATATACAAAACCAGGCTCTTAGGTAAAATCTTTTGATTTTTAAAATTCACACCTGAAAGAAGTTCTTGGAGAAGTATCACGCAGAGTGATGTGAGGAAAAAACTGTTTTCCATCTGTTTATTGAGTCTACTGGTCTGGATTAGATTCCCCTTTTCTAACAACCCATCCTTTATCCATGTAAGATATAGATATTTATCTACAATGCAAGTTTTTTTCTAAGTTAGCAACCAATTCAAGTTTTTTAAACAACACACAGTTAGGGACTTCTCTGGTGGTCCAGTGGTTAAGAATCCACCTTCCAAAACAGGGGACGCGGGTTTGATCCCTGGTCAGAAAACTAAGATCCCACACGCTGCGGGGCAACTAAGCCCGCACCGCAACTACTGAGCCTGCATGCTCTAGGGCCCATGCATCACAACTAGAGAGCCCATGTGCCACAACTACTGAGCCCAAGCACCGTGGAGCCCATGTGCCACAGCTAGAGAGGAGCCCGCATGCCACAACAAAAGATCTCGCATGCCGCAACTAAGACCCCACAGCCAAAAACAAAAACAAAAAAACACACAGTTAAAACACAATATTTCTGTGGATCTGATCCAGACCACAGGCCACTATTTTGCATTCTCTGTTATAGTCTAATCTCTTCATTTTATTTTTAAGAAAAGACATTAAAGAGATAAAATATCTTTTCCAACAGTAAGTAATTGGACCTCAGATGTGTAACTTCACCTAATGCAGTTAGTTTTTTAAAAGTAACCAAGTGTCCTCTTTTGAGTGCATGGATATTTCCAAAATCATTCAGTTCTTCTCTCCCCATCCTTCCTGCCACTTTGTTTTTGTCCAGAGGCTAGATCCACATGAAGGATCTACACTGTATTCATCTCTACAAGCCTCATCTGAGCCCTGTCAGCTATTGAGAAGGGAATTTGAATTTTCTTCTTCCCAGGAAAGGTAATACTTCTAAAAATGTGCTTGAGGCCACAAACTTAGTATATTCTTTCAGCATTAAACTCACACCACCTCTTTCCACGAAACAAATGAATAGATGATGTTTCTACTTTAAAATGGTATAATTTTTACACAATGCTAACTAAAGCAAAATTCCCATGAAATCTGAATTACATCAGTCTTGGCCAAGGAACAATCTAGGATACGAGCAGACAGGTGAATTCTAATACGGCATGTGTCCATTCACTTAGAAAAACATAGTTTCTCTTTCACAGAACTACTGAAGGAGAACCCATATTGAAAGTTGTGATTATTGTTTTAGCCAGAATTCATAAAGAGACTGAACAGCTGCACATTTTATTAGATCTAACCTAAATACCTGTTCCTTGTATTTTGTGCTGGGAGTTATTTATGTTATCAATTCAACTTTATACTAACCATCAGGCGGAATATTCCCTGTAGTTCTGCTGACTCAAAATAACGACTTGTAAGGGAGCCCTAATGACAGAACAAGGGGCAATTACAGACACAGCGTGAGACTTGGAACAACTGTGTGATGTATTTTGTGCACTTGATTGACCTCATGTTCAAGTTCATTTGTGTCTCACTGTTGTAGATACGGCCTATGCCTCAGGGTATATGCCTTGTTAATTTCAATATAAGACGACAGAACGGAATAGATCAGATGGCTCAAACAAACAAAAAAAAGCTGCACCAGTGCTTGGCGGAAAAGTGATGGCACATTGGGGTCTACCTGAAGAAACCATCAAATATCTTTCAGGTTTTCAAGACTGAGAAGTTAGGATAATCAATATGCAGGGTTAATTCATTTCTATGCTTGGGATAACTAAAACTGCATACCTTCTTGTGTCTTTACATAACTGGGATGGCTGCTGAGAGGACTTAGGATTTATTGTAAAATGAGAGAGGGATAGGAAAACAAAGAGAGCATAAGAACTCAATATAAAATAAGGTTATCGCGCGATATCCATAGGTTGTATTGCTTTAGAGTAAAACCGTAAGGCAGTCTCTTCTGCACGTGTCACTTTGAAATACACTCCTGCTGTGCTGTTCGCTGAATGAGAAAGGGCGAAGTGAGTCTTTTCTGATGGGTTGTTTATAATCCCAATTCCTAATATGCTTACTTAAATGCAGGGGCAAGGGAGAGTAAAAGATGGCGAGTGTAGGAAAGGAACTGTTGTCTGTTTATCAACGTTAATGTTACCCAGAAAAAAAAGAAGAACAACAAATCCTCTTGTTTCGTTGTGTATAAAATTATAGAGGGAGTTCAAGCATATAACGATATTGCAGACTGACTTGAAAACAACATGGAATAACTGGCACTTAGGCAATTTCTCAGAAACATAGCTTTGATTCTAAATTGGTTGAAAGAGGTGTTGTGAAATAGTCGTTTCATCAGTCTTGGTTGTTTGCTAATAATACCATCTAGTCAACCCCACCTACACTTCCAAAGTGGCTGTTAGAAAAACCTACAAAAGCATTGATGAAAACTTGAAATCAAAGTTTTCTAAATGATCCTGGGAACTACATCTTGGCTCTTCTATCATTAGCCATCTAATCTTCGAGAAAGTGCATAACTAATATCTAATATTGAGTGAGGAAGCTCCAAACTCAGATATACAAATAAAGTGCTAACCTAGCAAGGACTACAGGCAAACACTGCTAATACAGAATATGGAAATCTATTCCATATGTATCTGGCCTGAAAACTTTAGGCTGAAAATGGGTCATAACAGAAACTATAGGAATGTAAGAGCTATTACAGGAAGGGACAAGATGCTGATGCTTTCCACACTAATTTTACCTCAAATGTTAGGGAAACAGCAGGAAATGTACGCTCAAACATGCAGCGCCTTTTAAAAAAATTGATTTTCAATAGGCCAAGTTTTAAAAACAAGTATTAGTAACTTCTTTTCAAGACACCACTCAGATAAAATATACTGATTTTAAACAGTACGTAGAAGAATGGATTTTCTCTGAGAAAATAGATTTGTGACTGAAAACACTTCCTTGAGAAAAAACATTTCTTCTCCACTAAGGCACTATCCTTTACTAACTTAGAGTAACTAACAAGATATAGGCAATAAACAAGTATAGCACGCATGATTGATTCATTAATTTTAAATCACTGTCTTTCAATTTTATTTTAACAGCACTGCCATCACTTCTTCCCCAAATTAAAGAGAGAACTCAGGGAAAAAAGACAGATAATGCTATTATTTTATAGTACATATATTTGTAAAAGTATAAACTCACTAATCTAAAGTTAATGAGTTACAAAAATAAAGCTACTTTCACGATATCAACAATTGGAAAGTAGGGATGCAGACAGAAGTTCAGTCATGTAACAGCCTTTGATTTGATCTATTTCAACATTTTATTCCACTCAAGTTGAACAATGTTTGATCAAAAAAGTCTATGATTTGGACATATTTTAACAAAGGCATCTATTTATCTTTCACCTAGTCAGGTGATTTTCCTCTGGAAGCCATCTACCCAACTTTCAGTTCATGCATTTGGGGATATTCATGACTCAACCCAGGCAAGTGACTCAGGTCTGGCCAATCAGACCTTATTTTTCCGGTTGATAGTAACTGCTTCAAAACAGAGTATCTGACACAGTTAAGATCCATGAAAGGGTCTAACCCTGAAATTCTTCTGCAATTATTGAAAGAGTCACTGGATTTTAACCTGGAAGCATTTGGCCTGGAGTTATCTGCAGCCATCTCACATTAAATAGAGCCTGAGAATGAGTCCATCAAAATAGAATATAGCTCCACAAAATAAAGTGAAAATAAATTCTGATGCATTCATTTATTTACTAATTTATTAATTCAACAAATATTTATTGTACACTTACTATGGACCAGAACAGTTATAGATAACGTAGCAAATAAAATAACAAATGCTCTTGCCCTCATGATGCTTACTTTGTAGTGGGGATAAAAGCACAGTTGACCCTTGAACAACCCTCCACACAGTTGAAAATTTGCATACAAGTTTACATTTGGCCCTCCATATCCACAGTACCACATCCAGAGGTTCAACTAACCACAAATCGTGTAGTACGGTAGCATGTATTTAGTGAAAAAAATTCACACATAAGTACACATGCATGGTTCAAACCCGTGTTGTTCAAGGGTCAACTGTAGTTTTAAAAAATAATGTAAAATAATTTCAGTGTGATATGGGGCCTTGTAATGAAAAATTGTGCTAAGAATGAATGATAAAGTGGGTATGCTATCTGTCTAAGCATGGGCTGGCAAATTACATGTCATAGGTCAAATCTGGTTTTCATATTTTTAAAAGACTGTTAGAGAGAGAGAGAGAACATGCAACAGAAATAAGAATTTACATGGCTATAAAAGCCAACAATATTTACTACCTGGCCCTTTACAGAAAAAGTTGTTGGTCTACCAAGGTGGTTACCAAGAATTCCTCCTGTCCCTCTACAAGCATGCCATCGATCCTGTTAAAAAAAAAAAAAAAGGATCTATTTTCCCACCCTTTGTATCTTGGTTGTGCTTGTAAATACTGTTGGTGAATAAAGTGCTGTAGAAGCAGTATTCTGAGACTTCCAAGCCTACTTCTTAAGAGGCCTTGTAGCTTTTGCTTTCACTTTTCCTAGACCCCCTATAAAGAGGTCTAGGCTCACCTACCAGAGAGAGAGGCCATAGAAAGAGAGAGGCCCTAGAGGATGAGAAACCTCATGGATAGAAAAGCCACATGCAGGAGAGCTGAAGCATCCTGGGCAATACTAAGGCTCTCTTCACATTTGTGGAGCTGTATCTGGTCCTCCAACTGCAGTCAAGGCACTCCAGCCAACAGCTACCATGTGGAACAGAGATAAGTCATCTCTGTTAAACCTCCTGGAATTCCTGACTCAGAATTGTGGACAATAAAGTGATTGTTTTAAGCCATTAACTTCAGGGGTGCTGTGTTTTACAGCAACAGATGAAAACGAAATTGGTACCAGAATCAGGGTGCTGCTTTGACAAAACCCTAAAACACGTCCACAGGCCTTTGGAACTGGGTGACAGACAGGCAGAGGCTTGAAGGGAAGTGAGGAACCAACAATGGAGGTCTGAAGAGCAATGGGGAAAAAAATGCTATTAAAGACTAGAGAAAGAATGGCCTGTGTTACATAGAGGTGGAACATTTGGAAACACTTGTGAATCTAGCTAAGATTTCTAGACAGAAGGCTGAAAGTGCCAATTATTTTCTTGTAACTCTATATCATAAAGTATAAGAGAGAGAGAGAAACTAAAGAAATGTTCCATTTACAAGCAGAATTTAGAGAAAATCTAAGGACCCAGGATAGTATTTCCAGTTTAAAAAATGTTCTCAAAGTGAGAAACAGTCCCCAAGTAAAGTGATGTCTATTATACCCTTTGGCAAAGTAAGATTCTTAAGATATTGTCTGAAATCAACCTGATATGCCCAAAGTAGAACACCACCAACAAAAAAGTTATCAATGTGACTTGAGGACATGGAGCGAACTTAGATATGTGAGAAGTCCACAATATTTTAAAGCACTACATTGATAGAAGCACATTGGATTAAATAGAATTGAGAGAGGAAAAAAATGAAGAGAGGCCTCAGGGCCCCCAACTTTGTATAGGCAGAAAGCAGAGGGAGGCAGGAGCTAAACTGCCAACATAGGGATTCTCAGTACACATAGCCATTAGTTGAGGAAAACAACGCACTTGAGAACCACCATTGGGGAGCAGAAGAACCAGGCCCCAAAAAAGAACCATTCTTGGGACTTCCCTGGTGGCGCAGTGGTTAAGAATCCTCCTGCCGATGCAGGGGACACGGGTTCGAGCCCTGGTCTGGGAAGACCCCACATGCCACGGAGCAACTAAGCCCGTGCGCCGCAACTACTGAGCCTGCGCTCTAGAGCCCACAAGCCACAACTGCTGAGCCTGTGTGCCACAACTACTGAGCCTGCGTGCCACAACTACTGAAGCCCGCGTGCCTAGAGCCCGTGCTCCGCAACAAGAGAAGCCTCCGCAATGAGAAGCCTGTGCACCACAACGAAGAGTAGCCCCAGCTCACCACAACTAGAGAAAGCCCACGTGCAGCAATGAAGACCCAACACAGCCATAAATAAATAAATAAATAAATACATACATACATAAATAGAACCATTCTTTTGAATTGGAAAACAGGTGCCATGTGCCTAGATGTAGTTTATAATTGCTATGGACCAGTTCCTGTCTCCCATTGTTAAATGGATTGTCTATTGCAGTTAGCCTGCCCTGTCAACCTGTTGGTGAGTAGAGAGGAAAACTTGATTTTCATTTCACAAATCTCTTGATGAAGAAGAACTATCTTCAAGGAATTATCCTCTCCAGAACAGGCATAGATTTCCAGACACCTAATCTGGGGCCTGATGCTATATTTGATTACAATTTGGGGGTTTGAGAGAGTGAGTATATTTTTCATGTGGAACAAGTGAGAAAGGGTGTGGCCAGAAGGTGGACTGTGGTAGATTATCTGCAAAAATGGTCTCCAACAATTATCCAATCCCTGTACACACACGACACAACTCCCATCAAGTAGAGAGTACATTCCCCACCACTTGAATCTATGGTGGTCTGATGACTTGTTTTGACCAATAGAATGAGGTGAAAATGACATTCAGGGTCTCCAAAATACAGGCCTGTAAAAGCCTGATAGCTTTGGCTTTCACTCTTGGAAGACAGCTACTATATACTAGCAAAGTCCTGACTATACTACTGGAGAGAGATGCCACAGAGAATGAGAAGGTCCAAAGATGAGTGATCAATTGAGGAGAGAAGCTGGGTAGAAGAGAACCGAGGTGCCCCATCTGACAGCCAGCGTCAAAACCCCAGAGAAGTTAGTGAACTTGGTTCTCCAGCCCCCATTGGTCCACCCAGCCAACACCACATAGAGCAGAGACAAACCACATACTGAGTCTTGCTTGATTCTGACACATAGAATCATGAGTGATAAATGGTTATTTTAAGCCACTAAGCCTTATGATGACTTGTTATGAAGCAATACAGAAAAGACACATAGTCTATCTTAGAGTAGCCAAAGAAGCTGTCTGAAGAGATGGCCTCTGAACTGAGACCAAAATGATATGCATGAGGAAACCATGATTGAACACTGCAAAGAGACATACTATAAAGCTTTATTGACTTAATCTATTGTAGAAACCACAAGTTTTCTGAAGCTGGAGTGGTGTGGATAAAATGAGGAGTAGAAAGAGATGGGGTAAGTTAATAGGAAGAAACTGAAAGAAATCAGATATTGTAAGACCTTTCAGTTCAAAGAAAGGAATCTGAATTTTATTCTAAGCCTGTGTTAGAGTTCCTGAATCAAGCATGCTACTCTAGAACTTTTAAGTTTTATGAGCCAACAAATGATTTTCCTCTCCTTTCTAAACTTGTATTTTCATGTGAAAGGGCTCTAACTAAACAATCTGATTCACTGAGAAGACTGAGTTGAAAAGTAACAGCATTTGAACACCTTACACTGAAACCTTAGGATAGAATTCCATTAACTATAAAAGGTAAGATAAACTTTATCTAGATATCGAAGTTCTACACAAAAATGGGATTCCCCTGAAAGGAAGAACATACTAGTGATCTCCAGTGTGTTCAAATTTGGCAGATGACATATGTAGGTACTTTCCGAGTTTATGTTAATTAGTTTTAAGATATACTTGTATTAGTTTCCTGTGGCTACCATAACAAATGACCACAATAGAAATAATACAAATATTGGGTTGGCCAAAGAATTCATTCTGGTTTTTCCATAATATCTTAATATCATAATATCTTATGGAAAAACTCAAATGAACTCTTTGGCCAACCCAATAAATTCTCTTACAGTTCTGGTGGCCAGAAGTCCAAAATCAAGGTATTAGCAGGGCAGTGCTCTCTCCAAAGTTTCTAGGGGAGAATCCTTCCTTGCCTCTTCCACCTTCTGGTGGCTCTAGGTGCTCCTTGTGGCTGCATTACTCTAATCTTGGCCTCCATTGTCAAATGGTCTTCCACCGTTCTCTGTCCCATATGAAGACACTTGTCATTGGATTTAAGATTCAACCAGTTAATCAAGAATGATCTCATCTCGAAATCCTCAATTTAATTACATCTACAGAGACCTTTTCTCCAAATAAGATCACATTTATAGGTATCAGGGGCTGAAACTTGGACTTTTTCGGGGACAGACACCATTCAACCCACTAAGATACATTTTTAAGTCAAAGGAAAAAAAAAAAAAAACATCGTGGAATGCCTGAAGCACCATTACAAGGAACCAAGTTCGAAAATTATGGCTTTAATTTCAAAGGCATATGTTACATCATTTTTTAAAAAATTTTATTATTTCACAGGATGATGAAGAACTGAGGTTAAGAGGGACCAATAAATGGAATAAACCAGCTTATACTTTATGTATTGCACCCAGCCAACTTAAACATTTTAAGTTGTTGAAAAAATCATTTTGAGAATCCCAATACTTCAGATGCCAACCTCCATCTCCATTCCTAAGAAATTTTTATTTTCATCTTGCTTTCACTGGAACCATCCTTACTCCATTTACAATGTGAATTACAATTTATATTGCTGCCCTACACGCCTGAAGGTGACTCAGTAGAGAACAGAAAACGGAATCACTGTAATACAGACAAGCTTGGTGATATATGTCAAACCAAAACAACATCCAGTGAATGTTTACTGACTTTTTTTATGCATCCACCTGAACAGCTAAATCAAAAACAATTGTAGTGAAACAGAAATCAAAAATAACACTAAAAGCAGTATTATATAATTATGCCAATTTAAAACTGTAATAGCAATTTTCATTTCTGACTACAAATGCCCTAATGGATACATGCTCTTAACATAAGAAATGTTCATATCCTTTATGTTCGCACATTTCTAATTCTCATGTCTAAGAATATTGTTGGTCAGAATGATTTCTGTTCTAAATGACAGACAAGGCAACTCAAATTGGATTTAGAAAGAAAAGTGGAAACAAAAACAAAGAACTTAGTAAATAACTTAATGAAACAGTGCAGACTTAGTATCTCACTTAATGAATGAGTCCAAAGCCTCAATTATTGGTGGAGCCAGGTCCCTAAACGAGTCTCGCTCCATATCGTATATCTACTTTCTTTTTTATTTAATTTAATTAATTAATTTATTTTTGGCTGGGTTGGGTCTTTGTTGCTGTGTGCAGGCTTTCTCTAGTTGCGGCGAGCTGGGGCTACTCTTCGTTGCAGTGCGCAGGGCTTCTCATTGTGGTGGCTTCTCTTGTTGCAGAGCACAGGCTCTAGGCATATGAGCTCTGGAGCGCAGGCTCAGTAGTTGTGGTGCATGGGCTTAGTTGCTCCGCGGCATTTGGGATCTTCCCAGACCAGGGATCGAACCCGTGTCCCCTGCATTGGCAGGCAGATTCTTAATGACTGCACCACCAGGGAAGTCCTAAATCTACTTTCCTGTGTAATGGCTTCATTCTCAAAAAAGGCTCTCTCCGTGATGTATTTCTAAAAGTCTTGGGTCACATTCTTTCAGATTCAAATCTAGGAGAAGAGTAAATATTTTTCTCTCCAACACTCCAGCAAAAGTCTCAGGTTTATTTTGGTAGGATCATGTGCCCAACCCTGAATCAATCACTGCAGGTGGAAAGATACAATGCGCTGATTGGGCAGAGCTAATATATGTGCCCAGCTCTGGAGACTTCAGTAAAGTCAACCCATCATTGGTGGAAATTTAGGTTGTTCCCTTTTACTTTCATTACAAATATCTCTTTAAGGAATTTCCTTATGGATGTGTATGTATTATTTTCTGATTACATTAATAGAATAAATTTTAGAAGTGGTACTGCTATATCAGAGTATACACATATATTTTGAAACTTAAAAATAAATGTACAAAATTGCCTCCCAGGAAAGTAGTATAAATTTCTGTTTCAGTGAGTAGTATATGAATTTGCCTTCACATGGTCTTATCATATTTGGATATTATCATTTTTGCTAATATTCCCCATACTGGAAGACTAAATAAATTCATGTTTATATATCATTAAGCATACATATTATTTTCTTGAAACTTTGAAAGTCATTTATAGATATTAAGATACTTTACCTCTACATACTTCAGAAATTTCTCTTACATAATCACAATACCATAATCATAAGCAGAAATTTAATATTGATACTATTTAATAAACATTCCATATTCAAATTTTTCCAATTGACCCCCAATGTCTTTATAGCTTTTTTTAAAAATCAAGGACCCAATCAGGATCATGAATTACATTTAGATATTATCTAACTAATATCCTTTTATCTTTCTTCCCAAACTGCATTCCTTTTATGTCTTTTTCTTGTGTTATTGCACTAGCTAGGACTTTCAGTAGGGTATTGAAAAGACAGGATGAGAGGAAACATCCTTCCCTTGTTCCTGATATTAGAGGGAAAGCATCTAATTTCTCCCCATTAAATACTATGTTAGCTGTAGGTTTTTATAGATGTTCTTCATCAGACTGAGGAAGTCACCCTCTATTCCTAGTTTACTGAGAGTTTTTATCATGAATGGATGTTGGATATTGTCAGATGCTTTTTCTACAGTTATTCATATGATCATGTGGTTTTTTTCCTCTTCAGCATGTTGATGGGGGATGGATTACAATAATTTACTTTCAAATGTTGAACCAGTCTCATGGGCCTGGGATAAATCCTGCTTGGTCATGGTGTATAATTATTTTTATAAATTGTTGAATTTCTTTTTATACATTGTTGAATTTGCTAATGTTTTGTTGAGAATTCTTGCACCTATGCTCATGAGAGATGTTGGTATGTTGTTTCCTTCTCTTGTTATGTCTTTATCTGGTTTTGATACTAGGGTAATGCTGGCCTCACTGAATAAATAGGAAGCATGCCCTCTGCTTCTATCTTCTGTAAGAGAGTGTAGAGAACTGGTACAAATTCTGCATTAAATGTTGGTAGAACGGTGAATCAATCTGGGCCTAGTGCTTTCTATTTTGGAAGGTTATTCAATACTGCTTCAATTCCTTTACTATATATATATGACTATTCATATTGTCTATTTCTTTTTGTGTGAGTTTGGCAGATTGTGTCTTTCAGGGAATTGGTCCATTTCATCAAGGTTATCAACTGTTGGCACAAAGTTGGTCACTGTATTCCTTTACTGTCCTTTCAACAATCATGACATCTATATAAAGTCCCCTCTTTTATTTCTATTAGTAATCTGTGCCATCTCTTTTTTTCCTTAATTAGCCTGGCCAGAGGCTTATAAATTTTACTGATCTTTTCAAAGAAGCAGCTTTTGGTTTTTTTTTTAATTTTCTTAATGACTTCCTGCTTTAAGTTTCATTGATTTCTGATCTAATTTTTATTATTTCTTTTCTTTTACTTTCTTTGGATTTAATTTGCTCTTCTTTTTCTAGTTTCCAAATGTGGAAGCTTAGACTACTGATTTTCAATCATTCTTCATATATATATACACATATATATGTATACATGTATATACATACACACACACACACACACACAATGCTCTGAATTTCCTCCCAAGCATTGCTTTCACTGCATTCCACAAATTTTGATAAGCTGTATTTTCATTTTGTTCAAAATATTTTTTTAAATTTTTGCTTGAGATTTCTTCTTTGACCCACATGTTATTTAGAAGTTTTGTTTGTTTGTTTTTTAATCTCCAAGTATTTGGGGATTCTCCAACTCTTTCTATTATTGATTTCTACTTTAATTCCAGTGTGGTCTGAGAGAAGACATATATTTTCTACTCTTTTAAATTTTTAAAAGTGTGTTTCATGGCCCAGAATGTGGTCTTTCTTGGTGAATGAGCCATATGAGCTTGAGAAGAATGTGTATTCTGCTGCTGTTGGATAAAGTGGTCGATAGATGTCGATTATATCCAGTTGATGGTGCTCTTGAGTTCAACTATGTCGTTACTGATTTTCTGCCTGCTGGATCTGTCCATTTCTGATAGAGGGATGTTAAAGTCTCCAACTATAATAGCAGTTTCATCTATTTCTCCTTGCACTTCTATCAGTTTTTGCCTCACTTATTTTGACACTCTATTGTTAGGTGTACAAACATTAAGAATTGTTATGTCTTCGTGGAAAATTAACCCTTTATCATTATGTAATGCTTCTCTTTACCCCTGATAACCTTCCTTGCTCTGAAGTCTGCTCTGTCTAAAATTAATACAGCTAGTCCCTCTTTCTTTTAATTAGAGTTAGCATGGTATATCTTTCTCCATCCATTTGCTTTTAACAGATATGTGGCTTTATATTTAAAGTGGGTTTCTTGTATAAAACATATATTTGGTCTTATTTTTTAATCCACTCTGACAATCTCTGTCTTTTAATTCATGCATTTAGACTACTGACGTTCAAAGTGATTCATGATACAGTTTAATTAATAGATATCATAGTTGTTACTATTTTCTATTCATTGCCCTAGTTCTTTGAACCTATTTTTGTCTTCCACTCTTTTTCTGCCTTTTGTGGTTTTAATTTAGCATTGTATATGATTCCATTTTCTCTCCTTTTTAGCACATCAGTTATACTTCTTTCTTTATTTTTATTTTTAGTGGTTGCTGTGGAGTTTGCAATATACATTTACGACTAATCAAAGTCCACTTTCAAATAACACTATACCTCTTCACAGGTTAGTGCCATTACTTTATAACAACAAATGATCCTAATTCCTCCCTCCCATCATCTCTTGTATCATTGCTGTCATTCATTTTACTTACATATAAGCACACATAAGTACATAATCAAATACACTGCTATTATTATTTTGGACAAATTATCTGGTAGGTCAACTAAAAAGAAGAAAAATAAAAATTTTATTTTACCTTCATTCATTCTTTCTCTGATACTCTTCCTTCCTTTATGTAAATCTGAGTTTCTGACCTATATTATTTTCCTTCTCTCTATGGAACTTCTTTTAACCTTGCTTGCAAGGCAAGTCTACTGACAACAAACTCCCTCCACTTTAGTGTGTCTAAGAGTCTTTATTTCACTTGCACTTTTAAAGGATAATTGTGCAGGACACAGAATTCTAGATTCGCGGGTTTTTTATCTCAACGCTTTAAATATTTCATACCATTCTCTTCTTGCTTGCATAGTTTCTGAGGAAAAGTTGGATATAATTCTAATGTTTGCTTCTGTATAGGTAAGGCGTTTTTTTACCTCTGGCTTCTTTCAAGATGTTTTTTCTTTATCTTTGATTTTCTGCAGTTTGAATATAATATGCCTAGGTATAGGTTTTGACATTTGTCCTGCTGGTGTCTCTAAGTTTCCTGGATATGTGGTTGGGTATTTTACATTAACTTGTGGGAATTTCTCAGTCATTATTGCTTCAAAGATTTCTTCTGTTCCTTTCTCTCTTCTCCTTCTGGTATTCCAATAACATGTATGCTACACCTTCTGTAGTTGTACAATTCTTAGATATTCTGTTCTTTTTTTCAGTCCTTTTTCTCTATTTGCTTTCAGTTTTGGAAATTTCTATTGTTATACCCTCAAGCTTAGAGATGCTTTCCTCAGTCATGTCTAGCCTACTAATGAGCTCATAAAAGGCATTCTTCATTTCTGTTACAGTGTTTTTGATCTCTGGCATTTCTTTTTAATGCTTTCTTAGAATTTCCATCTCTCTGCTTACATTGCCCATCTGTTCTTGTGTGGCATCTACTTAGTCCATTAGAGCCTTTGGCATATTAATTGTAGCTGTTTTAAATTCCCAGTCTGATAACTCCAACATCCCTGTCACATCTGAGTCTGGTTCTGATGCTTGCTCTGTCTTTGTAAACTGGTTTGTGTGTGCATGCGTGCACACGCTTGCTTTTGCCTTTTAGTATATCTTGTAATTTTTTTCTTGATATCCATGTAACTGCAGTAAATAGGCCTTTAGTAAGGTCATGGTAAGGCATGAAGGAGGAGGAGGAGAAGCCTTCTATATTCCTATAATTAGGTGTCAGTCTTTTATTTAGCCTGTGCCTCTGGACTCTGAACTTCTCAAATGCTTCTCAGTTTTTTCCCTCTCCTTAGGTGGACAGGATAGCTAGGCTGGAGCTGGGTATTTCCCTTCTCCCATGTGGAAGACTAGAGCGGGCTAGAGTTGAGTATTTCCCTTTCCCTAGGTTGGTTAGGCTCTGAAGAAAACCCAATAGTTTAGGCTCTGGTAAAACAGTTTCTTTTGTAGGTAAGTCTTGTTAACAGAAGAACAGAATGCTCTGGTGTATTTCAAAATCATTACTTTTCCCCTCTTCTACTAGACGCATAAAAGGCTTCTTATTTTTTAATATTTATTTATTTATTTGGCTGCACCAGGTCTTAGTTGGGGCATGCGGGCTCTTAGTTGCAGCATGCATGTGGGATCTAGTTCCCTGCCCAGGCATAGAACCCGGACCACCTGCATTGGGAGCACAGAGTCTTAACCACTGGACCACCAGGGAAGTCCCTATGAAAGGCTTTTTCTCCAATACTCACTGAGAAAACCTGGTCCAGCTTCTGGAGGTAAAACTCACATACCCCTCATGATTGCCACTCCACCCCACCCCACGCCCGAAAGTTTTGACTCTCACACTGAGCCTCTAGCAATTCATCAATCAGATGTTCTAACACCACCACTGGTTCCTGTAATTTCTGCTCTGGGTTTCTCTCCAGTAAATTGTGATTCTTTGTCTGTCTCTTCAAGTTGGGGGGCAGCAGTTTGTCATGTGACCTCACTTCTCTGAAGAATCTAAAAGGAGTTGTTGATTTTTCAGTTTGTTCAGCTTTTTACTTGTTAGGGCAGAGTAGCGACTTCAAAGCTCCTTCCGTGCTGGATTGGAAACTGCAAGTACTCACTCTTTTCTCTAGTTTACCATTTCCTCATTTCTAATATATATCCTGAGGCAGTTTGTGGCCTGCTACTTCCTTTATAGCAGATATGCCTTATATGCCTTTGCACACAACAGAAATTTCTCATTTCTTCCACCATAATGTCTGCATTGATGCAGGTCCAGTATTTGCTGGCATGCTGGAAAGTTGGTACCAATCCCTGATGAGAATCTAGTCTCTTACGTACAGTGAGGAACTATAAGAATTGTCATCCTCTTATATGCCCTCTTCATGTTAGCAGAATATATTTGATCTCAGCTGCAGATGACAGAAAGCGCAATTCAAATGATCTTGTGCCAAAAGGGAATTTATTGGCTCTTGTGAATGGAAAGCTCACAGGAGTAGAGCTCACTTCAGATACAGCTTGATGTTACAAGGACACTCTTCTGACCCAGCCCGGCTCTCTACTGTGCACTAGCTTTCTTCTTACACAGCTCTTCTTTTATGTTTCTATGATAAATACCTCAAATCTAGATTTTCTCTTCTCAACTGCATGTCCAGGGGGAAAGAACGAGAAACCCTCTTCCAAGATTTCCAGAAAGGCTTCATTGCATCATTGGTTCTGAATAGTTCTAAATAGGCTGTGGGCACACATCTGATCCAATCACTATTGCCCAAGAAATGCAAGATACTGGTTAGCTATGGCCTAGGCTATATAATCCACTCATGAACAGGGAATGAAGTCAACTATGCTGGAAACTTGGAAAGAGCTGGGGATGGTGGGTAGCTCAAAGGAGAATCGGGATTCAGTTAGTGAAAGGCGGATGAATAGATACTGGGTGGCCAAATCAACATATGTTGTCTACCCTGGAAAACTAGAGCTAATTGTGGTTATTCACATCAGCAGGTCCTGGATGAACAACTCAAAATTAAATTTTACTACTCTGTGATAATTTAAATTTTTTCTCTTTTTCTCCAGATTATATTTACAAGATTATAGTATCAGAATTTTGGTATTTATTCAGTACTTCATTAATTTTGGATTATAATTTCCCACCTCTAATAAAAATGTTCTACTCATGATATCATAATTAAGTTACTTTGGAGGAGATTTTGATACCAGGAACTGAAGATTATAACTACAGGTGAAAAATAAATAACGGGAACCACAAAGGGAGAATAAAGGCACTGGTTTCATGAAAATGCCCCCCAACTCCATGTAATGACTCCATGTAAATATGATTTGTGATTTACTGGTACTGTTGTTTTTAAAAACACATACACACTTGTCTTCAATTTCCCCCTAGGGTACACACTTGGTGCTATAAGAGTTAATGATAATTCATAAATGTTGAATTGCTATGATTTCATTTGCACTTTTATTATTTTGAATGCAAAATAAGAAATATGAAGTTGCTCTATACGTATACTATTGTTTGTATAAGACAAACAGGATTGATAAAATCAGTAAATTTGACAGGACATGTAGTCTACAAGAAATAACAACTGTATAATAGGTGGTATGCACAGGCAAAGACTAAATATAGTTTGCATTAATCAATTAGAATTATGATAAAAGAGTGAGGAACAACAAATTAATAGGCTTCTTATATTCAGTATCACTGACATGGCTGTAAGTTGCAGAAATGATGGAATACAATAGAAACATCTGAAAAAGAAAGCCCTGAGCAGGGGTCATTAATGTTAAATAAATATTCAACACTCAGTTTCCACAATATTGAAATGCTGGCAGGCTGAATCCCAAAGGCCTCACAGACCTAACTCTCACAGAAGTGTAGTTTTGAATTAACAAAATATTCGGAGCTCAGTAAAAGTACTTTAGCTCTCAGGCCCCAGGGCCATAGGAGGAGAAGACGGAGATATGCTGAGATGTCAAGTATTGTTTCTGTTTCTTCCCATCCCATTGAAAAAAAAAGGAAAAAATCACACTGCATCCTCTATAAATCAATGAACTATGCGCATCTTACAAGTATTTACTGAGCTCCTAATACATGTCTGGTGCAATTTCCAAATGTGGTAAAGTTTGAGTTCATGATACACTGTAATCTCCACTAAGATCTCAGAATGATTTTGTGGGTAAGTCTCACTGATGAGACAGTAGGTTGACCAAACAGGAAAAAGGAAAAGGAGAAAGGTAGCGTTAGTTCTTCAGAGAAGTCTTCTCCAAGAAACCAGAATCCCGGTATGTTGTAGTACAGTGAGAAGAGTGTGCCATTTGGAGTTAAGTAGACCTGAATATGCATCTTGACACCCACCAGTTGCAGACTGTAGATGCTGGTCAATTTGCTAAACTTCTCTGAGCTTGACTATGATCATCCACAAATGGGTAATCACTCCAACTTCAAAGGTTTGTTTAAGAGTGAAGACTCAATCTAAAAACTTTGGAGAGATTTTTTCATAAACCTAAAATTAGGTAGAAAAAATATAACTGCATGTGTATTATTTTGTGTAGATAACTATATCATTACTCTTACTGGTATACCACAAACAGTGCAATAAACTAGCGTATTAAATATTGTATATCTTTAGATTTTAAGGTGTATTTTATGTGTGTATGTGGTAATTTACCATCTATCCCTCTATTTCCAGAAGAGAAAAAAAAGACCATAATTTTCTTCTTACTATGCTTTCAAAAAATTCCTCATATCTCTGAGTTTCTGAGTATTAGTTAAGGATTTGGAGCATAGAATTTCCAGGAAATATCTTACTTTAACCCAGCACCCAAGAGATTATTTTCACTATGTCTAAAATATCTTATCCAGTAAGAATGAGAGGGAAAAGAAACTTTTCCATTTAATTGCTTCTTTGATTTATATCAGCTGCCTTAGCTTTGTTGCCGATGCCAAGCATAGTTAGAAGATTTGGAAGGTGAGAGATAACAGAAGAGTAGCTTCTATACAGCTTACAAATGCAAAGCAAAGCAAAGCATCTTTATTGATATTCTTTTAAAAGAGTTCACTGAGGTGCAGCTCACAGTTGTCGAATGGAATGGAAAACAGAAATCCCTCTGAAAATAAGAGATAGAATTCAAGGTCAGTCTCCCACAAGCTGGTATTCCCTCTACCCTCACCTTTTTGGAAATGGTAAATCATTTATCTGGGTTTGCTCACTGCATGCTGATGGTATCACACCTTATCACTGTCTAAAAGAACACTTCACGAGCATATTTTTAAAACACCAATTTATCTTCTCTTGTGCCCTAAGCTAATTTGAACCCCAAAAGTCTCATTGGAAAAAAATTTGTAAGTTGCAATGTTTTTGATAAAAGTTAAAACTTTCTTAGATCTTGTCATTCAAAGTTAATAAATAGTAGATACATTTATAGTAGATACATTTTCTCTTAGATGAGCTCACTCTGCCTACTCCAATGACAATATTCACAGCATTCAAGACAAGAGGCGAATTATTATGTTATTCCTATGTGGATGACAACATGTTTCTGGTCATCTTTTCCCCGTTTCTTTTATGCTGAATCTCTCGAAAGAAAAAACACTGGTGATGAGTTGCTGAGACTCTCATATTATCATAGCACAGGATACCTAAGCCAGAAACTTTAGCTCCACCAGAATTTCTGATTCCGTAGGTCTGGGGTGGGGCCCAAGAATTTACTTTTCTAACAATTTCCCAGATGAAGTTAATGCTCCTGGTCTAGGGATCCTACTATGGCAATCACTGGCTTAAGCCACAGAAAAATAAATTCATTAGTCATCAGCATCAGGATTGTAAAGTACTACTTCATTGCAGGTTAAGGGATTTCTAAAAACACTTGAATGGGATTTCCCTGGTGGCGCAGTGGTTAAGAATCCGCCTGCCAACGCAGGGGACACGGGTTCCAGCCCTGGTCTGGGAAGATCCCACATGCCGCGGAGCAACTAAGCCCGTGCACCACAACTACTGAGCCTGCGCTCCAGAGCTCATATGCCTAGAGCCCGTTCTCTGCAACAAGAGAAGCCACCACAATGAGAAGCCCTGCGCACTGCAACAAAGAGTAGCCCCAGCTCGCCGCAACTAGAGAAAGCCTGCGCGCAGCAAGGAAGACCTAATGCAGCCAAAAATTTAAAAAATAAAAATACTATAAAAATTAAAATGCTCAATAAAGCAGAGCTATAAAAATGCTCAATAAAGCAGAGCAAAACCCATATAATATCTATGACAAAATCAGTTCAGCGGACATGATATTTTAAGACTATTAAAATACAAATTCAAGATTCTATTTTCTGCCAACAGGTACTTTAAGATACAAACTATGTTCAATTATGGAAAAATAAATTATGTTTTCCTGCACACCTAAGTTTTGTGGCCTAAGACACTGTTAAAAGGTAAACTGAGGCACATTAACATTTTTCAAGAGTTTATTTGAGCACACATGGATTCAAATTGGGCAGCACCAAACCACAGGTGGTTAAGAGCATTCTACTGACAGGAGACAGGGAGGAGTTTGCTTTTGGTTTTTGTTTTTGTTTTTTTGGATCATAAAATGTGGAAGCAAAGCAAGGAAATTATTTGATTGGCTATAGCTTAAACAGTTCCCTTATTTTGGAAAGCCCATTTGGATATCTGTGATTGGTTGTTCTTAAGTCTCATTTTGTCAGATTTGAACGTATTGACTCTGGCTTAGGTTTTTGTTTGCTTACGTAGGTTACTAAGGCATTATCACCCCAGTCAAGTGGTCTACACTTTTAATTAGTTTAACAACCTTATAACTGTTTCGTTCATTTTTAGGGGGCAAGAATTTACTGGGGCTTTCCTACTAATGGCTAACGTGGTATTTTTTTATCTCTGTGCCAAATTTAAGTAGTGTGTAAATTTTATATTTGCTTTGCCAAATCTTGATATATAAATTTTATATTTTCTATAACTTGATTATTCATATTGTTAGACATCTATGTGTGTTCTTGTGACAGTAGAGACTGGAGTACATTTTTCTCCAAAGAATAGATAAGAGACAAAATGTTTTTATCTTTTGGTCCTGACTTGAAATTAGAACAACAAAAACAACAAGAAAAGAGCTCATGTTTCTGGAACACAGAAGGGCTCTATATCATTATTATTATGCATGAGCCAGTGGTAGGGAAAGTAACAGTTCCCCTCTAAAACACGATGTCCTAAATAAACAACCAAGAAAAGAGAATGATTCCTAAGGATGTTTAAAAGCAAGACAAAAAGAAGTGATTAATTTATCTTCCACAGTTACAATTTAGTGTTTTGCGTCTTTGAGGTTTGCCTCATCCTAAAAAGCTAGTATTATTCAAAAATGCCCTGAGAACCTAAGGACACAGAGAGGGGTAAGAACTATAGTGCTAGAGTTGAATTGCATGATTTATTTATTTATTTATTTTTGGCTGTGTTGGGTTTTCGTTTCTGTGCGTGGGCTTTCTCTAGTTGCGGCGAGCGGGGGCCACTCTTCATCGCGGTGCGCGGCCTCTCACTGTCGCGGCCTCTCTTGTTGCGGAGCACAGGCTCCAGACGCACAGGCTCAGTAGTTGTGGCTCACGGGCCTAGTTGCTCCGCAGCATGTGGGATCTTCCCAGACCAGGGCTCGAACCCGTGTTCCCTGCATTGGCAGGCAGATTCTCAACCACTGTGCCACCAGGGAAGCCCTGCATGATTTATTTAAACACAACAAAACGAGGATACAGCAGCCATCCCTCAACTTTAGCCAGTATTACTTATGAAAACTAAAGATCCTTGAACTCTGCTCCCAAAGAATCTGACTGATTAATTTGGGGGGGGGGGTTGCAGGAATCTATGTTTATAAATGATTATGACAAGGACCAATGTGGAAATCTCTAAAAGAGATGGTAATCCTTGGAAAGCTCTTTCCTCTTCTCTGTCTTGCTTTTTACTCTACTGCAATCACTTTCCCATCCAGAATTGCCCATAACGACTCCCCGCTGATCACCAGACTTATACTTAGCTGTATTATTAAAAATAAATGTTATACTGTATATATGCTCCCAGTCTTATAGACATCCTGCCAATGGAAATGGCTACATATCAACTTTGTATTGGAGATTCCCTTTAAAAATAAGGCATTTAAAGACTTAAGCAGTTCAAGATGTCCCTTTCTCGGCATTAAACCTCAGCATAATGCTAAGGTTTGCCCAAGACTTTTCCAATTTTAGCACTAAAAATCTTGCAGCACAGGAACCCCTTAGTTCTGGGCAAACTAGAACAGTTGGTAAGCCCACCGATCACTCTGTGCTTGAATGCTTATATTTCCCAGATGCCTATATGGAAAGTGAAGCAATAAAAACAAACAAAAACCCTTCAGAGTTCTTTCTTCTTTTTCAATTGCACTCTTGCTCCTATTCTGCTAATACCCTTCACATATTTTTCAGAACAAGAAACAAAATATTAAACAGCCAAATCCAAGAGTTGACTTGAGGGCAAATACAGCATTGTATTCAACTTTCCATCCCCAATGTCTACCCTAGTGTCTGACACTGTGAGTGGTCTTCAATGAAGTTTGGGGGACGAAAGAGGTTGGAGGACATTAAAATATTGTTTTCCATATGCAAGAAAGAAGTCATTTCCTTCTGTGAATATGCTCAGAGCTAGTTCTCCTCACTCCCAACTACCAACAAATGGACTCTGCCAATCTTATGTTTCAGATATATTATGTTCCATTGGCAATCTAGCCTTGCTCCTCTAAATGATCTTCATAAAATAGGAGCTCTCAAATCTCTCTGTCAGAAGAACTGTTGAAGTGCCAGAGAAGAGATCTGTCACCTGTTGTGAAGTTTGCTTTAGGAAAATCAATAAGTGCATGTATGTACACAATCAAAGATCAGGGCATTCATCCTAGGCTTTTGGATGTCTATCAGTAAGGACACCAGGACAGTCAGATTAAGTTTAGATACATTTCTCCTGATTCCTAGTAATAGCTGGCAGGCATTTGACAGCCATTCTCCCAGTGAAAAAGTTTCCTCCTATGAAGGAGAAAACTATAGAACCGAATACCAAGCTAGGGCACTGAAGCAAACACTCTAAGGATTTCCAGAGACTTTTCAATGAAGAGGCTTAAGAAGAAATCCTGACTCTTATTTTAAACACATATCACAGAAACAACAAATAAAAATTCAGAAATCAGTAAATCTACTATTACCACCCCATATCAATTGAAATTATGAAGACTTCCTGTCCAGGAGTGTGTGTGTGTGTGTGTGTGTGTATGTGTACACGTATTTGGACAGGTGTGCTTAGATCTGGGAAGAAAATATAGTAGGACTTTGAAGAAGATACAGATCCCATTCCTATACAAAGAACAAGTGATTTGGTAGCTGGCAGTTCACACTGGTGTAGCTGATTTGAAAACTCTACATGTAAATGACCCTTCTCCACAAACCTTAACATTCACTCTTGTACTAACCACACAAAATCCTTTACACATTTCAGTCACCCATTAATAATGATGAAAGCCCTTGGAAAACATCCTTTGAGCCATAACCTTTCAACATGGTGTTTCAATATTCTGTTGCTCCGGGTTCCACCACTCATATTTTCCCATCACCTCTGCCTGAAACAGCAAGTTCAAGGCCTTTCCTCTCCTTCCCATGTATGCTCCATCACTTTGAAGGCTTTCCTTCAACATCCTAGCTCCTCTTGCTTTGGCAAACAGACTGATGAAGGACAGAAGCACATGGCTTTTACAAAGTCTCTTTACTTAGGTGGTGTAGGATGATGCAACCCAATCAAATTCTTCCAAAGAATTCAATAGGCACTGAGAATATTTCTGTTATTTCTCCCATTTCACACCCCATCTCTCTGTGCTGACAGCTGGCTTTAACAGTTTGTTCCATTCCGATGTTACCCCAGGCATACGATAGGTCAGATCTTTCACAAGAGTGATTCAATCTGGATGAAGAGGAAACATACTGGTAATAAAGTTCTGGGTGTATTTACTTGATAACAGCCTAAGATGATGGACCCATTTATTTTTAAAGACAAACAATTATTTTAACAGTGCCTCCACCATTGAGTTTTGTGTTTGCTTTGATGTTTTTTGCTTTGGGGAAGGGGGGTTGTTTTCATTTTGTTTTGATTTTGGCCTTAGCACTCAATAATAAGTGCTAATTATGAGTGTTTTGTGATTTCCTTGAAGGAGATGAGTATTACCACCAGAATTGCTCCGCAGATTATTTTTAAAGTTTCCCTTGCAAACTATGTCGTTTGGCTGTCTTGAGAACTCCCAAGATGAATAGCACTTTTTGGTTAAAAAAATAAATAAATAATAAAGTTGATATACACACTGCAAATGACATTGCACCTACACATATTAGATATTTAGGGGTCAGTCAGTGATTATTGATAGAACTTTAAAATCATCACAGAATAAGAAATGATCTTAGTTGCAGCACGTCTCATATAGAGTACAGGCTTGTGAGAGTCAGGAATTTTTATAGATTTAGGCATGAAACCTTTTATGGTTTCATGCAGACTGGTTGAAGAAGACAGAAAATGTCCGGTCATGCACAGAAGTGACTGCCATGGACAAAAGGAGGTGCAGAAGTTGGGAATCTGCATGTCTACCCCGTACCAGCCACTCTCCACTCCTGCTCACATTCAAGGTTATCTGCTCCTGGGTTAAGGTGGTAAGTGACAAAGACTGCCTCCTTGACCAAACTCCAGTCAGGCTTTCTTTCAGCTCTTTTTGTCTAGGTCCTGGCCTCAGGCATGTCCTTAAGAGCCGATTTTAGCAAGATTCCTGTCAAGTCATATTAGCCAGAATCCTCCATCCTTGATATCCGATCACTTTTCTCATCCCTACTGTCCCCCCAGGTGATGTCTGATCACCCCGGCTTGCCTTTAGTAAGAATCCTATTAGGTCGGTTTGGGCAGAATGCCTCCTTACCCCTGATGTTTCCTCTTAGTCATTTTCCGCCCTGCTTCTTGGCTATAAATTCCCATTTTTCCTTGTTGTATTCAGAATACAGCCCAGTTTCTCCCCCTACTGCAAACCCCATTGCAGTGAGTTCAATCTCTCCCCGCTCCTAGAAAAGCCCACTGCAGTAGTCCCTACACCTTTCATGATAGTCCTTAATAAAGTCTGCCTTAGTGTTTTTTAACAAGCACCATGAATAATTACTTCTTTACATAAGACACTCAAAAGATATTTTAGGAAGCAATGATTATTTTGTTAACTGAATGCTACATCCAACTGGGAAGTTAAGTCACCTGTGGAAAAAAAAAAAAAGCTAATCTCCCTGGGTGCATTTCTGTCGTCCAAGGAGGAGAAGATGTGGTCCTACCAAGAAAAACAGGACTGGAAAAGGAGAGCCATATACCCCTGCAATGCGTCTACTGAGGAAATGCTAGAAGAACGAATGGCGGATCAGTGAACCTAGTCAGAGACAGAAAGATGAAAGTTCATGATCCCAAGGATAAAGAAGTCTCTCTTGCCTAAGCAGATACTCGGGATGATCATTAGGATTTGTGGTATTATGTGGAAATGATTCTGCACTGGAAAGCAAGAGCTGTTACCAAGGTTCACTGACATCTTTGTCACCGTCTTGTTTGATTAGAGACGGCAGAGTTTGAAAGGCTATTTTAATTTTTTCATTCTCTTTCACAAATAAACCATGAAAGATTGGAAGGGGGAGAGATTTATAGGTTTGGGGGAGTGAGAATTAAGGATTCTGGAGGTTTGTTTTTTCTTTAAACAAAGTCACATAAAGTAGCGTACCACACCCCTATTAAGTTCACAGCTACTTTTTCACATTGTACTCCTTGCTTCAAATTAGACTTTTGGAGGGATTCTTCATTTAATTTTAAATAATATTTGGATTTCAAAAGGGAAATCATATTCCTCAGCTGGAGTCAACTCTTGTGGATGGGAGAGACTAAAGCTCACATCATGGAGGACAGAGCATTCCGTCCTTGCCTTTCCTACTGTCTATCACTATTCTGAACTGCTAGGGACACATTGAAAGAATATTTATGCTGTACATGTTTTGGAAGTCTATTTTCCCTCATTTCCCCTTTACCAAGAAGAAGCTTTGATAAAGTTTCATTAATTGGTCTATACCACAGCTAATATTCAGAGGCAAGATTACTGTTGATTCACCACAGCTGTTCTAGCCTGAGCTTCTTCCAATATTTTCCCATTTCAGCTGTTTTAAACTATCTAATGTTAATTTCATTGGGTTTTCTAGGTCATTTTAGGAAGGAAGGAAGGAAGGAAGGAAGGAAGGAAGGAAGGAAGGAAGGAAGGAAGGAAAATAGATGTTAGGAAATATGCCCATACATTACGAATAGTTCATTATAGGGTGACAATTTGCATATATACATAGATATATATGTATGTATATGTGTGTATGTCAAAACAAAAAAGTCAAGAAACCTGAGGAATTACAATGTATTTATAAAAATAATCTTTCATATTTCAAAAATTTTATGTACTATAACACATAAATAGCCCTTTTTCTGATTTTTTTAAAGACTTTTATAAGTCCCCTATAATCTCTCTTTCATTAGGGAACATAAAACAAGAAGTCATGGTCCTTCATCTGGAGTTAAGTAGACAAAATATACACATATAGAACAACTGAAGGACAATAAAATCAAGTGCAAGTTTCTATGATAGAGTTCAAAAGTGTACAAAATCTTATTCCATAATGACCCTCCACTTTGTCAAGTCATTATAGAAAAGGATTTGACTTGGTTGTCCAAAGGGCAATCCAAGAAAGACATACCATACACACAAGGTCACAGACGAGGGTAGAAGTATGGCATGCATATTTTAATGTATTATTATACACAGGAGCAGAGGCCTGGTAAAGAAATAATAAGAGAAAGTTTAGAAGGGAAGAAAAATTGATATCTATATATTAAACACATTAAAACTAAAAATAAGTGGAAATCGTTTCATAAATTTCTACCCAATTTACAAGCATGGGTATCAGTTTGTCATTTGTTTGTAGAATTTTCTGCTTTTTGTGTCCAGAATCTACCATTTCCAATTGTGACTTTTTTTTTCTATGTCTTCGTTTCAGTGAGTCTACGCCAGGTATCCCCAAAGCAAACAGTGTGGTATATTCTCTTTCCTTTGTTTTGTTTAAATGACAGCTAAAATAATGCTCTCACTTCTAAGAAAATCAAAGAGTAAAGTTACCCATGCCTGCTCTGATTCCACAGTCAAAAGCAGCTGGAGTTTATACAAGGTCCAGACAGTTCAGACCCAATTGGAGCAGCTTTATTTTCCTTTTCCACTTCTGACTGTGAAAGACCTGGTGTCAGGTTATCATTTCCAGAAAACATCTATGCCAGAAAAACCTGCAGATAGAGGCTTTTTTTTTTCTTTCTGAATTGTTAGTTGGTCTCTCAGCACATTTTGAATGTAACCTTTTTAATCCCTGTATTTGCAATTAGAGATTAAAATTCCATTCCAAGAGCCATTTGGCAGATGGCATAGCATGAAAAAACTGGAGGTAGTTTAAAATTGTATTTATACAGAACACCAGATGAATTTGCCAGGCTGTTTCTTCCTGAGCTTATACACTCGCTTGTGAAAACTGATTGTTTAAGATGTAAATTTCATTTGCTGGGATTTAGCATTTTTATAGGATTTTAAAGCATCAATTAATCCATCTATTTTGTTCAGCACAGTTGCTTTAAATATGGAAGTAAAATCTAAAAGAAACTACTTCTTAAGAAGATTAAGTCACCTGAGCAAAGGTCACTAAGGTAGGTTCATAAAGGCCACATGATAATGGAATGGACAGGCCACTGAACCAATGCATCTGTTAAGTGGAAGCCTCATCACATCTTAGGCCATTTAGGCAGTCTGATTCTTAATAAAGATTTTTCCTTTAGCTTCACCTAAGAGCTTTAAAAGAAAAAGTCCTTATAGCTTTTAAATGTTGACTGACACATAATAGATACAGAAAAGTGCACAAATCATAAATGTACAGCTTAAGGAATTTTTTAAAGTAAGCGTACCCATGTAAACACCTTCCAGCTCAAGAAATAAAAACTTACTCATACCATACCATACCCCAGAAGCCTCCCTTGTGTTCCTTCCCAAGTTATTTCCTCCCCCAATATAACCACTATTTTAATTCTAGCACCAAAGACTAGTTTACATCTTACTGAAATGTATACAAATAGTCTCATATAGTGTTTGCTATTTTGTATCTGGCTTTATTCACACAACATTCTGCTTGAGATTCATCCATTCTGCTGCACAGAGGGGTATTTTGTTCATTGCCATTGCTGTACATAAGCATATTTTATAAATATACAACAATTTATCCATTTTACCATTGATGAACTTTGAGGATTTTTCTAGTTTGGGGTGTGATCACAAATACAGTAGACCCCTTTATCCGCAGTTTCGCTTTCTGCGGGTTCAGTTACCCAGGGTCAACCTCAGCCTGAAAATAGTAAATGGAAAATTCCAGAAATAAACAATTCATAAGCTTTAAATGGTGTGCCATTCTGAATAACATGATAAAATCTCGCACCAGCCTGTGCCATCCTGCCCAGGACATGAATCACCGCTTTGTCCAGCTTATCCCACCCATAAGTCACTTAGGGGGTCTCTTGTTGGTTATCAGATCAACTGTCACGGTACTGCAGTACTTGTGTTCAAGCCACCCTTATTTTATTTAATAATGGCTCCAAAGTGCAAGAGCAGTGATGCTGGCAATTTGGATCTACCAAACAGAAGCCCTAAGGTGCTTCCTTTAAGTAAGCAGGTGAAAGTTCTCAACTTAATAAGGAAAGAAAAAAATTATATGCTGAGGTTGACAAGATCTACCGTAGAAACGAATCTTCTATCCATGAAATTGTGAAGAAGGAAAAAGAAATTCATGTTAGTTTTGCTGTTGAACCTCAACTGCAAAAGTCATGGCCCCAGTATGAGGTAAGTGCTTAGTTAAGATGGAAAAGGTATTAAATTTGTCCAAGATATTTTGAGAGAGAAAGACCATATTCACATAACTTTTAGTATAGTATATTGTTAAAATTGTTCTATTTTATTATCATTATTAATCTCTTAGTGCACCTAATTTATAAATTAAACTTCATCATAAGTATGTATGTAAGGACAAAACAGTATATATAGGGTTTGGTACTATCCATGGTTTCAAGAATCCACAGGGGGTCTTAAAACACATCCCCTGCAGATAAGGGGGTACTGCTGTAGTGCTTCTATGACCATTTTTATACATTTTTTGGTGAACATACATATGCATCTCTGATAGGATTAGATGTATTTGTGCAACTGGTCACAGTTTTCCAAAACAATCATATCCACCAGCAGCGTATGAGGGTTTCAGTCGTTCTCCATCCTTGATAGCACTGGACACTGTCAGTCTTTTTCACTTTAGCAATCTGGTGGGTATGTAGTGGCTTTGTATTGTAATTTTAATTTGTGCTTCCCTGATGACTAATAAAATTGAGCACACTTCCGTATTTATTGGTCATTTGTGAAATGTCTGTTGAAGTCATTTGGCCATTACTCGATTGATTCATCTTTTTTTTAAATTTATGCTAGATGCAAATCTCTTATGAGATACATATATTGCAAATAATTTCTATTCTGTGGCTTGCTTTTTCACTCTCTTGGGTACTTAAGTGGTTCTTAATTTTAAAGAAATTCAATTCACCAATAATTTTTTTTCTATATGCCTAGTGCTTTTTATGTTTTATTCAAGAAATCTTTTCCTCTCTTAAGTTCACAGACTGAACTATGCTATCTTCTAGAATCTCTATCTTTTTTCCTTTCAAACTGGGTCAACAATCCAAATGTATTTTTGTATATGGTGTCAATAGGGATTAAAGTCATTATTTTCCATTAGATATACGATTGATCTGGCACCTTTTATTGGAAATACCACTGTTACTCCTTATCCTCAATTTACTGCAGTGACATCTTTTTCATAACTCAATCATTCCTATTATATGTGGGTCTATTTCTTTTTTTAAAAAAATTATTTATTTATTTGTTTTTATTTTTGGCTGTGTTGGGTCTTCGTTGCTGTGCACTGGTGAGCGGGGGCTACTCTTCGTTTCGGTGCGCAGGCTTCTCATTGCGGTGGCTTCTCTTGTTGGGGCTCACAGGCTCTAGAGCGCAGGCTCAGTAGTTGTGGCGCACGGGCTTAGCTGCTCCGCAGCGTGTGGGATCTTCCCGGGCCAGGGATCGAACCCATGTCCCCTACATTGGCAGGCGGATTCTTAACCACTGTGTCACCAGGGAAGCCCCTGTGGGTCTATTTCTGACCTATTCTATTTGTCTATCCCTGTGTCAACAGCACACCATTTAATTGTATAGCTTTATAAATCTCAAAGCTGGTGGAGTAAATCCTCCAATTTTGTTCTCATGCAGTAATTCATTGCCTATTTTGGTCCTTTGTGTCTCCATATATTCCACATATTCCAATACATTTAAGAATCACTTGTGAATTTCCACAAGAAAACAAAACGTGAAGGGATTTTGACTGAAATTGCATTGCAAATAGGTTATTTTGGTGAGAACTGACATCTCTGCAAAACTGCATCTTTCATTCTGTTAATATGGTAGTTCCCTCTCCTTCCCAAAGTCTTTAATTTCTCTCAATAACCTTTTGTTTTTGTCTGTGTATGGTAACTATACATCATTTAATAGGCCTATTCGTAGTTTTTGCTTTGCTTTGCTATTGTGTTTGGTATAGCTTCAAATTTTATTTTCTGACTTTATATTGCTAATATTAAGAAATGTGTGTGTGTGCATGTGTGTTGAATGTGATTTCTGAGAATTTGCTAAGCCTACTTATTAATTCTAATGGTTTGCCTGCACTCTTGTGGATATTCTAAGCATACAATCCTATTTGTAAATAATGACTTTTTTTCCTTTTTTTCATATACCTTTTATTTCTTTTACTTTCATTACTGCCCTGGCTAGAACTCCCAATAAACTTTCCATAAAAAGTAGTCATAGGGGGAATCTTTGTTTTACTCTGGATCTGAGGGGGTAAGGTTTCAGTAATTCATCCTAAATTAAGATGTTTACTATAGGCTTTTTTATATTCTAAAAAATTGTGGAAGTTCTTTTTTATTCCTTATTTATGATGAGTTTTTATCACGAGTAGGTATTCACTTTTATCAGATGCTATTTTTTGCATTTACTGTGATAATCATGCATTTGTTTTCTTTTTAATTCTATTAATGTGAAGTTCAGTGATTGATTTTGAAATATTACACACACCTTGCATTCTTGAATTCTACATAACTTTGCTGTGCTGTATAATACTTTATATATTGTTTGTTTTGTTTTCCTAATATTTATAGCATTTTTCATTTATGTAACATAAAAGGGTTTGGTCTATAATTGGGCTATCCTGTAACGCCCTTGACAAGTTTTGGTATCATGATGCTAGTTTTATAAAATGAACTGAGAAGGATTCTCTCATTTTCCATCCTATGGAAAAGTTTGTGTAAGGTTGGTGATAGTTCTTCCTTAAATTTGCTGGAAGAACTTAATGGTAAAGCTCTATGTGTCTAATGTTCTCTCTTATAGTATGTTATTATTTGCGGATTTATTTTTTGTGGGTTCCATTTTTTGCTTTGATACAGAGCAGTTCAGAATTTCTATTTCTTCTTGTGTCACTTTTTATAACTGTGTTTTTATGGGGCTTTACCCATTTCACCTAAATTACAAAGTACTATTAAGGTTATTTTATGATATCTTTTTTAATATTTTCAAATGTCTGTAGGCTCTGAGGTGATTTAATTTTCTTCATTGATGATGTTGGCAGTTTGCACTTTCTTCGTTAAGAGTATTTCAACTATATGAGTTTTTTCAGAAAATAAAATTTTGGCTTTACTGATTTTTCTATACAAATTTACTATTTTATTACTTTCTCTTATCTATTGTTTCCTTTTCTTTCAGTTTACTTCCTGTTTTTTCTAACATTTTTTCATTTGATAAAATTATTGCCTTTTCAAGATTTTTCTTCTTTTGTAATATACACATTTAAGGCTAGCTATTTCCCTGGAGCTACATCTCACGTGTTTTAATAAGAAGTACTTTTTACCACTTAGTTTGAAATGTTTTCTACATTTTATTTTGATTTCTTCTTTGACCCATGGGTTATTTAGAAACGTAAGTTACGTTTTCAAAGATACTCTTTGTTTTTGATCTTCTGCCAATTTCAATCTGGTTGAAGAACACACTCTGCATAAATGTCATCTTAGGAACTTGTAAAGGTTTGCTTTAGGAACAAACACATGGTCTATTTTATGTGCATTTGAAATGAATGAACCCTGTAATTGCTGGTATAGTGTTTTACATATATCAATTAGATCACGTCATGCATTGATAAATTTTTCTATATTTCTACTAATTTTCTATTATATCTTGCACAGACAGGGATGACTATCCTGTGTGAAGCTGACTGATTTTTACTGTTTTTCTTTGTTATTGTATACACAAAATACAACTGTTATGTTTTCCTAGTAGATCGATCCTTTTATAATTATGAAACTTCTCTGTATACCCAGCAACGTTTTTTCTTATAGTCTACTTTTTCTAATGTTAGTATAACTATGTCAGCATTCTTTTATACAGTGCTTGCCTCTTCTACCTTGTTTTAAAATCCTTTTATTTCAACATTTATCTGTCCTTATATTTATGGTGTACCTCTTATAAGTAGTGTACAGACAGGGCTTGTTTTTTATCCAGACTGACATTATTTTTCACTTGGGTTATTTAGTCCACGTACATTTAATGTGATTATTAATACTTTTGAGTTTATCTACTACCTTATTCTTTCCTTTCTAATGACCCAATCTATTCTTTTTTTAAAAACTTTTTTATATTGGAGTATAGTTGATTAACAATGTTGTATTAGTCTCAGGTGTACAGCAAAGTGATTCAGTTATACATATACCTTTGTCTATTCTGTTTCAAATTCTTTTCCCATTTAGGTTGTTACATAATATTGAGCATGATGTTTGTTCTTTTTCTTTTTTCCCTTCCTATGGTCTTTTGAAGTAACAACCATATTTTACTCCATTTTCACCCACAATTAGCTTTTTAGTTATACTTATTTTATTATTTTTTAAAGAATACCCTGAAGATTATACTACCATGTTTGACCTATTAAATTCTACTATTAAGGTAGTACTTTTGCCACTACCAAGGCAAAGTAAGGATGTTAGAACTCTTCAAATCCATTTGCTGCTCTCCAAACTTTTATGTAATTGTCATCTATTTTGATTCCAATTATATTTATTGTTTTGTAAGTCAGTATACATTTAGATTTATCAACATATTTGCTTTCATTGCTCTTCATTATTTATTGCATCGTCATACTTTTATAAGGGGTCATTTTCCTTCTGCTTGAATAATCTCCCTAAATTGTTCTTTTAGCATGTTTCTGCTAATCATAAATTCTATTTTTTCTGGTAATATTATTTTCTCTACTTTTGATTTTTCAGGTTGGAAGTTATTCCTTTCAGTACTTTAAAGACATCATTTTAATGTCTCTGGTTTCCATTATTTGTGCTAAATATCTATCACTCTTGTTGTTATACCTTTGAAACTAATGTGTATTTTTTTTCCTAGCTATTTTTTAAGATATTCCCTTTATCTTTGGTTAGACTATTATGAATCGAGATGTGTGAATGTGTGTGTGTGTGTGTGTGTTTTAATTTATACTGCTGGCAGTTTAGAGAAAAACTTCCTAGATCTGTACATTGATATAATTCATCAGATTTGGAAAATTCCTGGCCATTGTATCTTTAAAGATTGCTTCTGTCTTATTCAATTCTCTCTTCTCCTTTTAGAACATTACACATATGATAGACCTTTTTGTACTAGCCCATATATCTCAAATGTTCTTTTATGTAGTACATTAGTTTTCTCTTTTGCTTCTAAACCAAACTGTTGGGTTTATAATTGCTACTTAATTTTTCAGTTCTAGACTTTCCATTTGATTATTATTTATCCTAATGTTTAATTCTCATATTCTTATCTATTTTCTTGAACATAATAATGAGTAATTCTAAAGTCTTGAACTCCAGTTTTTGAATTGCTAAGATCAAGACTCCAGTAGAAACTTCACCGAGATTTTTAGCCTCCATTCCTTTCTGCTTGGCTTTTTAGTCCTCTGTCCTGCCCAGAATATGGATCAATAAATGCCTCAATTAGGCAAGAACCACAGAATGTCAGATCCATTTGGTTTTTGCTGTTTCCTTCTCTCTAGAACCTCAGCCTCTCCAGTTCTGACTTCCTTCATAACCCTGATTTCCATCTTCCATCTACTCAACCTGACGGGACAGCCAAAAGCTCTGAGCCACTGTTCTCTGCCCATACTACTTATGAACCAGAGAACAATTTTAAGGAAAAGTGGAGGAGAAGGTTAGGTTTACCTCACCCTTTTCTTCAGAATCTTTAACACCTAAGTCCTGGATGCTTTGGTTGCTTTACTATGCCTTTAGTATTTTTACTTATCCTTTATGATTGTTCTGCATTGTGGGTTAGTAAGATACAAGCTATTCTATCATAGCCAAAAGGGGAAATATCCTAGCTCAGAGGTTTCAAAACTTCTAAGTTTGAAGCTGTAAGAGAGACTGGAAGAAAAATCAGTGTATCTTTGGTCAGTCCTCATAATTTTCTTTAAAAATGTGGTATTATAGATTGAAATATAAGTTGGGAAATTGTTAAGTCCAAATTGGTAACCAACCTATCCATTATGAATATGGGGGGAAGGGAGAAACTACAGGATATGGAATAAAAGGACCTATTTTTAAACCCCAGTAATGAGATTCACTAGCTCTAGGACCATGGCTGATCACATAAACCTTCTGAGGGTTGGTTTTCATCTGTAAAGAGGAATAATAATTAGTGAGATTAAATAACATTTTAATGTGAAAATTATTTGTAAATTGAAATGCAATATGAAAATATGAGATAAAACCAATTGTGATACCAAAGAAATAAAGAAAACTTCAGAAATATTTATATTAAAAAGGGTCATATTTTGAAGAACTTAAGTTGACGTATACTAATCTGCTCCACACATAAAAGCAAGCATTTTATGGGTTCTGAGAAGGTATTTGTCAGTGGGTTTTTATTTACTCAAAACATACCTAACTAAAATATGATCTTTATAAAAGGAAATAGAAAATATGAGTAGACTACGAAAATAAAGAGATTGAATCAGTAATCAAAAATATACCTACAAAGAAAAGCCCAGGTATAGATGATTTCACTGCTGAATTCTACAAAATATTTAAAGAATTGAAAAGACATCATAAGGAAACTATAGACCAATATCTCTTGTGAATACTGACAAACAAATCTTCAACAGAATACTAGCAAACCAAACCCAACAACATGAAAAAAGATTATACACCATGACCAACTGGGCTTTATCCCAGGAAGGCAAGGATAAATATGCATAAAATCAATTAATGTAATAGAACATATCAACCGATAAAATTAAAAACCAAAACCACATAATCATCACTAAATTGCAGAAAAAGCATTTGCAGAAAACCCAACACCCTGACATAATAAAAACACTCAACAATCTAGGAATAGACGAAAACTCACTCAACATGATAAAGGGCACCTATGAAAAACCCACAGCTAACATCAACTTAGTTATGAAAGGTGGGATGCTTTTCTCTAAAGATCAGGAACAAGATAAGAATGTTTGCTCTCTTTACTTCTACTAAACATTTTACTGAGGATTGTAGTCAGGACATTAGGACAAGAAAATGAAATAAAGGGCATTTAAACTGGAAAAGGAGAAATAAAATGATATTTACAGATGATATGAACTTACACATAGAAAATTCTAAGGAATCTACTATTAAAACTACTAAATGAGTTCAACAAGGTTAGAGGATACAAGATCAATATAAAAACCCAATAAAATTCCTATATTATAGCAATGAACAATCTAAAAATGAAATTAAGAAAATAGTTCCACTTAACAATAACATCAAAAAGAATAAAGTGCTGCTTAGAAATAAATTTAACAAAAGAAATGTTAGATTCCTACTCTGAAAACTACAAAACACTGTTGAAAGAAATTAAAGAAGCTTTAAATGAATGGAAAGACATCCCATAATCACAGTTCAGAAGATTTAATATGGTTAAGATGGCAAAACTTTCCAAATTGATACACAGATTCACTGCAATTTCTATAGAATTCCAACTAGTTTCTTTGTAGAAATAGACAAGCTAATCCTAAAATTCATATGGAAATTCAAGGGACTCAGAATAGCCAAAACCATCTTGAGAAGGAAGAACAAAGCTGGAGAACTCATACTTCCTGATTTTAAAAGTTAGTACAAAGCAGCTGTAATCAAGACAGCATGGTACCAGCATAGGATAGATATATAGATCAAAGGAATAGAACTGAGTATCCAGAAATCAGCTTTGGATTTGGTAGCAGTTTCTTAAGCATGACACCAAGCATATGCAACAAAATTTTAAAAAGATAAATTGAATTTCATCAAATTAAAAACACTTGTGCTTGAAAAAAACAGTATTAGGAAAGTGAAAACATGACCTACAGAATGGGAGAAACTATTTGCAAACCATATATCTGACAAGGTACTTGTATCTAAAATATATAAAGAGTTCTTACAACTCAATAATAAAAAGACTAATAACCCAATTACAAAATGAGCAAAGGATTGACTAGACATTTCTCCAAAGAAGATATACAAATGACCAACAAGCATGTGAAAAGACGCTCAATTTCACTAGTTATTAGGGAAATGCAAATCAAAACCACAATGAGATACCACTTCACGCCCACTAGTATGGCTCGAAACAAAAAGTCAGATAACAACAGGAGTTCATAAAGATGCAGAAAACTTGGAACCACTATACATTGCTTGTGGGAATGTAAAATGGTGCAGCTGCTTTGGAAATCAGTTTGTCAAATCATCAAAAATTTAAACACAGAATTACTGTTTTACCAAGCAATTTCACTCCTAGGTTTATACTGAAGGGAAATGAACACATGTATCCAAACAAAAACAAATACAGGATTATTAATAATAGGCAAAATGCAGGAACCTAAATGTTCATTATTATGTGGTATATATGGATAAACAAAATGTGGTAAGCCATGAGATGCAATATTATTCAGCAACAAAAAGAAATGAAATCCTGATACATTCTTCAACATGGATTAAGCTTGAAAACATTATGCTAAGTGAAATAATACAGTTACAAAAGACCACATATTATTTTATGAAACGTTCAGAATAGGCAAATCTATAGAGACAGAAAGTTAATGATTGCCTTGGGATGAGGAGAGGTGCGGGGATTGGAGAATAACAGCTAAAGGGAATAGGGTTTCTTTTGGGGGGTGACAAAAATGTTCTAAAATTGTGGTTGTGATGCTTGCACAACTCTGTGAATATAGTAAATACCATTGAATTGTATAGTTTAAATGGACAAATTGTATGGTATGTAAATTATATCTTGATAAAGCTACCATCCCCACCCAAAAAAAGGGGTACATGTATTCAGCACTGGTTCTAGGTACTACAAGGCTTAAAATATATTAATCCCTGATTTTGATAAATATAATAAAATCTATAGAAAAAAGATATAGTTTTTTTAAAGTTTTTTTAAAAAACTTTTTTTTAAAGCACACTGATAAATACCTATTTGCCTCATTTTTTAGATTCTAACTTTCAATGGTTTTAAAAATCTTCACGTCTAAAAGTAGCGTATATCTTGGGACTTCCCTGGTGGCGCAGTGGTTAAGAATCCGTCTGCCAATGCAGGGGACATGGGTTCGAGCCCTGGTCCGGGAAGATCACACATGCTGCGGAGCAACTAAGCCCGTGAGCCACAACTACTGAGCCTGCGCTGTAGAGCCCACGAGCCACAACCACTGAGCCTGCGAGACACAACTACTGAAGCCTGCGAGCCTAGAGCCCGTGCTCTGCAACAAAAGAAGCCACCACAATGAGAAGTCTGCGCACCGCAACAAAGAGTAGCCCCCGCTCGCCGCAACTAGAGAAAGCCCGCGCGCAGCAACGAAGACCCAACGCAGACGTAAATAAATAAATTTATAAAAAATAAAATAGGCTATACCTTAAAATCAAGGTATAATTTAATTCAGGTTACTATCCCTCATAAGAACTATGAGTTATTCTTCTTCAATAACTTAGAATCAAATAAATGTTGAGGAATGTAATGGAAAATAATTCGTATTATACAGGTCTAATCTCATTGTGAATTCATGCAAGAAGTCCCATACTACTGAGATTTGAAATGGTCAGAGAAGCCTTTGTCCAGATTTGTGCTCAAAGAAGTCTTTGAAGACTGGGCAAGGCACAGATTGGGGGGAAAAGCAAAAAAGAACTTTTCAGGCACATTTTACAGAATTTCTGCAGATGCCGTATACTTTCATTCCCTTTTGCTTCTATTTCTATGCTCTTGCTTTTAACCATCTTGGACACACACATCTGCTGCATATAATCATCCAAATAAAAAATGAGGTCCCTGTTTTTTCCTTTTATAAAGCACATATTACCCATACAAATACCTCACACCATTCAAGATAAAATGGATAAAAACAGGATTTTTAAATAAAAGATGAGGAAATTACAATGATTCTCTGATAGTCTATTGTCTTATTCATACATGAGCAGTGATTATATTTATAGGAAATCCAAATTCATACAGGGATTTTACATTTTACATAATTTCTTTCATCCTCCTCAAATGTTACATCAAGAGCTACACAACTAACTAATCCCACAAAACAATATAGGATAAGCCCAGGCATCATTTCCTTTAAAAACTAGACAGAATAGTGTAATTGTTAAGAGCTCAGGCTGGTTTCAACACCAAAACTCTGTCATTATTATCTGTAAGACCTTGTGCACATTCCCTAATCTCTGAGTCTCAATTTCCTCATCTTAAAGTGAGAATAATAATAATATTTAGCTGTAAGAAAATGGATTTGTTTCCATAGTCTTCATATGAACTTAGTATCAGAACCACTCAGATAAAAGATTATTAAACCAGAGTTGAAGTAGACTTCAGGGAAATGGATTTACGTAGTTCAAGAAAACTAGAGGAAGCTATAATCTACTTTCTGCTTCCAGTTAAGGATATAGATTTGATATTACTAAGTTTGGTTTCAGAATCATGAGTGTCTCATTATTGGAAAGATTCCCTTAAAAGGGAACATAGTTTGTGCAACTTTCTGAATGGTGACACAAAAAATGACTGTGGCATGGCAAAAATGATGATCTCAGGTCTGCCAAAAGCTTATCAGTAGTTCTGGGTGATCTCCTGTTAAGGACTCTGGAACACTTAGGAATTATGCCAAGAGATGCTGAAACTGGACCTGCTTTCTCTCAGCATCCACCTCACTTACACAAAGACTTTGCATCCTTGACTAATTAACTCAGGCTCACAATTTTAACCTACAGAGGATCTCTGTGTAAGTGCCAGTCTCTTCCCGGGATCTGTAACCTCCTAGGCCGCTGTGTGCACATAAGCATGTAACATATTCAAAGTGCTTAGCAGGATGCCTGCTATAGAGTAAAGCCCTAAATAAACACGAGTTAGGACTGCATGAAGGTGATGACGTTGATTATGAAACGAACAGATGCACATATGATGTCAGCATTCTATTTTGGTGGATGATCAGTAAGGCAGGAGGAGGGGAGGTGACTCCTTTACTCCTCGAAAGCTCCTGGCATGAAAGAACAGGGATTTTAATCAGAATCTTGCTTCTCCTCAATTTCTGAGAATTTTAGACTAAGATAATTAAAGGCAATGTGATGTAATCCAGAAATGACCTCAAGGATCACTTTTTTTCCTTTGTATTTAAACTAAAATTGGAGAGATGGATATTAAATTAAGTTGGAATCTGACATCCCAATCGTTGTCATCTTTGTGATTCAGAGGGAGTCTGTGTTCAAAGTTTAATACAACAATGTTTCACTCACTTAGCAGACCACCGTGCAAGATCATCCAGAAGACACAGAGAAGATCTAAAGGCCCCTCAGAGTGAAAGTAATACATACGGATGAACTACCATAGCCTCTGTTTCTGTCTCCCTTCTATTAAAGATTTGCTACTACCGGCTTTGTAGCCTCACGCAAAATACTTAACCTCTCTAAATCTCATTACACTCACTTGTGAAATGGAAAAAGTAGAAGCTACCTCATACATTGTGTGGGTGTTACTATTATCATTTCACCATTATAAGCATTATCAAAATGTCTTAATTAAAAAGGATGGAATAAAAGGAAACCAAGGTTATTCAGAAGCCATGACATAGTATCCATCTTCCTTTCTAACTTCGTCTATAAAACAGCCCTCAACTCTTCCCACATTTCAGATACCTCAAAATATTAGTTGCTTCTATGAAGAGAAAAATGTTGCCTACCGTTCCAGTTCTGCAGGGATCAAGCCATTAGCCACTGCACTCGCCCACCCACAGTGCACCCTGAGGGGAATTCAGGATGGAGAAAAATAGGAAGTATTCTGTGCTGTCCTTAGTAAGATACATATCTAAGGAAAATTTTCAATGACCCCCAGATTCTTGCACCTAAGAGCACTAAAATCATTAACTTAAAACGTCTGTTCTTTGTGATTAGCAGTAATATTTTTATGCTTGACCACGTATTTTCCCAGCAAAAAAAAAAAGTTCATATATAACTGGGCTCCTCTCTTCCCTCTTTGGAGCAGTTCTTCAAAGGTATCTGAGAGGCTGTCTCCTGGGTTATCATGCTCAGTAAGGCCCCTGAACAAAACTTAACTCACAATTTTACACTGTGCGTTTTTATTTCAGTGGACACTCCTTAATTACACTTAATTCTTTCATTCTCAAACATTAGTTAAGCACCTGCTATCTTTCAGGGCACTGAAATACAACAGTGAAACAACTTGGACCCTGTCCTCAGGGAATTTACAATGTAGTAAAAAACCATTACTGACATTTCTCTTAATCTAAACATAATTCTCTACTACCAACTTCCACTCAGGAAACATTTTCCAATACATCCAAACAGTCTAGATCTGTCTGCCTTCTTCTCTTGTTACATTTTTTTTTAACTTTGAATATAGCACTTAAAACACTGGGTTATACAGAACAGTTAGTAGTATACACGGTAAATTCCATTTTGGAAAAGATGACGTCTTTTTTTATATAGGGTCTCATTTCTGTGTATCCAACAGTACTAGTAAGCTGTATCTATCATCAGACATTACACATAAATAAATATACCTACACACAAATAATAATACCTATATTCCTTTGGCATTTTATATTTTCAAAACACTTTCTCACATACCTCTTCTTTTAACCTCACAATAACTTCTACAATACATTAATGTGAAAGAAAATAAGTCTGCTTTAATGAGTTGCCAGAAGTCACCAAAAGTTAGAGCTGGGGAATCTAGAACAAAAGACTTCCAACTCCTGTTTCAGTGACTTTTACATGAGGAGCTCATTGCCTTCTAAGAGCCATCCTCCGATTTGTCGATTTTCAGACAGGCTTTAAAGAAACATTTCGGCAGAAGATTGGAAGTTAGAAATGAGAAAGATCAGGAGAATAAAAGATTTATTACCTTCTTCAAAAAGACGAAAAACTATTGTTAGCAAATGACAAGATAAATTTGAAAGGCAATTCTAAATAACTTCTGGCACTATTCACCTATTAGTATATAACTAGAGCCAAAACCTTTCCACCTGTGGGAGCTACTAACCTTTTTGACTTTGAACCTGAAGCACAAGGGTTCAGGACTATGTTCATCTCCCATTAAAAAACCTTATGATTTGGTTACTGTGTTCATAAAAGACATGACCGGCTTCCCTACGTGTGTATACATACATGTACTCTGTGTGTGTGTGTGTGTGTGTGTGTGTGTATGTGTGTGTGTGTGTCTGAGGCTCTGTCATTGTACAGAAAAAGCACTAGACAAGCTCCTAATTCAGAGAGCTCTCTCACCAAATAACCTACCCTTAAAATATTGTGATTCGCCCTGGAGAAAGGACACAACTTAACAGAATCCAGTGACCTGAGCCTGGAATTCATGAACTATTATCTCTGATCCACCCAATTCTTCCTGTCATTTAATCTTCTCATTTTGGGAAAATTAGTTGTGATTTAAATAGTTACTTTTCAACATGTATGATTTGCTGGTCGATATTGGTACTAGAAATGTATGCTTAAGGAGGCATTTGGGGGGCTTCCCTGGTGGCACAGTGGTTGAGAATCCGCCTGCCAATGCAGGGGACACGGGTTCGAGCCCTGGTCCGGGAAGATCCCACATGCCGCGGAGCAACTAAGCCCATGCGCCACAACTACTGAAGCCTGCGCTCTAGAGCCTGCGAGCCACAACTAGTGAGCCCCTGTGCCGCAACTACTGAAGCCCATGCACCTAGAGCCTGTGCTCCACAACAAGAGAAGCCACCACAACGAGAAGCCCGCACACCACGACGAAGAGTAGCCCCCACTTGCCGCAACTAGACAAAGCCCGCGCACAGCTACGAAGACCCAACACAGCCACACAGCCAAAAATAAATAAATAAATAAATAAAATTTACCAAAAAAAGGAGGCATTTGGGTCAGTTGAGGGACATATAATGGACTAAACACAGACTAGGTTAAAATCGTCATGCTTCTACATTGTCAAAGAGGAATAGGCATGAGACTCCTGAATTCCAGTGACCTCTGTTCTTTCACCTCACCACTACCTCCACAGTCATTTGGATGGGCCCACGCAATGAAGCAAAAACTTCCCACTGATGCTGAGCTCATCCCTTTCTCCTAAATTTCAGAGTGACAGAGGGACTGTTACTTTATTGTCTATAAAAAATACATGGCTTTGAAGCTGGGGGGAAAAAGGGGACAGAGAAGAGTGCAGATTTTAAAGCAAGAAGATATCTCTACGTCCTGAAAATTTGCTAGGTTCAAAATGTAGCCCACAAATGCACTCAGTGTTGCTCTCTATTCTGCCTCCACAAGGTTGGACATATGCTTTCTAAAAGGATCTTAGTCTCCAGGTGTTTTTTTTCCAAGCTCTCCCAAGTTTTAATTATCAATTCACATGATAGGTCTAAAATCAAGTACAGGAACAGATTTGTTGCCATGGGGACAAGGCTCTGTGCATAAAATATCAGCCCTGTTGGCCAACTGGCAACTCTCTTTGTTTGCACACTCTTGCAATTACTTCCAGGTCATTAGGCCCATCTTGAGTAGATATTTTACTGTCACTAAGAAAAGTGGTGTAATGACATTCAGTGATTTCATGATAATAGCTATAAAAGACGGGGGCAAGCGATGCCATCAAGGAAGACTTACAGGCACTGAATCTGAGCTAAATTTTATAAGAAAAAAATCAGCATTATCATACACTAATTACCAATAGATTTGTTTTATTCAACAAAACTATATTGAGGGCTTACAGTTAGCCAGACACTGTTCTAGGTGCTAAAAATAGAGCTTTGGAGAAAACAGACAATGTACCAGAATGTATTAGTTGTAAGTGCAATGAAGAAAATAAAACTAGATGATATAACAGAAAATGATGACCAGGGACTTAATAATACAGAAGTTCTCCCTGAAGCATCACACTTAAACTTAGACCCAAATGCCAAAAAGTATCCAGTCATTTGGAAATCAACTAAAAGCTGAGATATCTGGTACAAAGCCTGTGAGACAGGAATAAACTTTGCATGCTTTAGGAACAATAACAACAACCAAAAAAAAAGTCAGTCTGGCTAGAGAATATTAACCTAGAGGAAAGGACTGGAGAAATAGTCAGACTAGATCATGTAAGGCCTGGTAGGCCCATATAATTGTACTAAACATTTACTGAAAACCTGGTATGTACCAGGCACTATTGTAAATTCCAGAGTTATATCAGTGAACAAAAGGGCAAATTCCCTGATCTCAGGGAGCTCACTGTCTAGTTATCAGAGACAGACAGTAAACAAATTTTTAAAAATACAGTGCTATGGAGAAAAAATAAAAGGGCTAAGGAATATAATTGCTACGTGGTGGGGAGAGGCATGCTATATTATACAGAGTATTAAGTGAAGGATGACTGCAAATTCTTTGCCACTCCTTACATTAAGATGTTGAGTCTGATTCCCTTACCCTCGAACCTGTGCTAGCCTTGATGACTTTCTTCAATAATAGGATCCAGTGAAAGTGATTTTCTGAGACTTGTGCAGCTAGAACATAACACTCCTTGTGGCTCCTACCCAGGTCTCTTGGACCAGTCTTTCTGGGAGCTGCTGAGAGCATCACATGGGAGAGATCATGCATAGACACTCTGGTTGTGGTAGACAGCATCTAAACTGGCTCCTAATGATCCCAACTTCCTAACATTCATATCCTTGTGTATTCCCCTCCCCTTGAGTAAGGGCTGGACCTAGTGACTCACTTCTAACAAAGAGAATAAATACCACAAACATGTTGAAATGTCACATCCACCCATTAGGTTCCAAAAACCAATGTCTTCTGTCTTGCTTGATCAATCTCCTGCCCACTGCAACCCTTGCCCTGCACCAGATCTCTCACTCCGGGGAATGCAAGTTGCCATGTTGTGATGTTGTGGTCAACCTACAGAGAGGCCCACATAGCAGGGAACTAATATCTCTGACCAACAACCAGCAAAGACTTGAGACCTGCTAACAGCTGCATGAGTTTGGATTCTGCTTCCTCCCCAGGCGAGACAAGGTAACTGCAACCCTAGAAAACACCTTGATTGCCTTCCACGTGAGAAACCCTGAGCCAGAGGACTCAGCTAAGTTCCACCTAGACTTCTGACCCACAGAAACTTCGAGATAATAATGTTTGTTATTTTAAGCCACTATGTTTTGGGGTACTTTGTTACACAGCAAGAGATAACTAATACACTGGAAAACCATCCTAGTTGAGACCAGCCTTCCATCATCCCTGCCAAAGTGCCAGGCATGTGAATGAAGCCTCCCTCCAAGCCCATTCACCCACTAAATAGCCCTGAATGAGTTCTGTCAATATCAATTTCAATAGATTCTTCCAGCCAAGCCCTGCCCAAATTCCTCACCCACAAAATTGTGAGCTATAATAAAAATGCCGCTTAAAGTCACTATGTTTTGGGGTAGTTTGATATGCAGCAACAGATAACTGGAATACATGGTCAGGAATAGCTCTTGGTAAGGTGACCTCTGAGCAAACATCTGAAGGAAATAGGGAGTAAGACATGCCAGTTTTAGGCCAAGGGAACAGCGAGTAAAGGACTGAGGTGAAAGCATGCAAGGCATGTTCAAGGAACATCAAGGAAGTGGACCTGTGACTGGAATGGAGTAAGTAAAGAATAGAGTGGTAGCAGATGCACTCAGAGAAGAAGCGGGACAGCAGATCACGAAGGCCATTTCAAGGACTGGCACTTGCTGTGAGTGCATTACACAGTTTCGAACAGTGGCTCAAATTCTGAGTGGAATATTCTGTCATAAAATTCTATCTCTTAGTCTGACTCCCTTCCCTTATAAATGTCATGTCCAAATGGTGAGCAGCACAAGCTTACAAAAGACACCCTTCATAGCATCAAGCACCCCACAACAACCAGTCATTGTCAACTTCCCCTAAGGAATGGCTCATGGACCCTGCAGTCTGTGTATGGCCGGTGCCTTTACCTCTTCCCATCCTTCTTCTTTGCCTGGCCATAATTGCAATTCAGCACCTGGTGCTTTCATTTTCAGATTGTTTACATTAACTTGAAGTTGTTAACCTAGTTGTGTTGCAGCATGTTTCAGACAATGCCAGAGGCTATAAATAAATAACAGTTATTTCAGGTCTGCCTGGCAAATAAGCGCCTGGATTCTGCTGAGGCCACAGAGACTATGACTGCCGCAGTGCTGAATACCTCAAACAGGGCTAAAGCAGGTATCCTCAAGGAATACTAAGCAGATGCACTCCAGCTGACACAGTTATGTTTCCCATCAACATACATCTCCTGATTGCCTTGGAGACCAATAAACAGACCTCTCTCATACCCACTCGGAATAAACCATGACTAACCTGAGCCCAATTACTACATATTACCAACCAGACTTCTTATCTCACCTTGAACTTTAGCAACTGACAAATGACCAAAACAAAGTCTTCCAAGGCTTTTTTTAATGTATGCTGTCATCTAGAGGAGTAGATCCCCAGTTTTTCAATTAGGAAGACCTATTTTTTTTTTTAAACATCTCATTAATGACCAATATATAGCTATATGCACTTGGACCAGATAACTCATCTCTCTGTGCCTTGGTTTCTCTACTTGTAAAATGGAAATTAAACTACCAACTACCGATGTCATAGTTAATGAGAACTTAAATGAGATAATACATGTAAAGTGTTTAGAAAAGTATCTGATCTGCGGTTAACAGTCAATAAATATCAGCTCATCATCATGTAAAAATATTATTGACTATTCTCTCCACATAATAGAAGTTATACTTCTAGCCAGTTTTTCTAAGGAAAACTGTAATGACCATGTTACAATGAATTCAGTAGCACTTATAAATGAATTAATAATTCATTATTTATTAGAGAACTGCATATGCTTAAACCGTAGGACGTGTTGGAAGAAGACAGGGTTTATCAAGTCAGTCGTGCCTCAGGAATATGTGGCTGTTATAGAATTTGAGAATCTCTGGTCCAGGGGTCAGGGTACATTTATCCCTATCCACTTTATCATTTATATCTCTAGCATTATACACTGAAAATTATTGTTCAGAATTATGACACACTGCCCCAGCAAGAGTCTCACTTACCAAAGAATGCAATTAAAAATTACATCAGAACATTTTAAGAGAAAGATGCAGGAAATTTGAATTTGGAACTCTTTAGCAACAAAACTGAAACAAAAAAAATGTCCTTCTGATTCATTTTCAGTTAAGTAGAAAATTCAACCTATCAGAATTCCTCTTTCTTTGGCAATCTAGCTGGTTAAGATTTTACAACAATACATTTCATTGAAGTACCTCAGGATGCAAACTGGCAGTCCATTGCTTCGTCTATATATTTTTTAATTTGTGCAACTCAATCTTTCGACAAAATGTCACTTAATATATAGACTAAGGCTCTTGGGAAATGGCTAAGGGTGGTCAATTTTCTCCTCGTAGATTTCCGATCTCCTTATAATTAAGTATACTATTTATGGAAAAACAACATCAATTTCATCTAATTGTTAGTTTATATATTAATTTCAAACAAAAACAGAAGTAAATACTTTTTCCAATATACTAAACATTTACTAGGTTTTCATGTGGGAGGGAAAGTAGAGATAAAGAACTGAAAATATCATTCAATTCATATTCACAAATTTAGCAATGAAATTACATAATATATTGTGAATTTGAATTAAGGCAAAGTCTTAGTTATTAGCTTATAATTGTCTTCATCTAGTTTAACTTCACTAACATGTTTTTGGACGTAACTTTACATGTAGTAGAGAGAACTATCCTCCTGCCCCAATTAATTGCGAGGTTGTAAAGGAGCAAAATGCAGTATTTTAGAAAAAGGGGAAAGAGGAAAAATTAATAAGGTTTTAGAGTGGGAACTATTGATAGTATCATTAATGAATCTACCCATCTTTAATAATTTTTCCCTCATATCCATTTTCACATTTGCCATTCTTAAAAATATAAAACATTCCTTAGAGATAAGCCAAAGTGCAAAATTAAATGCTATCAGGACATCTAATTACTAAGAATAACTGTTTTCTGAACAAGAGAACTTATTACTACTAATCTTCAGTAATGACTTGGATCAAAATGTTGACTGTTTTTCATCCCCAAATTAGCTGACCACACCCATGTAAAGACGCTGCCTTTGTTCTCTTGCTTGTCTTGGAATTCATACATCCCTAGTTGCTATTTGCAGGTTGAGGTTGGACCAGGAATGCTTCACCCGGGTCTTTACTCCCAGAAACTCTTGATAGTATGGGTTAATTATCTCTCATCTCACCTGCCATTACCACTCATTCAATTAAATACAAATTTGAAAGAAAAAAAGTTTTCTTCCCACACAAATGTTTGTTTTTAGCCTAATGCAGTTTTTAAGTAACTGGTTGCCATGGTGGCAGGCGCTTTGGACAAAGAGTCTCAGAGTGAGTGGAGATCATTAAAAATGACTAATTAGCCATGAGATAGGAAGCTGCTATTTTCATGCTCAGGTGAGAACCAGAATTCTCCTTGCAGATTTCAGAAACATGCATATAAAATGGGAGAGGGATAAAGGTAAACAAAACAATGTTTTCTTTTATCCTTCTTTCTTCCCAACCAGGACTCTATTTCAAAAACATATTATAGGCTACAAAAATTGCTTGATCCTCTTGGTTACCTGAGTACCAATTACTGATGCCTTTCTAGAATATCTATCCAGTATCCATCATTTCATGGGTCAGTTGTTTGTGATGTATACGAAAAGAATGCAGGCAGTGGTACTTTAGCCATAATTAGATTCTGCTACTTCCCTCACCAATTCAAAACTCACGATTGTATTTCCAGAGAGATGTTTCTAAGCACAAGGTCAGAAAGACACTACCAATTTCAGTTTAACCTGCCTCTTCAATTGACGGCTTAACTGACAACTCTAATTGTCCACCAGTGAACACACTTATACATTAAAATGTCTGGTTACATTGTTCTAAACCAAAGGATAATCTGACTTCAATAATCAGGTCTGAATTTAGAGGCTAACTGTATCTCATCCTTTAACCTTTAAAATGACTTGCCCTTATAATTTAGCAGAATTCTCTGCACATGTGTCTAAAACTAAAGGTTCAAAGGGGTGGAAATGAAGAGATTATTCTCTGTGACTGAAAAGTGACAAAGCAATGACCCCTCAAGTCTTCAATTTCAAAAGGGTTGTGAAATCTATGTTCATATTGTGTACTTGCTGGATTTATAATGTGTTCCTTGCCCATTGCTTTGATTTGCATGAAAAAAAAAAAAGGAGGGAAAGGTCAATATGTTCCTTCTAAGGTGTCTAAACTTCAATTCCAAAAAGCATTGTTTAATGGATGGTCTCTTTTCCTTTCTCCCTTTCTCCCTCCCTCCTTGTATCTCTTTCCAAAAGATACAACCCCATGATGTAGACTTGCATTTGGTTTCAGAAAAATCTGAGCTTTGATCCTAACACAACCTTTACAAGTGGAATAACCCAGAGAAAATATACATTGTTTGTCTCTGGAGTATAAAGATTATATTTATAACCTACTCAGTTACCAGCAGTGTCTCGTATATGTTTAATTGATAGTCATTTGCTATTTGTTTGTTGCCATATCATCGGGTACATTTGTAAAAGCCTGAACAGAAATGAAGCAAATTATGTATGTTTATTAGGGACCACAGCTGCTGGCTGCCCCCAAATAGATCATAACCATGCATCTACCCAGGTTAAGGAAACAATGAAAATGTGTCCTCAGAGAAGGATGAATCCATATTAAATATCAGGTGTTATTACTTGTCTAGATTTCTCTATCACTTGTCTACTGTGCTACACAAAAGAAACAATAACTCACAACTCACGTGCTTTTCTTCTGATTCTTAAACTGACTCTAAGTTGTGGATTCTGTCATTCATTCTGATCCTTTCCACGTGCTACACAACTTTCAAGCAGGTAACATTGGTGAAAAAAATAGTACGAAAGTAAAGTACAAATGTGTCTGTGCCTATCTGACTGGACCACTGAATTAAATATACTTTTGAATTTTTGACATTTTGTGTATTTGAATGGAACGAAGAGAATCCCTCTTCTCTGACCAGAAGTGCTTATTTACAAAACAGAAATAGAGTCACAGATGTAGAAAACAAACTTATGGTTACCAGGGAGTAAGGGGGGTGGGGAGGGATACATTGGGAGATTGGGATTGACATATACACACTACTACAAGGTAACTAATAAAGACTTACTGAATAGCACAGGGAGCTCTGCTCAATATTCTGTAATGACCTATATGGGAAAAGAATCTAAAAAAGAGTGGATATATGTATATGTATACCTGATTCACTTTGCTGTATAGCAGAAACTAACACAACATTGTACAGCAACTATACTCCAATAAAAGTTAAAAAAAAAAAGAACTGCTCTATCAAAAGCCTAAGATAATCTAGTGGGAGTCGGGAGTGGCTGTTCAATAGGTATAAAGTCTCAGTCATTGAAGATGAAAACGTTCTAGTGATTGGCTGTACAACATTGCGGTCAGAGTTCACAAGGCTATGGTGTACATTTCAAATTTTGTTAAGAGGGTAGATCTCATGTTATGTGTTTTTTAATATGATAAAAAATTAAAAGTCTAGAAAAGTCTTTATTCCACAGATGATTAAGAAACCACTGGGGTTTGAAGAAAGCATTTGAAAATCAGCTATTTATAACAAACAGATTTAATGATGATCTGCTGCCCTCCATAAGTGAAAATGCTATTATTTCTGGTGTCCCACAGTAAGCAGACTAGACTTGGTTTACTTGCTTGACATGTAGTTTCTAGAACTCCCAAAGATTCTAATTCATTAGGTCAGCTTAATGGTCCCCAAATCTGCACTTTTAACAGCACGTCAAGTATTTATAGGCCTATAAATAGGAATATAAGTCTATAGTCCACACTTTGAAAAGTGTGTGGGTGGTATGCTCCTTCTACCCCAAATACCAGGGGTATTTGATGAACTCATTTACAATACCTTTCAGGGTTTCTGTTGAAACATGCACTTGGAAAACACTGGCCTGGATGTACCTGAAAGCCTAAAATAATGTAATATTAAGGGGTCAATTTTGGGAATAAAATCCATGACTCTGGCACTATTAATACCAACAAATGGTTGCTATGGTGATGGAACTATGGTCAAACTGCCTCACACAGAAAGAAAATTTCATTAAAAATGACTAATACACCATCAATAGGAAATTTACTAAACTAGCTATAATTCATGAGCAAGTTAGCTTAATAAAGGAAGAAATAAAGAGGAAAGAAACGACTCTTGAATCTGTCAGATCTCAGAGCCTGTTTTTTTTTTTTAAAGCTCCTTATAAATACAATGAGGTTTCTGAATGGTGATGCTGCAACTTTAGCTGTTCATTTGTCTCCTTTCAGTAGGACACCACTAACTTTGATTAGAATATTAAAATTCCAGGAGTTATTGCAATGTAAAAAGAAAACATATTAAGAAACGCTGATGATAACAAAGACAGGGAAAAAATATATCAGCAGGCCACAGGACATTTCAAGATTACAATTCTCTTCTTTTTTCTTTTATTAGAATGAAAACCTTTTTCCACTCAAAAATCTTCAAATCATGTTCATCACATCTTGGTATTCTTGGAATATCCTTCTTTTCTATATAAGGTCCAGTGATTATAAATCAAAACCATCAAATAGAATCCTACTCCCAGACAATAATTTCCTGGATAACTAACCTTGTATATTTTAAGATGTCTCAGAATATGTAAAAATCCTCCTTCCCTAATCAGACCTGCTTCAGTAGAAGTCTAAGAAAGTCTTTCATACCATGGGTGATTAAGAAACCACTGGAATGTGAAGGAAGGATTTAAATACTCCAATCTCTGTAATGCTGGAAAGTTGTCAAATCATTCACAGATCACTTGCATTTGTATTCTTCTTTCTTTGTATATGTGAGCTTCAACAACACTCACAAGACCAAGTTATCAATTAAAAAATAATCAGTCTCAAGCAAAATTTACATCTAGATTTTGATGGGTACCCTAGACTGTTTAATTCACATCTCACAGCCTTTAAAAAGTTTGTTACAGTTTTCTACTTGTCAAAAATACAATACTGCCATCAAAATAGAACTTGCAAACCATAAATACTGTAAGTGGCGTCCAAAACTCATGTTCCATCTTCCTAATCCAAAGAAAAGGTTTCAAACTAAAAACAATAATTTGACTATCTTAAAGATTTTGCTTCCATTAAAGTAGCAGACACTGATGAGGATAATATGGGTCTCAAACCACATTTAAGGGAATAGAGACAAAAAGCTAAACTACTGCATCCTGAAGGAGCCTGCAGTCCAGCAGACCTGACCATTACAGGGCCAGTTTCTGCCAAAGTGATGAAAATCACAACCCAGGTATGCAAAAACTGTGTGGGAGCACGGCTGAACTTTAGAGTGGCTCTCTTTGTCTAGGGGAAGAGTCACTACTTAATGAAATACCTATTTCACAAATCCCACTCTGTCCCATGAGCAAAAGTAGATCCTGGGCAGGTAGAAAAGAATCAAATGGAGAGGGGCATATGTGATGGAGGGAATATTTGTCAAGTGCACAGACTGCTTCATGGGGCTGAAGGATGGAGTAAATGGTGGGCACTGGTAGGAGATGAGAATGGAAGTCTTTTCAATCAAAAATCTTTAAAACAAGTTTATCTCTTTCTTCAATTCACCAGCATCTTCTGAGCGCCTACCACTCTCCTTTCCCACTGTTTTATGTTCACAGTATACACATACATACACATATAAAACTACTTGAGGGGCACACTGAAGTAAAAGTTCCTCCCAGGACTGAAGGAAGTCCTTCAGCACACCTGAAACTCATTCCCAGCCCAGCAATGGGAGGATCCAAGTCGGAGAAGAGCAGCCTGATTAAGAATCAGACATCTCAGAATTAAACTCTCTAGATTCAAATCCTGATTCACTTACATTTGTGAGCTTAGAGAGGCTTCTTAACCTAGCTAAACTTCTGCTTCTTTATCTGCAAAATGGAGATAATATTTACTTGCCCATGGTGGGAGGATTGAATAGATAGTGGAAGTTAGTAGCAAAATTTACCTAACAGATCACCAAATGACAACTACTAATATTATCAGTATTATTTCACCTGGGGAATAGAGAACAAATAATAATAATAGTAGCTTTTATACAATGAACCCCTACTAAGAGGCCAGAGCTATTGAATCTTCCTAACATTCTAATGAGGAAGGCACTGTGATCATTCTCCTTTTACAGATGAGGAAACTATAACACAAAGAAGTTACATAACTGCATAAGGTGCACAGCTAACAAGTGAGTCAGGTAAACTGTCACTCCTGGGTGGCTCTCTAGCCCACAGAAGAAACTTCTTTAACAAAGAAGTTTGTTGCGTGCCACAACTACTGAAGCCCATGCGCCTAGAGCCTGTGTTCCACAACAAGAGAAGCCACCACAGTGAGAAGCCTGCGCACCACAATGAAGAGTGGACCCCGTTCACCACAACTACAGAAAGGCCGCGCACAGCAATGAAGACCCAACACAGCAAAAATATAAATAAATAAATAAATAAGTATGCAGGATAACCATGTTTTTAAAAGACATGGAGGTAAATCCCAGATGAAACAGCTAAACTGGATTAAAGTAATTTTTCTGAAAGCGATGTAGCAGCAGGAAGTTGGTTGGGAAGGATCAGGGTACAGCTGTTTTTAGCTGTTAGACATTTGAACACTTGTGCAAATTACTCTGTCAAAGAATTAAATACCTTTGGAAGAGTATTTAATGCTCACTTGCTAAAATATACAAGTGCAGAAATAAATATTTATCTTGAGGATGATATGGCTATGATATATGGCTAACGCTGAGACGTGAGGCCAATTTAAAGTTTGACTACTAGTAAAATATCCACCCTCTCTTGAAGAAGCAAAGAAATTAAAATAAAGTCAACAGTGCAGTCTATTTGTTTAATCAGGAAACTTTTAAAACATGAATCACTTCGAATAGAGTTTCCCCCATCAGTTTGAGAATATAATTTACTTCCTTCTTCCCTATGCATTTATTATCTGTGTTATTTATCAGATAATCAATACTCTGCAGTTAGTCCAAAAACCCTTTGATGAAAAGTCCATATTTTCTTCAATTCTTATCACATATAGATACATAATGATGGGAGAAAGAAAGAGAGGGAGGGCAGTTACAAGAAACAAGATGGGCAATTACTATCCAGTGTTTTTACAAACAAAAGTGGTTTAACACCCCTCTTACCCAATGGACAGATCATCCAAACAGAATATAAATAAGGAAACACAAGCTTTAAATGACACAATAGACCAGATAGATTTAATTGATATTTGTAGAACATTCCACCCAAATGTGGCAGAATACACTTTCTTCTCAAGTGCATATGGAACATTCTCCAGGACAGATCACATCTTGGGTCACAAATCAAGCTTCGGAAAATTTAAGAAAATTCAAATCACATCAAGCATCTTTTCTGACCATGCTATGAGACTGGAAATCAATTACAGGAAAAAAACTGTAAAACACACAAATACATGGAGGCTAAACAGTGCACTACTAAATAACCAAGAGATCACTTAAGAAATCAAAGAATAAATTAAAAAATACATAGCAACAAATGACAACAAAAACATGACAACCCAAAATCCATGGGACACAGCAAAAGCAGTTGTAAGAGGGAAGTTTACAGCAATTCAATCTCACCTCAAGAAAGAAGAAAAATCTCAAATAAACAATCTAACCCTACACTTAAACAACTAGAGAAAGAAGAACAAAGAACAACCAAAGTCAGTAGAAGGAAAGAAATCATAAAGATCAGATCAGAAATAAATGAAATAGAAAAGAAAAAAAAACAATAGCAATGATCAATAAAACTAAAACCTGGTTCTTTGAGAAGATAAACAAAATTGATAAACCCTTAGCCAGACTCATCATGAAAAAAAGGGAGAGGATGCAAATCAATAAAATTAGAAATGAAAAAGGAGAAATCACAACTGACACCGCAGAAATACAAAGGATTATAAAAGACTACTACAAACAACTCTATACCAATAAAATGTACAACCATGAAGAAATGGACAAATTCTAGGAAAGGTACAATTTTCCAAGACTGAACCAGGAAGAATTAGAAAATATAAACAGACCTACCACAAGTAATGAAATTGAAACCATAATTAAAAATCTTGGGACTTCTCTGGTGGTGCAGTGGTTAAGAATCCACCTACCAATGCAGGGGACATGCGTTTGATCCCTGGTCTGGGAAGATGCCACATGCCATGGAGCAACTAAGCCCGTGTGCCACAATTACTGAGCCTGCACACCTCGACACCATGCTCAACAAAAAGAGAACCAACCACAATGAGAAGCCCACACACCACAATAAAGAGTAGCTTCCACTCACCACAACTAGAGAAAGCCCGTGTGCAGCAGCGAAGACCCAACGCAGTCAAAAATAAATAAACAAAAAGAGAAATAAAACAAATAAAAAATAAAAATCTTCCAACAGACAAAAGTCCAGGACCAGACGGCTTCACAAGCGAATTCTATCAAACATTCCGAGAAGAGCTAACACCGATCCTTCTCAAACTCTTCCAAAAAATTGCAGAGGGAGAAACACTCCCAAATTCATTCTACAAAGCCACCATCACCCTGATACCAAAACCAGAAAAAAAAAAATCACAAAAGAAAGAAAACTATACACCAATATCACTGATAAACACAGATGCAAAAATCCTGAACAAAATACTAGCAAACAGAATCCAACAACACATTAAAAGGATGATACACCATGATCAAGTGGATTTATCCCAGGGATGCAAGGATTGTTCAGTATACGCAAGATCAGTCAATATGATACACCACATTAAAAAATTAAGGAATAAAAACCACATGATCATCTCAATAGATGCAGAAAAAGCTTTTGACAAAATTCAACACCCATTTATGATAAAAAAACTCTCCAGAAAATGGGCATAGAGGGAACCTACCTCAACATAACAACGGCCATATATGACAAACCCACAGCCAACATCATTCTCAATGGTGAAAAACTGAAGCCATTTCCACTAAGATCAGGAACCAGACAAGGTTGCCAACTCTCACTACTCTTATTCAACATAGTTTTGGAAGTTTTAGCCACAGCAATCAGAGAAGAAAAAGAAATAAAAGGAATCCAAATCGGAAAAGAAGAAGTAAAACTGTCACTGTTTGCAGATTACATGATACTATGCATAGAGAATCCTGAAGACGCCACCAGAAAAATACCAGAGCTAATCAATGAATTTGGTAAAGTAGCAGGATACAAAATTAATGCACAGAAATCTCTTGCATTCCTTTACACTAATGATGAAAAATATGAAAGAGAAATTAAGGAAACACTCACATTTACCACTACAACAAAAAGAATAAAATACCTCGGAATAAACCTACCTAAGGAGACAAAAGACCTGTATGCAGAAAACTATAAGACACTGATGGAAGAAATTAAAGATGATACAAACATGGAGAGATATACCACGTTCTTGGATTGGAAGAATCAACATTGTGAAAATGACTCTACTACCCAAAGCAATCTACAGATTCAATGCAATCCCTATCAAACTACCAATGGCATTTTTCACAGAACTAGAACAAAAAATTTCACAATTTGTGTGGAAACACAAAAGACTCCGCATAGCCAAAGCAATCTTGAGAAAGAAAAATGGAGCTGGAGGAATCAGGCTCCCTGACTTCAGACCATACTACAAAGCTACAGTAATCAAGACAGTATGGTACTGGCACAAAAACAGAAATATAGATCAACGGAATGGGATAGAAAGCCCAGAGATAAACCCACACACATATGGTCACTTTATTTTTGATAAAGGAGACAAGAATATACAATGGAGAAAAGACAGCCTCTTCAATAAGTGGTGCTGGGAAAACTGGACAGCTACATGTCAAAGGATGAAATTAGAACACTCCCTAACACCATACACAAAAATAAACTCAAAATGGATTAAAGCCCTAAACGTAAGGCCAGACACTATAAAACTTAGAGGAAAGCATAGGCAGAACACTCTATGACATAAATCACACAGCAAGATCCTTTTTGACCCACCTCCTAGAGAAATGGAAATAAAAACAAAAATAAACAAATGGGACCTAATGAAACTTAAAAGCTTTTGCACTGCAAAGGAAAACATAAACAACATGAAAAGGCAACCCTCAGAACAGGAGAAAATATTTGCAAACGAAGCAACTGACAAAGGATTAATCTCCAAAATTTACAAGCAGCTCATGCAGCTCAATATCAAAAAAACAAACAACCCAATCCAAAAATGGGCAGAAGACCTAAATAGACATTTCTCCAAAGAAGATATACAGATTGTCAACAAACACATGAAAGGATGCTCAACATCACTAATCATTAGAGAAATGCAAATCAAAACTACAATGAGGTATCACCTCATACCGGTCAGAATGGCCATCATCAAAAAATCTACAAACAATAAATGCTAGAGAGGGTGTGGAGAAAAGGGAACCCTCTTGCACTGTTGGTGGGAATGTAAATTGATACAGCCACTATGGAGAACCGTATGGAGGTTCCTTAAAAAACTAAACATAGAACTACCATACCACCCAGCAATCCCACTACTGGGCATATACCCTGAGAAAACCATAATTCAAAAAGAGTCATGTACCACAATGTTCTTTGCAGCTCTATTTACAATAGCCAGGACATGGAAGCAACCTAAGTGTCCATTGACAGATGAATGGATAAGGAAGATGTGGCACATATATACAATGGAATATTACTCAGCCATAAAAATAAACGAAATTGAGTTATTTGTAGTGAGGTGGATGGACCTAGAGTCTGTCATATAGAGTGAAGTCAGAAAGAGAAAAACAAATACCGTATGCTAACACATATATGTGGAATCTAAAAAAAAAAAAACTGATACTGATGAACTTAGTTGCAGGGAAGGAATAAAGATGTAGACATAGAGAATGGACTTGAGGACATGGGGTGGGAGGGGAAAACTGGGGCGAAGTGAGAGTAGCATCAACATATATACACTACAGAATGTAAAATAGTTGGCTAGTGGGAAGCAGCAGCATAGCACAGGAAGATCAGCTTGGTGTTTTGCTTTGACCTAGAGGGGTGGGGTAGGGAGGATGGGAGGGAGCTCAAGAAGGAGGGGATATGGGGACATATGTATGCATATTGCTGATTCACTTTGGTGTACAACAGAAATTAACACAGTATTGTGAAGCAATTATACTCCAATAAAGATCTATTAAAGGGCTTCCCTGGTGGCGTGGTGGTTGGGAGTCCACCTGCCAATGCAGGGGACATGGGTTCGAGCCCTGGTCCAGGAGGATCCCACATGCTGCAGAGCAATTAAGCCCGTGAACCATGGCTACTGAACCTGCGCTCTAGAGCCTGCGGGCCACATCTACTGAGCCCTTGTGCCTGGAGCCCGTGATCCGCGGCAGGAGAGGCCACCGCGGTGAGAGGCCCACGCACCACAATGAAGAGTAGCCCCTGCTCCCGCAACTATAGAGAGCCCCTGGGCAGCAGCGAAGATCCAACGCAGCCAAAATAAATAAATAAAATTTATAAAACAAACAAACAAAAACAAAAAACCCTCTTACTCTTCAAAAAAAAAATCAATTAAAATAAAAAAGTGGTTTAGTATATGTATAGCTGATTCACTTTGTTATAAAGCAGAAACTAACACACCACTGTAAAGCAATTATACTCCAATAAAGATGTTTAAAAAAATGTATTTGTTAAATAAATATTCATTAATATTAAAAAAAAAGTGGTTTAAAACCTCTTGAACTTTGGCAGCATGGCTTTTCTGTTCTTTGGGTGTTTTTGTTTAATTATACAAGAATAATATCAGAAGCTCGTGGTTTCAATTTATCTGATAAGAAAAGTTAGAGAATTACCCTTCATAATATTCAATTAAACATTTTTATCAATTACACTGAATAAATATACAGTCACAAGTACCACTGGTTCAGCTGGTGTTTAAAAAGCTGGCATATATTAAAGCCCCAGTTTGGCTATGCAACACATTCACTTCGGTTAGCAAACACAGCAATTGTTTTTCCTAAGAAAATTGTTCCTTTTAATTAAAGCATTTGCTCTTCTCTTAGCACTCTACAATGTGTGATACAAAACAAACATAAAATAGTAACTGCAGATTTTTCCTCAGCTTTCTCAGTCCAGATTCAGAATAATTTTTTTAAGGGTTTATTTACTTGAAATGGGAGCAAAAAATACTACTGGCAATTTTGGTAATCAGCAAAACTATTTTATCAATAAATCAGACTACTAAGAAAACTCCTATAGAAAACATAATGAGATATTATGAAATGGAAAAGGAAATCTCCAGTTATATATTGAGATGTCTGTTGCAAAAATTGAGTCACATGGGAACTTGATTGTATCAGACACTGAAGATCAGGTAGAAATAAAGAATATGGATCTTGAGTGCAAGGTAATTTACCAGAACTGGATGTTCTTTCTCTTTGAAATGCTGTAATTAGTTAAGGGTGAACTACTTTTGAGTTCATTTTTTAAACTAATCTCTGATCATAATATAAATTGACTTATTCTTCAATTACAATTTTAAAATGTTGTAATTTTTTGTCCCCCTTTCTCTTTTTTTCCTCTCCATACATATTTAACTTATGTGCCAGATCCACTTTTTAAACATGAGTATTTGATGAAAGAATGTTCATCTAGTATGCATCAACCATCAAAAAAAAGAAAAAAAAGCGTGATTCTGCTGGATTTTCTCTTCAAGTGAATATAAACAAAGGTTTTAGGAGCCATGGAATCAATTCCTCTTGTAGAACCACTGCCAATAGAAACTAAGTATAGAACTGCCCGTCTGTACACTCACCTGTGTACTGAAGTTTTTAAAGAAAAATTCAATGAAACCATCTTATGGTTCTTTGTGATGCCAAATGCAGGTTTCATTTTTTAATCAGGTGTTTAGAATTCACTGGGTTTTTTAGCAAACAAAAGCCCACTCCACCTCCCAACAATGTGTGTGTATGTGTGTGTATAAAAGTTAAAAGAGTAGGTCACAAAACTAAAGACACAAAGTTCATCTTTCCTCATAAGAACCCAGAATTAGGAATTAGAACCAGAAACTATACCCTCTGTCTACCCCTCTTTCTAGGGTCAAGCACGCCTGCCACCTGCCTCATGTCTGCCCCTTTCCCCACACTCCTTCTGGTTCTCCCTTCTACTGAATGGAAGGAGAGTCTTTTCATTCTGAACTAAGTCCTTACTTTCACTCCTTCATTTTGAAAAAGCAAAACTGGAAGGTCTGGAGTGTGTTTTACCAACTAATAGGAAAATCTCTCTCAAAAGTCCAATAGAATTGACTGAGTCAGTGAGCACTGTGGGACCCAGTCAAGAGTCACTTGGAACAAGGAATGGGTGACATAAGATGGGCCTTTCATGTATGCATATCCTGCAGATGGCAGGCATAAAGGAAAGGTGACCTGTTCCTTTCATCCACAGAGCAGAGCCTCCAAGTACTAAATACACTCCACAAGCAAAGAAATAAGAGCATTTATGGATCTAAAGCACTATAATGGGAATAAGACAATAGGAATCCAGTTTGAGGTGAGAGAATTAGCTTTAGAGTGAAAATACCTTGGATTCAATTTCTGACGGAACTACTGGTAGCCAAGTAACCCTGGGAAAACAGCTGAACCTTCACGTGTGTCTGTTTCAACTCTTGTAAAATGGAGGTAATATCTACTTTGGTAGGGTTGGTGAAGTAAAGGAGATAATGCACATAAAGCTTATGACACAGTGACAGTCTTTACCGAGTGTGTGTATGGGCTCAGTGGTGAGAAATGTATGCGATCAAATGTAATTCAAAGAAGAATGCAGAAGAGTATCTATCATTCCCTAATCTGGTCAAGGCCTCCTGGACTGTCTGCCCCTGTCATTTCTTCCCCAAAGTGCAGAGTGCCAGAATAAAAGGCACTTGCGCAATGAGCAGCTCAAATACCGCATGGAGCACCTCTCTTCAACACCCCCAAGGTTGGCTAACTTCTATTTATCCTCTCGTTCTGAGCTTAGGTGCTCCAAGAAGCTTTATCTTACTTGCTGGACTGCCTCCCAGAAACTAGGCCAGGCCAGCACTCCCTCTAATTGGTCCAGAAGCTATGCCCTGTGCTCTAATATAAATCACTAATTTGTCACCTCTTTATTATCATACTGGGAGATTCTTTAGAGCAGGGAACATTTCTTGGTCACTACTGCATCTCTAGCAATCCATACAGAATCTGACAAATGAGTGGCCAGAGTTAACATTTGCCATTTGTTGTTTAGTAATCCAGCATCCAAAAACCCTCTGACTTCTGGTGAAAACTCCAGTGCATGAGTATTGGTAGTAATCAGGGCTGACAGGAGCCATATGGTACCAGAAATTCTCATTTTCTGATACCTAGAAATTAGGCCTGGAGCATGAGACCTAGGAATGGCCAACTGGACACCCTTGCCCAGGACTCTGAAGCCACGGGAATGAAAACAAAAGCATATGAGACAGAGATTATTCACAGTGGCATCTGCGCTATCAGGAGTCCAGTATTGATAATTATATCATAAAAAGACCATGGACAAGCTCTGGCACCTATCTTACCAAGGTCTGTGTTGTCGTTTGCTTTGAATTCTCAGTCCAGGTCTTTGACTCTACGAGCTGCACAGTTTTCTACAAATAAATCAATTTTCTGCTTAAATTAGTCACTCATGATTTCTGTTGTTTATCATCAAGACCCCTAAAGAAGGAAAGAATTCAAAATTTCAATAACTGGATGGTCATATCGATAGAATGATGCACAAATAATTAAATCAGCAAATGAATGAGTAAAACAAACAATTAAAGGAAGTCTAGGCTCAATTTCCATGGTGATTACTATTATTTCTCTCTCTCCTCCCATGAATTGGCCTCCCAAACCATTCCTTAATAACAATTAATTTTTAAAACAAATGAACGTTCCAGTTTCCTAGAAACTCTTAAGGTTCTTATATAACGTATAATAATGATTCCTAAGATACTGGTTTAATTATATTCAACTAGAGTGTGAACTAGTTGAAGTAGAAGACTTGTATCCTCTCCTTGAAGCTCATCTATGTTTTTGAAACTAAGGAAGAGATTAGAAGAAAGGAAACGAGCATCTTTTCATTTACAAAAACTAGCTGAGCTTAGTATTATGTTAAAGCTTGGATTTCAATAAACAATTCTGTTCATGATTCTAAATAGCAATTAGAGACCTTCCTGTGAGTATCTCTTAGGTACCTTGAATTTAATGTCTTTAAAAATTAATTTACCTCTTTAATTCTAAACATGGTTTAAAACTTTGTTTATTCTTCATGTTCCAGATGAAAACATGAGCCTATGGATAGATGTCCGCACTCCTTACCTTCAAATTTCCTTAAAATCAGTTAAGAAATATGGTAGAACAAATCTCTATTACAACTAGAAAAAAAATTTTTTTAACTGTTCCATACAAGTGCTAGATATTTTCAGGCAATTCTATGAATACTGGAAGGAAGGACTAGAGACTGGAATTCCCATTACACAAAGGAAATGCCAAGATGGGGAGTAAGTGAAGGAGCCCCCAGCAGAACTATTCTCAGACCTCATACTCAGAGAAGCAAATGAGATCGGAGGGTGGGGGGGCGGGGGAAGAATGAATCCTATTGAAATTAGAGCAGGTTTTTTACATGGCAGCATTAAAATGTGGGAATCTATGAAATCTCATTTTGTGCTTTGATTAACAGAGCACAGCAAATGTAAATGTGACTTCCAAAATTTTTTTCAATGGCTAACATCATGCAGCCTGGGCTCTGTTCAATGGAACACTCTCTAAGGGAGCCCTGGGCCTCCATGTAAAATGCCTTACTGCTCTGAACAGCCCATGTTGGGGGAGCCATGTGTAGGCACTCTGGTCAACACTCCCAGCTAAGTGTTGCCTCCAGGCATCCATGCCAACGTGCCAGACGTGTAATTGAAGCCAGTATGCCCAACCAGCTCTTTTACTAGCAGAATGTCATGGAATGACCTCCATCAATATCCCCTTGATCAAAAGAAAAATCAAGTCATGCCTTGCCTGAATGCTTGACCCAGAAATTTAAGAGAAATAATAAACAGGCTGTTGGCTTAAGTCCCTATGTTTTGGGGCAGTTTGGTATGCAGGTACAGAATTTGATAACAGAAATGGTAACACTAAAGGTACAACATGGGGTGTGAATCTGGGAAACAGGCAATGAATAAAAGCATGATAGGACTCAAGCTGGCTGTCAAAGGGCTTGAAGTGAGAAAAAATATTTTGAAGGCTGGAGGAAAAGAAATTCTTGTTATGCAATAGCAAAAAGTTTGGCAACACCGTCCCCTGGGCTAACATGGAAAATAGGACATATACTTAATGAATTCAGTGACTTACTAAGGAGATTTCTGGACAGTGTTGGAGATACCATCTGACCTATCCTCAATGCCTATAATACAATGAAAGGGGGAAGCAACTGATCAAAGAATGAACTCTTCAGTTTTTGAACAGAATTGGAAGGAAATGTGAAGGGTCCAGGGGAGTCTTTATAAGCAACCCAATGTTCTAAAAGATTTAGCCTTAGGGAAAAGATCAAATTCAGAGCATTGCAAATAAAACACAGCCTCAAAGAACCCAAGGTTTTGGCTGTAAAATCCTTCCTTAAGATGTGAGAAAGATTTAAGTCAGTACCTCAAACATCTTTTCACTTATACAGAGAAGCTTCTAAGGAACACTAATAGCATGGCTTACATTGTCAACAAGACAACAGTGCTTCTAAGACTCATAAAAATGCGAAAATCGATAGGCAGAGAACAGATGAAGAAAGTTACTTAGCTGCAATATTGGCTATGTTTTAGGGAAAGTACTACCCAGAAGGCAGAACCAAGACTTGCATGGAATCTTCACAGAGAGCAAGACTGAGCCCCATTCATGAAACTGACAATATGTACACAGCTGAATTTCAGAAGTGCTCTACTAGTGACTGCCATATACCTCCCATACCCCTCCTTTACTGAACAGGAGTGTCTAATGTGGCTAGTTCCCATCACGGTATCTTGCCTATATGCGTCTTGAGAGTGGGAGGGAGACAAGGCATTATTCCTTAAGTTCACAATTCTTCAGAACAAGAATTGTGCCCAAGTAACTGAACTCAAAGAGCTTCATCTGCTCCCGGACATGATTTAAAATGAGATCCTGGATCTCAAGCCAATTTGAGGGCAGATTGTGGTAGTTTTGAAAGTGGATGCAAAATCTTTGATACTTCTTTCATCAAAAAGTGGGGCTTACATACCCCCCCCCTTGAAGTGAGGTAAATTAGTAGATGCTTCAACTAATAAGATATACCAGAAGTGATGCTGAATGACTTGTAGAGGGTAGCTCATAAAAGGCTATGCATCTTCTGCCTTATTCATTGGAAGTCTGACCACTGCAAGGCTGCCATCATGGAGAGACCTCTATGAGCAATCTGGTTGACGGTTCCAGCTGAGTCCAGCCTTCCAACCATCCCCACCAAGGCACCTGAATGACAGTGAAGCTGTCCTGGAGGGGCAAGAGCAGCCCTCCACCAGCTGAATACTGTGAGGTGACTGCCATCCATACCACATGGAAGAGTCACCCAGCCAAGCCCTCAACTAAAAATCGTAAGTCCTAAATCCTCAACTCAGAAAATCATAAGATGTAATGAAGTGTTTGCTGTTTTAAACTAACAAATTTCGGGGTCATTTGTTAGGTAGCCACAGATGAGTGGAACACTTCCTGAAGCTTCTAGAGTGTTTACCATGCACTCCAGGCCATGTATCACAAGTCCCACTGTGAGGATAACTGGCACCTGTTACAAATAATAAACTGAGTAACATGGGGGCTGCTGCTGGCAAAAAAAGGAGTTAGTCCCAGCTGATTTCAACCACACAATAAAAATCCTTTCTCAGCATCTGAAACCAATTAGACACGTGTATATGGATATACATACACATGTACATGTATAACTGAATCCCTTCGCTGTACACCTGAAACTATCACAACATTGTTAATCAACCCTACTCCAATATAAAATTAAAAGTTTTTTTAAAAAAATCCCTTTCTCTTTAAAGGATCACTCCCCCACAGATACATCCAGCCAGCCACAGGAGCTTCCCTATTCTTCACCAAGCTTCCAGCTGGGAAAACTAAATTACAGAGAATTCTTCTCTCCCTCCCTCATTTTTTTTTTTTTTTTGTCTTTTCTCTGAAATACATACATATATATATATATATATATATATATATATATATATATATATATATATATATATATATACACTCAAAAAAATGAACAGAATTGAGTTTAAATCTATATTCCTGACAAACATCAATGTAAACAAACAGAGAACAACCTCTGGGTATATGGGAAAACTGAGAAATTGAAAACAAGGGGAATAACCTCCTCTCTGACCCTACTGGACTCTCTTGCTTTGGAAAAAGCCTCCTCCTGAGAACAACTAGGATAATGTGGATACAATTTTTTATCCAGAGTCCAACATTCAGGGTCATTTATCCAGTCATCTCTATCAGCATTTGCCAATCACCTCAATCGAGAGGCTAAGAAAATGAAAATCTGAGCAGAAATTTTCGAGTTCAACTCCTTTAGCCATTCATATGGAAAATCTGATGGATCGTAGAACCAAAATGTAATCATTAAAAACAAAAAGCCTTTAGAAAAGAACATAAAAGAATATTTCTGTGATTGTGGGAGTCGTGGGATAGGCTTGGACAGGACACAAAAGCACAAGTAACACCCAAAAAGTGATAAAGTGAACTTCAATAAAATGTTCACCCATCAAAAGACCCTAAGTAAGAAATGAATAAACAAGCCACAGACATGGAAAAAAGATTCTCAGCATATATACCTGACAAAGAACTTGTATGCAGAAGAAAGAAAGAACTATAAATTACCAACAAAAATACCCTAAAATTCCTAATTTATAAAATCAATACAAGACGTAGATAGTTGACAACAAAACAAATTTAATTGTCTAAGGAAAACAAGAAAATGTACTCAACATTATTAGTCACCAAGGAAAAACAAATTAAAAAACACATTGAGATACTACTTCAAACATGATTGATGGCTAAAAACAGAATACTGGTGAGGATGTGGAACCACGGTCTCTTGGCTGGTAAGAATGTGAAAGATGCAACCACTTCGGAGGACTGCTGACATTTTTTCACAAATAAAACATAGATCTAGCTTATGACCCAGCATGTGTAGTCCTGGGTATCTACTCAAGAGAAATAAAACCATATGTCTATCCAAAAACTTGTACAAGAATGTTTACAGCAAACTTATTCATAATAGCCAAATACTACAACAACCCAAATGTCCATGAAGAAGACAATGGATAAACCAATTGTGGCTTAGCCACACAATGGAATACTATTCAGCAATAAAAAATAAAGTATTGATATACTGATATTCTTTGTTTCATAAATTCCACTTCTAGAAATTAGAGAAAATGAATTAGGATGATGTGCAAAATTTAACTACAAGATAGTCATTACATAATGTTTATAATAGTAAATAACTGAATCAATTGAAGTTCCCCCAATTAGGAAAGAGATTAAATTAACTGTAGTTCACACATGCAATGGGAAAATATCAAAAATTAAAACTAGGATGCAGTTTTACGGAAAACTGGTCACAATGTTTTAATTGAACAAGCCAACTTACAGTATGGTATATAGTATAATATGTTATAGACAATGGGTAAATGCCCACATAAACTTATACTTACAATAATATTTATGTAAATATTTGTATATATGTGTACCCTTGTGTGTCATGTGCTAGTGTCTCAAGCACATGCATATATGTCTGCACTTGTAGAGAGGCTGAGAAGTGGGGATAAGAAAGTCATGCTGGAATAATGTTCTGGAGCTTCCTTCTTCAATGACATTACTGAATCTTGTTTTGTTTTTAACAGATGTTAACTGCTAACATAGCAAAAACAAACCATAAACTAATAAAAATTCAGTCTATAAATCAAATAATAAAATATGCTTAATTATATGCTTTTTATGTAACCTATTCATTAAAATGAATCATAACTTTTCATCAGATGCTTTTATTTCTCCTAAATCTGATGTAAAGCCAGCCCATATTTTTCTGTTGGTAGGTCTAGCAGGTAGAAGGTACCATTTCCATTGACTGAACTCTCCTTAGAATATTCTTTAAATCGCTTTCCCCCTATACCAGGGAAAGCAAACTTTTTCTGTAAAAATCAAGATAGTAAATATTTCGGGCTTTGGAAGCTACTGGTCTCTATCCAATTTGGCATAGAGAACACAGTTTGCTGACCCCTGCCCTATATAATATAAATAATCATAGTAATGATACAAAGAGTAATGAAAATATGGAATGAATATAATAGAAATGGCAAGGACAAGGTAAGACAAGGATTAATAAATTAAACAGATTTTATATGCTGAATACTCATTTTGTAGTTGTGAAATATTTTGCTAAAATGTTAGCAATGTATTATTTTCTTATATTAATATGCAACCTCTAGCAACTAGTTAAAAATATTTAACTCAAAGAAGAATCTTATAGTAAGAAGATGAATTATATTTTAAGACTTTTTTAAGAAATACACATCTTCGGAAAGATATATACCAATGTGATAATGCCAATTATCTCTGAATGTTAAACTGATAAGTGGCCACATAATTGAGAAAATATGGGGAATGAAAGCAGAACTAAGATCATTAAAATATATACTTTTTGGAATATGCATTTATTGACCAACAATTTTCTTCATTATATTGTTAGACTATAAAATAGCTCTATTCAAAACTTATTTCCAAAAATGAATAAAATTATTTCTAAAAATAAAAACATACACACATGTTAATTTAAGCAAATTGGTTTCTATTAATTATCTGTACATTTAAAAGTAGCATAAGAAGAATAATCATTCCTATCTTATATGTCCCTCATACATGTCACAGGTATTGTTCTAAGTATATATTTTCCAATATAATCTTTTTATTACTTTATTAACAAACTGTTTGCAATCTTCAAATTTGCATTTTAAAGTTAATAGATTTTAAATTGTTGACACTTTCAATTGGTTCCTCTCTATCATTCTCTATTTAGGTTCCAAGGTAAGCAGAACAAACTGCTAAATGGAGAATATTCTCATTTCCAACATTTGAATATTGTAAATATTTCAACCCAATATATTTATAGGTGCTGACTTTTTGCCTCCATTAAGAGAATCTTTCTTCACAACCATTTTTACAAAATAAAAATCTTCAAATAAGTCTTCTCTATTTTTAGATATTCTTAACATCTTTCACCAAATATAAAGGCTGAAAACTCATAGAACTACTCAAACTCAATCCGTTCCAGTATGGAATATAAATGTTTATTCCTATTAAGTTAAAATTAGGAGCTCCATCAAAAACTGTTTCCCACCATTTGAAATATTCCAAACTACAATTACAGAATATCAAATTGAAATTTTGTACACCATTGGGGGAATAATATTTAATTTGTTCTGATCTTCCCTTGTTTTAATAGAGATGCATTGCAATAGTTTCCTGTTCATAAATTTTGTTTTGAACAATCACAATTTGATAAAAAGAATTAAGAACTGATGTTTCTTGGTGCTCCATTCATAATACATTGATTAAATATTTCCAACTAATTTTGAATAAAATGTAAAAATTTTAGATGACTCATTGTCAAAAAAAGTTCAATATCATGGAAGAACATTTATGTTTATTTCCAAATATTTCAGAGCCTAAAACATTTCTAATATCTGATTGATGGTGGGCAGCAAAGATGGAAATTGCATGTCAGCTAAAATTACTTTTTTGCTCTTATTCAGAAGAGCTTCCCACATAAAAATTTTGTAGTTCAGTTACTCTAAATTGTGTATGTATTTAAACTGTATAAATGTGACAACTCTTGCTTCTGCTACCATTTATAGACTAGGAACAATGATAAATTACGTGCTCACCATGATGAATACCAAGCACACGGCTCCAAATTTTCTTAATTTAGTAACAATATTGTTTTCCTATGATGCTATGCTCCACGCTTTTTAGTAATACAGCAAACCAAATAATTTTATTTTGAATGGTGAACCTTTTAATGGAATTTCACAAAAGCATCCACCATAATATCAGACATTTCACATTTGACAAAATGAATGTCCAAAGGCTTAACTTTGATTCCATAAATTGAATGGGAAAAAAAAAATTTTGATGCACTACTGGAACTAACTAGTCTTCTGTTTGAAGGATCTGAACACTCTGGTATAAACCTGACATCATTTAATGATTGGAGATATTCTTCTGCTAATACAGCTAACACATTCACAGCTACTGCTTAAGTTTTCATACTTGTACAAGATAATCTGGAATAAAAATTGAATAAAAGCTATTTTAAACAGCCATTTTATTTAAATGATAAATGATATTTCACAGAGTGATGTAAACATAACATCTGCGGCTGCATATTAAATCACAGTCTTCAGGCACATTCTTTTTAATATAATTATTAACTTTTGAAGTAAATTCTGATCCTTCCTTAGCATATTTGTCTTCTGTTTCCTATTTAGTCACGAATATCACTGTGGTCCCTATGGTGGGTAGTAATTGTCAACAAATATTTAGCATAAGCTAAATGTTCTTTATCAACTTTTTTGAAAAACAAATTTAGTACTTAATTTTTTTAAGTATGTACTTCCAGTTTTTGAGCTTATTGCACCCAAAAGGATTTATTCAAAAATTAAGTAATAAATATATATAAAAACATAGTTGTATATATGTCCATATAATAAACATCAATATCACTGTAACAATAATGTTCAGAACACTCTCAATATTCTTGGTCTCTCTTTCCTGAATATATTTCACATATACTTAACCAATAATTGTCCATGTTACCCACTGATTCCTCCAACTAGTGATCTGGAAACTTCACGCACCTCACCGGCCACAGCACAACCATCCGGCACACCAAGTAGGGAGAGCAATGAACATTTCTTCCATTGGTACCAAGAAATGAGTTAGTAGTCCCTAACTATTCTTGGGAGGTAATTGTTCCCAGGTAAATGAAAAGGATAAAAATATATGAACAGATCATAGCTGAGTATTTCATCTTATTTTGCTTTGTTTCCCATATTTAACCATGTAATAAAACAAAACCTCTACTGCATGGCAGAAGCTGGAAGGTCAGAGTGGAGATCTATAAAACCAGCTGTACTTTTCCAACAAACAGTTGGAAATTGGAATTAAAGAAATAATACCATATATAACAGCATCAAAACATAAAACACTTAGGGATAAATTAAACAGGATATGTGCAAGAGCTGTACACCAAAATCTACAAAGCACTGCTGAGAACAAATTTTAAAGACCTAAATAAATACATAAGGAATCATGACTGTGGTTTAGAAAACTCATTATTAGGAAGATGTCAATTCTTCTAAAGTTGGCCTATTGCAAACTCATTCAAAATATCAGGAGAATCTTTGTAGAAATTGAGGAGCCGATTCTAAAATTAACAGGGAAAGACAAAGGAAATTTAAAAACCCCAAACAATTTTGAAAATGAAGAACAGAGTTGTAGAATTTATGAGACTACATTTCCAGACATCCCAGAAAGCAACAGTAATCAAAACAGTATGGTACTAGACAGACACATAAATCAAGAAACAGAATAAAAGGGGAAAAATACACACACACGCATTTGTATAAATTCATTCATGTGACATTCTGAGACAGGCAAAACTACTGGGTCAGAAAACAGATCAGTGATTTCCAGCGACTAGGGGTTAAGAGCAGAAGCCTGACTGCAAAGAGACAAAAGAGAACAATTTTGCGGTGATGGAAATGTTATACCTTGATTGTGCTGGTGGTTATATAACTGTATACATTTGTCAAGTCACGGAACTGAACACTTTTCAAAGTTGTATTTTATCATATGTACATTTTAGCTCAACAAACATTACTTTTAAAGAAGAATAAGGAAAAGGAAATCTCAACTGAATATCATTTTCTCTTGGAAATATTTCTTGCCTTCATTATTTTCAGCCTGTTGTCTCACTTCAGTGGTTACTTGGCCACTCTCTTGGACGTGCCTCTATTCTTGTGCTTAGTACCCTAGATTAAACTCAACGTTGTTTCTGTCGTTCTCCCACTGGATTGGGCTCCCTGAGAGATTTATTTCCCCCAAAGCTGTATCCCCATGCTTAAAGTCATATCTAACACATAAAGATAATCAAAAGGTGTTGGGAGAAAGAACAAATGAATGAAGGAAGGAAGGGAAAAAGACACTCTCTTTCATTACTGTTTTCTTTCCCAACCATGCTTTGGGGGAAAAAATGTTTTCTTCTGTCATTCTGTAGACACCAAAGCTAATCTTAATTATAAAAATGTCCTGGATTTATGTTTTAAAATGAACCTTGGATTTTGTTTTTATTCAGGTCAATAGATCAGGAGATGATTGTCATTGAAAAGATAGTTTGTTACCCACAGTTCCTAAGAGCAGGGGGGCATACCACGCAGGGCCACAAAGAGAAACACCAGGGTCAATCAGGAGGTAAAAGGAGTGAGGAGGAAGGAGGAAAAGGTGGGTCAAAACCTTTATTGTGGTTTTCATGAGGGTATGAGCAAGAAAATGTAAGCAGCTGAGTAGGCTTAGGACTGGATGGTCTGAATAACTTCAGTGGACTGCGGGCTATAGGGTTGTCTCCAGTCTTCTAGTACCTAGAATTGGGGTGATTCAGGGCAAGAGGATTGTGTCCCAGACTGCAGGAGCCTGACAAAAGGATGCAGAAGGGGGTAGTACTCAGGATTGGTTGCTTTGCATATCAAAGGGACACTGCCAGGCAAGTATTCCTTATCTCTAGGAATGGGGCAGTCTCTTTCCCCTTCCTGCTCCCTCACCCTCCACCCCTATCAGTGAGGCCCTGTTTGCCATAAGAGAACAATACAGAAAATAAGAAAATATAGTTAATACAGCTTATATAGGACCCTTCCTATATACATTATAGTTTATCCCATAACCTTTAGATAACCAGCATTGCACATCCAGTTTTATTCTAAGTATTATCACTATTTTTTCAGTCTATAAAATGCATCTAATATCTTGCTAAATATCAAGTGAAAAATTGCTTAGATGATGTGCTAAGGCATATTTCTCTATATTCTGCAATAAGCACCATGTAAACACTGAGAGAGATATTTAATTTGTGTATGGAAAGACGGATTACATAGTCAACTGCTTTAACTTTTATTTCCTACTGTGAATCAACAAGAGCCACGCTTTAGTGCCTCCCGGGATAAGTAATAGAAAATGCCACAGACACAAACTGCTGAGTTATTTTCACCCTTGTTCTTTTATTTAATATTATGTCCATGTTATTTCATTTAATGAAAGATACAAGGGCTGAGAAAACACAAGAGTGTGTCTGTACATGTAAAGATATAGGAGAATCAATTACAATATAATAGAAAGCATTATATTTTCTTACGTACATTTTGTTTAAAGTATTAGGAAAAGGCCACACTATATTAGACTCCAAAATATATATATTTTAAAATAAACTCCACTATAACAAGATAACAAAATATTTATCACTGTTCTAAGGTCATTATTAGGTTTTCATTTCTGATGTCTCTCTTACATGTCTGCTTTTGGCATTATTCAGGGTTAAAGTTGGGAACAACAATAATTAAATATAAGACCATCAGATACTTTCATCATAAGGTTCTCAACTGCTGGGTAAATGCATAAAATAACATACTCATTTAGGAAACTGTGTTTTGTATCTCAAATGGCCTCTCTCAATTGCTCTCTTATTTCCAAGAATATAAATATAAACATTGGCAAACTCTAAAAAGCGTGTTTAAACATAACCTACAATAACAACAGTAATATTAAACAGCTAATGCTTGATATCTTACTATGTGCTTATTAAGTGTGACATATATTATTTCATTTATTCCTCCAAATACTGCATGAGGGATGTATTTATGCCATCCCCATTTACAGATGGAGAAACTGAAGGACAGAGAGATTAAGAAACTCACTCTGTCACTTAGCCGCTAAGTGGTAAATCCAGGATTTCGATGAAGGGCTCTCTGACTCCTGAACCTACACTTTTTACCACTCTATTAGGTTGCACCTCAAGTATAATCTGCTTGGTTGGAGTGATTTCCCCTAGAAACAGTGTTTACAGCCCTATGAATACCCACAAAAGCATAGTGTACCCACATAGAAGTATGAATACTATTTTACAAAATCTGACCGTAATGTATAAAGTTGGTTCTGTGAGACAATACATGCTAAGATTTTTATTCTTGACATAGCATGAATAGATTTTTGTATTTATGTAACTGGACAATGGAATCTTTCCCCTTTCCCCTGTGCCCTACTAAATCTGGATACAGCTGATTATGTGGGGTTTTGTGATAGAATAAAGAAATAAGAATCACTTTCACCATGGAGGGTACAGAGATAGGGCATTCTAGAAAGACTAAAATAACTCTAACAGGTACCGTAGAAGTTGAGAATCTGTTGAAAGTTTGTTTTTGAGAGAATACAGTCCTATCATCTATTATGTACCTATAGTTTCCAAGCCCTTGCTAGATATTTTACAGACATTAGCGCTAATCCTCACAGCATTCTTATAAGGTAGATACAGATATTTTTATTTCATAGTTTAGGGTCAGCTGAAATGACCCTAACGAAAAGGTGGTTCCCATAGCAGTAGAATCAGTCTCTGAATTCCTGGTATGTCCACAGCCTAAGTCTCCCCTACAGTGTGGTCATTGGTGATGAAAGATCTCTGACAAAGGCAGTTAACTGTCTGCCTGAATGTCAAGGTTGTTTCCACAGTCATATTTTATTTGGTGCACCAAGTGTTGTAAGTAGTTTTTAACTTAAGTTCCTTTGTCACCAATTTGTGACAGTTTTCATACACACCAGCTCTTACACTCAGCTTCCAACACAGTTAAATTTATTTTGTGGCTCCTGAAAGAACTGAAGAAGCCTGAAGGAGGAAGATGATGATAATGATACTATCAAGATCTATACAGAAGCTCTTCAGTAAATGCTTTACGTGTATCGTCCCACATTTAATCATAATAACCACCCAACGTGTTAGATATGATTATTCCCATTTTACAGATAAGAAAATTTATTAATTTGCCTAAGGCCACACAGCTCTCTAGTGGTAGAGCTGGGATTTGAATAAGTCTATATCACTCAAACTGTGCTCCTAACTACTAGTTGTATTGCTTCTACTACAGGACTACATTGTAAATGTTGCCATTAAAAACGACTCCTGAACAATAGCTAGAAACATGAGAATATGCCCTAAGAAGTAGCAAAGGAAGATGACTAATCAGTGGACTCTCCCCTCCTTTAAAAAAGAATCAGCCAAAATTTCAATTCAACTCAATTTCATACACCTTCTATTGAGAAAACCTTCACCCTAGGAGGTTGACTTAATTTTCTAGAGGATTTGAGGCTAAATATTCTGTCCTTTGATTTCACGCTTGAATCAATGGCCCTCATGTCCTTCTGTCACCGTGAAGACTACAGCATCTTACCTCCAGACAGCAGAAGAGCAAGTGTGCTAGAAGGGAAGAGGCTGATGTATTAAAGGGAACTGCAACCTGGGCAGAGGATTGATGGTGGCTTCAAGAGAAGGCGCTCTCCCGTCCACTCACAAGTGTAATTTAAAGAGGATTTTTCAAGGCGTGGATAGACACCATTACTCACATCAACTCCCACTGCTTTCTCCCTCTATAACTCTTTACCAATTCTGGTCCACAGCTACTCTGCCCTGTTTAATCAACAGCATGCATTTGAGAAGTATTCTCCAGCATCTCCAAATGAATTTCTTATAACGCAAATCGAATGAAGTGGTGAAAATGATAAATATGTCTGCAGTGTAACAGATTTGTTTCAAGCTGTGAGATCTGCCTGAGGGTAAAAGGGACTTCCCAAACAAACTATGCCAACTTCACATTTGAAATTATCTATTTTGACCATTATCATACTCTCACTTTTTCTCCCATGAATTTTTTTACTCTGTGAAAGTTTTTATCTACAATGTTTTATGATATTCAGGTCAATTCTCTGCTTGGAAAACAATGTTATAAACAAATTCAAGGACATCAGTTTAGGCAAGACAAAGATTTCATAAAGTAAAAGGCATTTGAGATTCACGATGTTTTCTAACCCTTTCTCCATATGAAAACTGTGATAGAATAAAGATGTCCACGTCCTAGTCCCTAGAACCTGGGAATATTTTATGTTGCGTGTCAAGGGTACTAAGGTTGCAGATGGAATTAAGGTTGCCAATTACCATGACCTTGAGATGGAGAGACTATTCTGGATTATCTGAATGTAATCAGAAGGGTCCTTGTAAGAAAAAAAGAAAGCCAGGAAATTGAGTGTCAGAGGGATGTGAGAAAGGAAGGGGCCATGAGCTGAGGAAAGTAGGTGGTCTACAGAATCTCCATGGAAAAGGCAAGAAAACAGATTCTCCCCTAAAGTCTCCAGAAAACAATGCAGCCCTGCCAACACCTTGATTTTACCAGTGAGATCCTTTTAAGATTTCTGATCTTCAGAACCATAAGGTACTAATTTAAGCCACTACATTTGTGGTAATCTGTTAGAACAGCAAAAGAAAACAATACAGATACTGGTACCTGGAAATGGGATGATGCTATAACAAACACATAAAAATGTGAAAATGGTTTTGTAATTAGGAAATGGAAAGAGGATGGAAGAAATTTGGGGATCATGATAGAAAAAGCCTAGATTGTCTTGAACACAGTAAAAACATGGATGATAACAAATCTGTTTGTAAGAAAGCAGAAGGAAATAGAAGGATGGTAGAGAAAAACATGTATTATGTCTCAGAGAATACCTAAATTATCATGAACAGACTGTTCGCAATGAAGGTGTGAGTATTACATGACTATATGCTTGCCAAACGTGGGAGATAACAATTATATATACTTTATATATAACTTCGTTAATTCTTTCTAAGAATTATTGAGAGGCCAATAGGAATTTTGATGAAAACTCAGGAAACAAAGGTAAAAATCTTCACAGGGTAAGTAACCACAGGCATTATTTATTTTAAAGCAGATATGTTGCATTATAGAATTCCAACTGCTCTTAAAGAGAAGGCTTCCCCAGGCTCCAAATCCAGATGGGTTTAGAAGTGCAGGTTGGGAAAAATACTTGAGAGAGGAGAAGTGCTCATATAATTATGGGTGAAAATATGTTAAGGGTATAGAAACCTCAGGACATGGTCCAGCAAGGTGGGGCAGGCACTGCATGGGAATAGAGGGAAGATCTGAGAAGCCTTGGGCAGAAAGCCCAAAAGGGACTTCAATAAATAAAAATACTGAATAATTGGAAACTTACATCTAAACAGCTAATATAAATATGAAAAGGTGTTGCACCTCATTAGTCATCAGGAAAATGCAAATTAAAATCAGAACTAAATACTATTGCACCAGCTAAAAAGATTGACAATATAAGGGTTAACAAGAATGTGGAACAATGGAAATTCTCATAAGCTACTTTTAGGAAGTAAATTGCACGACTCTGACCTACCAATTTCACTCCAAAGTACATACCCAAATGCAGCATTATATCTATGTCATAGCTCTCACCTGGAAACAACCAGAATGCTGATCGACAATGGAACAGATATATCATTTGTGTTATGTTCATATAATGCAATAGTATACAGCAATAAAAATAAGCTAACTACAGCTACACATAACAACTTGGATATTGAACATATACTCACAAACATATTATTGAGCCAAAGAATCCAGACACAAAAGAATATGTGGTGTGTGACTGTCCATATAAAGTTGGAAAATTTATATTCAGGAATAGATACTTAGGTATAAACTTAAAAGGAAAAGCAGAGCAGTAATTCCCCTACAAGTCAGGATGATGGTGACCTTTGAGAAACATTGGAGGGGACGGGAAGACATGCTGGTGACAATCAATTCTTTAACCTGGGAAGTGGTCACACAGGTATTCATCTTTGTTTTATGTACTTTTCTGCATGGGCTTATATCTTACAACAAGAGTAATGACAAGGAGGAAATTCAAAGTTGCAAGTTGGAAAACCATAGTACCAAAGGTCCTCAAAATCACCATAGACAATTCTGTTTTATGTCTTAGCTACCTTTTTCCAAGACAATATGGTTTTAAACTCAAGTCATGATTTTTACCCCAAGGATGTAAATCACTACCATTGCGCATTATAATGCATTTGAAATTACTTCCCATAAACGTGCATGTCTCCTTGTCTCCTTTAAAAATCTTTAATTCAGAGAGCATTCCAGACTTGGAAACAGCAGCACAAAATAACAGCATTCTAAAACATGTCACTGTGTCCATTATCTCTGTGACACTGGACCTGGCCACTGCAGTTATAGACCCCTACCTAAATAGGGAGGGAGGAAATGACTGTTTTTTAAGCAATAGCTCTTCCACATACAGTGTGCATAAATAAATGAATAATTATAGACTAATGGAATCATACTTATTTGTCCTACAAGTTACTGCAATTAATTCTTACATATTTCAGCAAATGAATATTACATGATGATTATTATCTCTAGTAGCAGTTTCAGGTGCCCAATGAATAGAGCCAAAACCTAACCCTCTGATGAGACCTTTAGATGTATTTCCTCGGTACAAGGGAATGCAGTATCAGTATTCCATGTGTAAATAAGTTCAATTAACAACAAGTTATAATTGCAAAGGGAGATGAAAATTAGTTTAAACAAGTCAATTAAATCATAAACATTTCATAAATAAGAGGATGTGTTTGTAATCCAATTAGTGTGTTAATACACTAATAAATTTACTGATTTGAATGGTACCTTAATTGTATAGTAGGGCACCAGAAGTAAAAAACAGTATATTTTAATCGTCATAAAGGGAGCTTTGGCTGCAGCATGACTACATAAGTTTGGAGAAAATTATCCATGTTAATGAGATCAAAATGCTTCTATCTAGAATAATAAATAAGGTTACTTGACGGTTTGGTTAATAAAAATGCATCCAAGGGACAGGGGAAATGACTGAACACAGTGTTGTCTGCCAGACACTAATTACACTAAGTTCCTGATGGGAGAGAATGGGACATTTTATACTATGACCAAAAAAAAACACTTCCATAGTTTAAACACTCAGATGATCATGGGAATAAAATATTCCAGGGATAATTCTTTATTGCTACCTCAATTACCACAAATTAAGCCGATATTAATATACTTTACTGCTGCTCAGCCTTAAGTGAAATCAGTTGCACTTCACATATAACTCAAGGGAATGAGCTGATCTCCTATTTCTGCGTAATTACATGTAATTTATGGAGCACGGAGAGACCTGTGAGCAGCCTAGTCAAGGTCACCTAAGAAGGTTGAATCGCATCGTTTTCAATCACCATCTGTGATCTGGGCTGAGGTTGCCATCTCCCCAACTGCCACAAGAGGAAAGGACCCCTTCCCAGCAAAGGGGTAATAGGACCAAATCCTCAGGCCAGGGGCAGAATGATCATGAGCTTTATACAAAGTGTGCCTTTTAACGAGTAGATGGCATTCCGATGAGAAGGCTGAAATAGATAAATAATGGGTTTTAGTGCTAATTGCAACATTTTAAATCAATTGGAATGCCTGCAAAGATTTCTGACAACCCACTCTGGATGGATTCCAACTTATTCCTGCAAATGTGGTCTCCTCCTCAAGGCTTCTACTCTATTGCAGTACGTGTGTAGCATCCCCTCCAGATCTCCCCAACTTGGCCAAACCTCCGGCCATTTTAAACATCACCAAAAGCCATTGTTACTCCACAAATATTTCTCAATTTTTACCTCACTCTAATAAAATTCATTATGAGTATTTTCTATTTGCTTATGTGCTTGTTTTCTTGCTTTACAAAAAAAAAAAAGTCAAGTGGAAAAGCATTTGGGAAATGACATGCAGGGTAAATCACTAAACCCAATGACAAACTAGAAGTAGCTGAATGTGAAGGGAAAAGATAATCTGGGGTTTCTTGGTGAGCACTGTGTGCAGCGTTTTAATAAAACACTAGCATTTTGCAAGCCAAAGTCAGGAAACCAAGAGAGAGAACGATCTCATATCAATTAATTTAACAAATACATAATAAGCACTTGCTTTGTGCTGGCCACTAGAACACAACAGGGCCCCTCATGATGGCCTGGGGTTCACAACTCCAAGTTTACTGCTTAGGAGGCAGATGGTAAACAAATAAACAAGAGTAAATATAAAATATAAATGATAAACGAAGAGAAAAATAAGGCAAGATAAGGAAGAAAAGGAATAGGGGGAGGGGGAATTTTTATTTATGGTGATAAAAGAAGGCTTTTATCCAATAAGCAATAAGATAAAAAAAGAAGGCTTATCAAATAAGCAATATTTGACCACAATTAGAAGAGAGAAAGCCATGTGATTACTGGAGAACAGAAGTGTCAGGCAGAAGGAAGAGTATGTGAGGTTGGGCCATGATGTGGAGGTGTGCTTGGCAGGTTTGAGGAAGGGGAAGGAGGTCAGTATGGCTAAAGTTTAGGAAGCATAGGGGAAAATTGTAGGACATGGTATCTGGGAGATCACAAAGGACCAGATATCAAAACGTGTTGTAAGCCATTGTAATAAAATTTTCTTTTGCTCTGAGTGGTATGTCCATGTTGTTGGAAACCACTGGAAGATGCTGTGATCTGACATGTTTCAAAAGAATCATTTTGACTACTGGATTGCAAATGGATGTCAGCATAGGAAAGAGAACAGTTAGGAGACTACTGCAATCATTCAAGTGAGAAATTATCGTTGTTAAATCAGGAAGATAGCAGTAGATATAATTAGAAAATATCAGAATTCTGTATATAAATTAAAGGTAGAGCCAACTAGATTTTCTCATTGGAAGTAGGACTGGAGAAAAAGGCAAGGGTCATGGGCAAATCCAAGATTTTGGTATAAGCAGTTGGAAGGATGAAGTTATTCTTTACGGAGATGGAGAAGACAAGAAGAAACAGGTTGGGAAGGAGAGAGGAATTGGCAGTTAAATTGCAGACATATAAAGTATGAGATACCAATTTGTCATCCAAATGGAACTCTTGGGATAGCAGCCAGATAGCTGAGTTCATATCGGTCCAGGCTGCAGATACAGATTTAGAAATCACCACTTTTTAAATAGTTTTAAAAGCAAGAGTCTGGATAAGATCACTCTGGAGTGAGAGTAAATAGAGAAGGGAAGAGATCCAAGGACTAAGATGAGATGAGGAAACATTAGCAAAGGAGATAGAGAAGTATCTAATTTCTAAGAGGAAAACAGTAACCCAGAATCCAAGTGTTATATCTGATGTCAAGAAAGATGAAGACTAAGATGTGGCCATTGGTTTTTAGCCATGTGGAGGTCATTGGATTTTCCTGACAAGTGCTTTCAGTGGAGTGATGGGGATAAAAACTGTTTTTGAGTATGTTCAAGGAATTTGGGAGCAAGCAAATAGACACCTCTTTCAAGGAGTTTTATAGGAAAGGGGGTCAGAAAATAGGGCAGAAGCTAGAGGGAAATGTGAAGCCAGGAAATGTTTTTTCAGATGTGAGAAATTATAGCATATTTGCATGCTATTAGAATAAATCAGTAAAAAGGAAGTGAGGGGGGAAACTGCTGAAGCACAGGTGTTGAGTTCGGCCTTAGAGAGAAACACTGAGGTTTCATTCCTAAAAATAAAGGAAAGGCAGACTACATGGATATAGTTCCAAGTTGACTGGCAGATGCCAGAATTGGACCATGTAGAAATTTTCTTTTAAGTGCCTTTACTTTCTCAGTGAACTAGGAAGCAAGGTTATCAAATGAGAATGAAGATGAGACAGTATGTGTTGAAAGTTTAATGAAAATGAGATTAAAAGGAAATAGTCATCTAGGAGAGTAAAAGAATGAACGGACTAGGAAAATGAGGTAGGATGGCTGAACAGTAGATAAGCCCACTTGAATAAAGTGGCCATGGATTTCAAGTAAGACTATTCAACATAGCTTTGTTCTCCAGTCATGTTCAACCATCTAGGTCCAGAAGCATAGTACGTAGAGAGTTGGATTCAACCATGCATGTTTCTATGTAAATACAATGAAGGGGTAGAGGAAGAAAGGACAACATAGTTGAGAGTGTATTAGGGAAGTGATTAAAATGGCAGACGTGTTCAAGAATAACCAAAGACCAGAAATATCAAAGCTGAATGTATTAGTCTGCCATGCAAGGGAAAGTCACTCTGGAGTGGACAGGGAGTTTCTCTGAGTGTGAAGTCTTCAGCTAGATAAAGGACAAGAAGGAGGAATTTCTACCCCAGGAAGATAGGATTCTGAAAAAGCACTTTTTGATTACAGAAGAAAGCAATGAAAGCCCTTCTCAGGATTGGTCATTATCTCAGCATGACTGGTCATTTGTGCAAGAGTAAAACAGGGCCTGATTCTCAACAAGATGGCATAAAGTAACTTAGTGTCAAACTAGCTCAGGGTTAGGAGTGATCCAGTCCTAATGAGCAGGTACAAGACTGGATCAGACATAGGGTCAAGCAATGGTCAAACCCTGAATTGCAGTACGAGGTTTGAGCAGAGATATTTCATAGTTAGGCCAGAGAACTCAAGCTAAGTAAGGTATGAAGGAGAGAAGAGCAATGAAAATGTGATGTTAGTGTAAAGCCAACAGAGTGAAAGAATGGTTGCCACGTGTTTTAGAGGGAGTGAGCAAGAAAGATGATGGCTGGAGAGTAAGATGCTTGTAATTAAAATTATGGAAGAGTCGTAATTTTAGAGTATCTGACAGTCTAGGGTTCAGTTAAGGAAGGATACAACTGTAGAAGGTAGAGGACAGGTTCCCTGGAAGAGAAGAAGTCAAGGAATTTGGAAATCAGGGTGGTAGAATAATTATTAACAGGAAAATTAAAATTAGTCACAATGACGATGGGAAAGTATGAGAGAAAATGACAGGGAGCTAGGAGCTAAAATCTTCACAAAATGAGAAGTTATGTGTCCATGAAGACTACAACAAAGGAGGGTAGCAGGAAGTGCAGTCTGACCCTTTGGATTTCAAGACTGGAAACTTTGGGGGAGAAGAGAGAGAGACAATGAACTCTAACTGACAATGATAAAGACACTACACCTTTAGAAAGAGTGGAAAGAGGCCAAAGAGGATGAAGATGAAGTCAGATTAGTGGATGTGCAGAGCCACATAAGAATGCAACTCCAGGTCTTGAAAGATGACCTGGGAAATCTTAGGCTTCTTGAAGAGGCTGAAGCATATAGAAATGAAGGGCATATGGGATTATTCCTGGTGGACTCAAGTCAGATTGCAGAGGAGAGACCATTCATATGGAGGAAAAGAGAAGTAGAACTCTTGACTCTGGAGCTCCACTACGATGCCTTTCAGCTCTTCTCTTTTAGCTTTCACTGCATTATCCCTGGAAAAAGTGATTCTATGCTTTGTTAAGAGTTTCCCATGGTCCTTGGCAACCACCCCCTGCTTTAAGAAACCCCTTGCATAAGAAAACTGGTTCTTCTGGGGAATCACGTATTATATATCCTCAATAGAGGCCTGAATTACTTACCACTTTTGTTCAGAGCCCTCAAATATGCCTTATCAAACAAGTTACATCTTATAAACCCTTATTTTATACTGAGGAGAGCTGAAAAGTTCAGCTAAAATCTGAAGCTGTAATTTCAAGTATTCTGCCTTTCCTTTAATCAGTATTCAATCAATTCTCAACCAAACTTTCCATTTTACTTCTGTCTCTTAAACACTGTCCCCAATTTATCATCTCCTAACTTGTTTCATTCTTCAAAAAGAAAGTTACCAAGCGCCTATTATGTGTTATGTGCAACAGAAGATACAAAGATGCAGATGCTATTTCTGCCCTGGAGGAGCTCAGAGCCTTGGGTGAGAAGCAAACATGTAAATGAGTAATGTAAAACTTTGTAGAATGTAGCACTAACAGAGGAATGTTCAAAACACAGTTTTGTTTCCGGGTTCCAACACTGACTTTAGAATTGATAATCAGAGTTTTTATCGCCTTTTTTTTTTAAAACTTATTGACCACTTTCTAAGTCAATTTAGAAGAGATGACTTTCCTCTTTCTTGTATTCAAAGTCTTTCTTATATTTATAGCAACAATCCAGAGCTCTAACTCCCCCAACTTTGCAACCACAACTACTTGTCAGCAATCACCAGCCACATAACCCCTTCATATAGGTTTGAGTACTTATAGAAAGAAACAGAATGAAGGAGTGACTTCAGCATCATGGCAGCTTGAGACACTCTCTTGGTCTCTCCCCCTCAGTCGACAACCAGTAAAACCCTCACAACTCAGCAAAGGTGCCTCTGCCCAACATACCAGGATGCCAGAGAATTCCAGATGTCTGTACATCTAAAGGTGTGAAAACTGGGACACACAGAGAAGGCAGAATCAGGTGAAGGGTGGAAGGTGACTATGATCCCTGACCTTCAGCCACAGTAGCCAAGCCTGCAACCCCAGAGAAGCCAGTAGCACCAGGGAAGGCAATGGACACAACGCCCATGCCTCGGCCACAGTGGAGCCCACAGACACAGGAACCAGGCAGAAGCAACAGAGGAAACTGCAACCTCATCCCTTCATTCACGGAGGCACTCACAACTCCAACCCCCCACCCCATCCACAATTGTGGAACCCTGGAACATGAAAACCCCATACACGGCAGAGGCACCCACAACCCTAGCTCCTGTCCTACTCTCCCCTCCCCTAGCAGCAGTGGAGCATGTGACTCAGGAGACCCTGGCTGTGGAAGAAACACCCACCATCCCAGTGCTCCAAGGAGCAATACCAATGACACCAACAGCGGCAAAAAACCAATGACCCCACAGGCAGGCACAGCAGCAACAACCAGGGCATTGGGTGACACCTCTTACGGAGGTAGTGGAGTATAGAAAGTGCCAATTCTCGAATATAATTACAGGTAAGAGAAACCAAAAACTTGCGCTACAACACACCTACTGGGGGAAAATAAAGGCACCTAATTTCTAACTAGTTGAATCCTTAGAATCCAGTGGGGGGAGGGGGGGAGAAGACCTACCTAAAAAAGAAAAGAGTTTGCAACTTCAAATGGGCTGGCAGAGAAATAACCCGTCAAGCATTAAAAAAAAAATCACAGTAATACTGTATCACAAAAGAAAATGAAAATTCCCCCAGAAACCAAATTTAAGTCACAGAATATTGTGGTCTAACTAATAAAGAACTCAAAATAGCTGTCATGAAGAAACTCAACAAGCTGAAAGAAAACTCAGAAAGGCAGTTTAATGAGCTCAGGAATAAAATTAATGAACAAAAGTAATATTCAACCAAAGAGATTTTTTAACTCTAAAAAAGAATCAAATGGAAATTCTGGAGCTAAAGAACTCAGTAAATGAGATGAAGAACATTAGAAAGCACTGGAAATAGAGAAGACCATGTGGAAGAGAAAATGTGCAAGCTCAAAGATTCAAATCTAGAAATGATACAGGTAGAAGAGGAGATAATATCTAAAAATAGCAAGGAAATATTCAAAGAACACTCCAACCCTTTTAGGAAGGATAACATAAGAATAAGGGGTATCTCAGAAGGAGAAGATAGGGAGAAGACAGTAGAGAGTTTATTTAAAGAAATAATAGCTGAGCACTTCCCAAACCTGGGGAAGGAACTGGATTTACAAGCTCATGAAGCTAAGGAAACAACTAATAATCTCAACACAAAAAGACCTTCTCCAAGCACATTATATTAAAACTGTCAAAGTCAATGACAAAGAAAGAATTTTAAGGGCAGCCAGGGAGAAAGTACGGTAACTTACAAAGGAACCCCCATTAGGCTACCAGCAAATTTCTCAGCAGGAACTCTACAAGCCAAGAAGGAGTAGAATGACATTCTCAAAATATTGAAAGATAAAAACTGTCAGTCAAGAATATTCTATCCAGCACAGCTATCATTCAGATGTGAAGAAGAAATAAAGGCTTTCCTAGACAAACAAAAGCTGAGGGAGTTCATCAACACTAGACCTGCCTTACAAGAAGCTTTTAAAGGAGCTCTTCTACCTGAAACAAAAAGGCAAGAGTACATAAAATTTTGGGCAAGGTGATAAACAGAATCAGAAAAATGCAACTCTATATCATAATAGGTGTTGAACACTTAATTAAAGCACAAAGGTTAAAGGTTAAAAAACAGTAAAAATAACTACGGCTATTTCAATTTGGTAACAAATTGAACATAAAAATCAATAATTTGAGACAACACAAACATAAAAGGGGGAAAGGAAAATGATAGAATCCATACAGGTAATTGAAAATAAGATGCTTTCAGCAGAAAAAGGACTGTTTTATCTATGAGACATTTATACAAACCTCACAGTAACCACAAAACATAAATCGAGAGCAGAGATACTAAACATAAAAAAGAGGAAAATGAGAGAAAGATGACAGAAAACCACCACACCAAAATGGCAGACAGAATCACAAGAAAAAAGAAACACTGGAGACAGAGCACCAGAAAACAAAACATAAAATGGCACTACTGAGTCCTCATTTATCAATAAGCACCATAAATGTAAATAGATTGAACTCACCAATCACAAGACACAGAGTGGCTAGATACATTAAAAAACAACACAACTATATGCTGTATCCAGGAGACTTACCTCAGCTCTAAAGACAAACATAGGCTCAAGGTAAAGGGATAGAATTTGATACTCCAAGCTAATGACAGCCAAAAGGAAGTGGGTATAGCCATACTTATACCAGGTAAAACAGAATTCAGCTAAAAAAGTAACAGAAGACAAAGATGGACAGCATCTAATGATAAAGGGGACAATTCATCAAAAATATGTAACTGTTATTATTTATATATGCACCTAACACACGGGCACCAAAATATATAAAACAATTATTAACAGACCTAAAGGGAGAAACTGACAGAAAGACAGTAATATTAAGGGACTATAACACCTCACTTTTATCAATGGACAGATCATCCAAACAGAGAGTAAAGAAGAAAATGGTGCCTTTAAATGAAATATTAGACCAGATGGACTTAATAGATTTATACAGAACATTCCACCCAAATGCAGCAGGATACACATTCTTCTCAAGTGCACAATGGAACAATCTCAAAGATGGATCATATACTGTGATACAAAAGAAGCAATAAATTTGAGAAGACTGAAATCATATCAACAAGCATCTTTTCCAATCACAATGGTATGAAACTAGAAATCAACTACAAGAAGAAAGCTAGAAAAATCACAAATAGATGGAGACTAAACAACATGCTATTGATAATTATTGAGTTGAAAAAGGAAATCAAAGATTTTAAAAAATACCTGAAGACAAATGAAATTTAAAATACAATATATCAAAATCTATGAGATGCAGCAAAATCAATACTAAGAAGGAAGTTCATAGTCATACAGGCCTACCTCAAAACACAAGAAAAGCTCAAATAAACAATTTAACCTTACACCTAAAGGAACTGGAAAAAGAAGAACAAATGAAGCCCAAAGTCAGTAGAAGGAAGGAAATAATACAGATCAGAGTGGAAATAAATGAAATACATATTAAAAAGACAATAGAAAAGATCAATGAAAATAGGAGCTGGTTCTTTGAAAAGATAAACAAAATTGAGACACCATTAGCTAGACTCACTAAGAAAAAAAGACAGAAGGCTCTGATAAATAAAATCAGAAACAAAAGAGGAGAAATAACAATGGACACCAAAAAAACACAAAAGGTTAGAAAAGAATACTGTCAAAAAATTGGACAGCCTAGAAGAAGTGGATAAATTCTTAGAATCATACAATTTACCAAGACTGAATTAGGAAGAGATAGAAAAGCTGAAAACACCAATTACTAGTAAGGAGATTGAACAGTAATCAAAAACCTCTGAAAAAACAAAAGTCCAGGATCAGACAGCTTCACTGGTGAGTTCTCCCAAACATCAAAGATTTAATACCTATCATTCTCAAACTCTTCAAAAACCTGAAAAGAAGGGAATGTTTCCTACCTCATTTTATGAGGCCAAAACCAACACAAAAAAACTACAGGCCAGTATATCTGAAAAACATAGATGGAAAATCCTCAACAAAGTAGTAGCAAACCAAATACAACAATACATTAAAAGGATTATATACCGTGATGAAGTGGGATTTATTCCAGGGATGTGAGGATGGTTCAGCATCTGCAAATCAATCAATATGATATACCACATTAACAAAATGAAGGATAAAAATCATATGATCATCTCAATAGATGCAGAAAAAGCATATGACAAGATTTGACAATCATTTATGATAAAAAAACTCAATAAAATGGATATAGAAAGAAAATACCTCATCATAATAAAGGCCATATAGAACAAAACCACAGTTAACATCATACTCAATGGTGAAAAACTAAAAGCTATCTCTTTAAGATTAGGAACAAGACAAGGATGCCCACCTTCACCACTCTTATTCAATGCAGTACTAAAAGTCTTCACCAGAGCAATTAGTCAAGAAAAAGAAATAAAAGGCATCCAAATTGGAAAGGAAGAAGTAAAACTGTCACTACTGGTGGATGACATAATTTTAGATATAGAAAAATCCTAAAGACTCTACCAAAAAACTATTAGAAATAATCAATGAATACAGTAAAGTTGAAGGGTACAAATCAACATTAAAAATTTGTTGCATTTTTATATGCTAACAATGAGCTAGCCAAAAGAGAAATTAAGAAAACAATCCCATTTACAATCACAACAAAAAGCATAAAATACCTAGAAATAAATTTAACCAGGGAGGGGTTTCCCTGGTGGCGCAGTGGTTGAGAATCTGCCTGCCAATGCAGGGGACATGGGTTTGAGCCCTGGTCTGGGAAGATCCCACATGCCTCAGAGCAACTAGGCCCGTGAGCCACAATTGCTGAGCCTGCGCGTCTGGAGCCTGTGCTCCCCAACAAGAGAGGCTGCGATAGTGAGAGGCCCAAGCACCACGATGAAGAGTGGCCCCCGCTTGCCGCAACTAGAGAAAGCCCTCGCACAGAAACGAAGACCCAACATAGCCATAAATAAATAAATAAATAAATAAATAAATAAATAAATAAATAAATAAATAAATAAATAAATAAATAAAAATAAATTAAAAAAAAAATTTAACCAGGGAGGTCAAAGACCTATATAATGAAAACTATAAGACATTTTTGAAAGAAATTGAACAAGACACAAAGAAATGGAAAGATATTTTGTGCTTATGGATTGGAAGAATTAACAGTGTTAAAATGTCCCTATTGCTTACAGCAATCTACAGATTCAATGCACCCCTATCAAAATTGCAAAAATGTTTTTCACAGAAATAGAACAAAAAATCCTAAAATTTATATGGAACCATAAAAGACCCAGGATACCTAAAGCAATCCTGAGAAAGCAGAACAAAGCTGGAGTTATCACACTCCTTGATTTCAAGCTATGTTACAAAGCTATGTAATCAAAACAGCATGGTAATGGCAGAAAAACAGATATATAGATCAGAAGAACAAAACTGAGAGTGCATAAATAAACTCACATATATATGGGCAATTAAATTACGACAAAGGGGCAAAGAACATACTTGGAGAAAGGATAGTCTCTTCAATAAATGGTGCTGGGAAAACCAAACAGCCACATGTCAAAAAAAAAAAAAGAAACTAGACCAATATCTCACACCATACACAAAAACTGCTCAAAATGGATTAAAGACTTGAATGTAAGACCTGAAATCATGCCACTTCTAGAAGAAAACATAGTACACTCTTTGACACAAGTCTTAGCAATATCTTTCTGGACAGGTCTCCTCAGGCAAGGGAAACAAAAGCAAAAATAAACAAGTGGGACTATATCAAACTAAAAAGCTTCTGCACAGGAAAGGAAACAAAATGAAAAGACAACCTACTGAATGCAGTAAGATATTTGCAAATCATATACCTAATAAGGGGTTAATATCCAAAATATATGAACAACTCATACAACTCCACAACAACAACTACAACAAAAACCCAATTAAAAAAATGGTAATAGGATATGAATAGACATTTTTCCAAAGAAAATAAACAGATGGCCAATAAGCACATGTAAAGATGGCTAACATTACCAACTATTAGGGAAATGCAAATCAAAACGACAATGACATGTACCAAAATGTTCACTGCAGCTCTATTTACAATAGCGAGGACATGGAAGCAACCTTAGTGTCCATCATCGGATGAATGGATAAAGAAGATGTGGCACATATATACAATGGAATATTACTCAGCCATAAAAAGAAATGAAATTGAGTTATTTGTAGTGAGGTGGATGGAGTTAGAGTCTGTCATACAGAGTGAAGTAAGTCAGAAAGAGAAAAACAAATACAGTATGCTAACACATATATATGGAATCTAAGGAAAAAAAAAAAAGGTCATGAAGAACCTAGGGGCAAGACGGGAATAAAGATGCAGACCTACTAGAGAATGGACTTGAGGATATGGGGAGGGGTAGGGGTAAGATGTGACAGGGTGAGAGAGTGGCATGGTCATATATACACTACCAAATGTAAAATAGATAACCAGTGGAAAGCAACCGCATAGCACAGGGAGATCAGCTCTGTGCTTTGTGACCACCTAGAGGGGTGGGATAGGGAGGGTGGGAGGGAGGGAGATACAAGAGGGAAGAGATATGGGAACATATGTATATGTATAACAGATTCACTTTGTTATAAAGCAGAAACTAACACACCATTGTAAAGCAATTATACTCCAATAAAGATGTTAAAAAAAAAAAACCACGAGATACCTCCTCAAGCCTATTAGAATGACTATTATCAAAAAAAAAAAAAAAGAAAGGAAAAAACAAGTGTTAGTAAGGATGTGGAAAAAGGGAACCCTCTTACACTGTTGGTGGGAATGTAAATTGGGTACAGACATTATGGAAAACAGTATGGACATTCCTCAAAAAATTAAGAATACAACTACCATGTGATCTAGCTATCTCACATCTGGGTATTTATTCAAAGAATATGAAACACTAAGTTGAAAAGATTCTGCACCTCTATGGTCATCACAGCATTATTTACAATATCCAAGATATGGAAACAATCTAAGTGTCCATTAATGGATGAATGGATTTTAAAAATTGTGGTATATACATCTATAAAATATACTACTACTCAGCCACAAAAAAAGATGAAATCTTGCCATCTGCAACAACATGAATGGGTCTTGAGAGTATTATGCTAAGTGATATAAGTCATACGGGGAAGACAAATACCGTATTTTTATTCCTATATGAGATAAAAACAAACAAACAAAAATAAATAAATAAATTTACAAAGCAAAACAAACATGTAGATACAGAGAACAGAGTAGTAGTTACCAGAGGGGAAGGGACTGGGGGAAGGAAGAAATAGGTAAAAGCAGGCAACTGTATAGCAACAGATGGAAACTAAATTTTTGGTGGTGATCATGCTGCAGTGTATACAGAAGTAGAAATATTAATGTTGCACATGAAACCAATGTTACTTCTATTTAACAAATCAGAATGGAAATTGAAAACAAAGGGCTTTAACCAAAATCCTACTTTATATGGTAACTCATGCACTCCTTTATTCATTTATTCTTTCACTCATTTATTCAATATAAACACTGGTAAAATAAAATCTATACGGTAGGCACTGAACAAGGTTCTGCCTAGTGCCTAATGAGAATAAATCAGGGGACACTACAGATGACTTATCATGCCCTCTCTGGAAAAATATCTCCAAGTAAAAAGGCATTGGGTGTAGGATAAAGTTTCACCTATCCTCTAGCAATTCATGACAGAGGGAGAAGCAAGTTCTAGACTTCAAGCACCAAATGAGAATACCTTATTCAAGGTGAGCCTGGAAATGAAGTGTCCTTGCAAGGCAGGGTTGGGTACCAGCCTAAGGTTCTACTCAGCGAGAGAGTTTTCCCTTGTCCGATGTTAGGGTTTGAGCCACAGAAAGAATGATATTTTGGAACCTTCACGATATGGGCAGCATAGGATTGCAGGCTTTAGGGTAGCAAGTAGTGAGAATTTCCACTGGATGATTTCTATTTTCTCGCTGTAATCACTCATACTAAAGTAACAAATATGACCTTCCTGCTCTTAAATCCAATAAATGCTTTGTTGTTCCAGTCTTCTTTAACCCCTTAGCTCTACATGCTCCCTGTTTCTCATAATGCTCTGCTCTCCTGGCTTCCCTAACATTTTACTCTGCTAGATATATTGCTGTACTTTTTCAGTTCTTCAAAAAATAGTGTGCCACGCCCCTCCCGGGAGCCTGTGCAGCCTGCCACCGACAGGGTCCCGTGATCCAGAGACAACTTCCCCGGGAGAATGCATGGCGCACCTCAGGCTGGTGCAACTTCACGCCGGCCTCTGCTGCCGCAGGCTCGCCCCGCATCCGTACCCCTCCCTCCCGCCAGCCTGAGTGAGCCAGAGCCCCCGAAGCAGGTGCTCCTTTAACCCTGTCCTGTCTGAGCGAAGAACAGACGCCCTCAGGCGACCTACACGCAGAGGCGGGTCCAAATCCAAAGCTAAACCCCTGGAGCTGTGTGAACAAAGAAGAGAAAGGGAAATTTCTCCCAGTAGCCTCAGGAGCAGCGGATTAAAGCTCCAAAATCAACGTGATGTACCCTGCATCTGTGGAATACCTGAATAGACAACGAATCATCCCAAATTGAGGAGGTGGACTTTGGAAGAAAAGATATATTATTTTTTCCCCTTTTACTCTTTTTGTGAGTGTGTATGTGTATGCTTCTGTGTGTGATTTTGTCTGTATAGCTTTGCTTTCACCATTTGTCCTAGGGTTCTGTCCGTCCGGTTTCTCTTCCTTTTTTTTACTTTTTAAAATGTTTTTCTTATTAATTTTTATTTTTTATTTTAATAACTTTATTTTATTTTATTTTATATGATTTTATTTTATTTTAACCTCTTTCTTTCTATTTTTTCTCCCTTTTATTCTGAGCCGTGTGGATGAAAGGCTCTTTGTGCTCCAGCCAGGAGTCAGTGCTGTGCCTCTGAGGTGGGAGAGCCAACTTCAGGACACTGGTCCACAAGAGACCCCCCAGCTCCATGTAATACCAAATGGCAAATATCTCCCAGAGATCTCCATCTCAACGCCAAGACCCAGCTTCACTCAACGACAAGCAAGCTACACTGCTGGACACCTTATGCCAAACAACTAGCAAGAGAGGAACACAGCCCCATCCATTAGCAGAGAGGCTGCCTAAAATCATAATAAGGCCACAGACAACCCAAAACACACCACCAGACGTGGACCACCCCACCAGAAAGACAAGATCCAGCTTCATCCACCAGAACACAGGCACTAGTCCCCTCCACCAGGAAGCCTACACAACCCACTGAACCAACCTTAGCCACTGGGGGCAGACACCAAAACAACGGAAACTATAAACCTGCAGCCTGCGAAAAGGGGACCCCAAACACAGTAAGTTAAGCAAAATGAGAAGACAGAGAAACACACAGCAGATGAAGGAGCAAGATAAAAACCCACCAGACCTAACAAATGAAGAGGAAATAGGCAGTCTACCTGAAAAAGAATTCAGAATAATGATAGTAAAGATGATCCAAAATCTTGGAAATAGAATAGAGAAAATAAAAGAAACGTTTAAGAAGGACCTAGAAGAACTAAAGAGCAAACAAACAATGATGAACAACACAATAAATGACATTAAAAATTCTCTAGAAGGAATCAATAGCAGAATAACTGAGGCAGAAGAACGGATAAGTGACCTGGAAGATAAAATAGTGGAAATAACTACTGCAGAGCAGAATAAAGAAAAAAGAATGAAAAGAACTGAGGACAGTCTCAGAGACTTCTGGGACAACATTAAACGCACCAACATGCAAATTATAGGGGTCCCAGAAGAAGAAGTGAAAAAGTAAGGGACTGAGAAAATACTTGAAGAGATTATAGTTGAAAACTTCCCTAATATGGGAAAGGAAATAGTTAATCAAGTCCAGCAAGCACAGAGAGTCCCATACAGGATAAATCCAAGGAGAAACACGCCAAGACACATATAAATCAAACTATCAAAAATTAAACACAAAGAACAAATATTAAAAGCAGCAAGGGAAAAACAACAAATAACACATAAGGGAATCCCCATACGGTTAACAGATGGTCTTTCAGCAGAAACTCTGCAAGCCAGAAGGGAGTGGCAGGACATATTTTAAATGATGAAGGAGAAAAACCTACAACCAAGATTACTCTACCCAGCAAGGATCTCATTCAGATTTGATAGAGAAATTAAAACCTTTACAGACAAGCGAAAGCTAAGAGAATTCAGCACCACCAAACCAGCTTTACAACAAATGCTAAAGGAACTTCTCTAGGCAGGAAACACAAGAGAAGGAAAAGACCTACAATAATAAACCCAAAACAATTAAGAAAATGGTAATAGGAACATACATATCAATAATTACCTTAAATGTAAATGGACTAAATGCTCCAACCAAAAGACGTAGATTGGCTGAAAGGATACCAAAACAAGACCCGTATATATGCTGTCTACAAGAGACCCACTTCAGACCTAGGGACACATACAGACTGAAAGTGAGGGGATGGAAAAAGATATTGCATGGAAATGGAAATCAAAAGAAAGCTGGAGTAGCAATTCTCATATGAGACAAAATAGACTTTAAAACAAACACTATTACAAGAGACCAAGAAGAACACTACATAATGATCAAGGGATCAAACCAAGAAGAAGATATAACAATTGTAAATATTTATGCACCCAACAGAGGAGCACCTCAATACATAAGGCAAAAACTAACAGCCATAAAAGGGGAAATTGACAGTAACACAATCATAGTAGGGGACTTTAACACCCCACTTTCACCAATGGAGAGATCACCAAAAATGAAAATAAATAAGGAAACACAAGCTGTTAATGATACATTAAACCAGATGGACTTAATTGATATTTATAGGACATTCCATCCAAAAACAACAGAATACACTTTCTTCTCAAGGGCTCATGGAACATTCTCCAGGACAGATCATATCTTGGGTCACAAATCAAGCCTTGGTAAATTTAAGAAAATTGAAATCATATCAAGTATCTTTTCCAACCACAATGCTATGAGACTAGATATGAATTACAGGAAAAAATCTGTAAGAAATACAAACACATGGAGGCTAAACAACACACTACTTAATAACCAAGAGATCACTGAAGAAATCAAAGAGGAAATCAAAAACTACCTAGAAACAAATGACAATGAAAACACGACGACCCAAAACCTATGGGATGCAGCAAAAGCAGTTCTAAGAGAGACGTTTATAGCAATATAATCCTACCTTAAGAAACAAGAAACATCTCAAATAAACAACCTAACCTTACACCTAAAGCAATTAGAGAAAGAAGAACAACAAAACCCCAAAGTTAGCAGAAGGAAAGAAATCATAAAGATCAGATCAGAAATAAATGAAAAAGAAATGAAGGAAACGATAGCAAAGATCAATAAAACTCAAAGCTGGTTTTTTGAGAAGATAAACAAAATTGATAAACCATTAGCCAGACTCATCAAGGAAAAAAGGGAGAAGACTCAAATCAATAGAATTAGAAATGAAAAAGGAGAAGTAACAACTGAAACTGCAGAAATACGAAGAATCATGAGGGATTACTACAAGCAACTCTATGCCAATAAAATGGACAACCTGGAAGAAATGGACAAATGCTTAGAAGAGCACAACCTTCCGAGACTGAACCAGGAAGAAATACAAAATTTGAACAGACCGATCACAAGCACTGAAATTGAAACTGTGATTAAAAACCTTCCAACAGGGCTTCCCTGGTGGCGCAGTGGTTGAGAATCTGCCTGCCAATGCAGGGGACACGGGTTCAAGCCCTGGTTTGGGAAGATCCCACATGCCTCGGAGCAACTAGGCCCATGAGCCACAATTACTGAGCCTGCACGCCTGGAGCCTGTGCTCCACAACAAGAGAGGCCACGATAGTGAGAGGCCCGCGCACCGCGATGAAGAGTGGCCCCCACTTGCACAACTAGAGAAAGCCCTCGCACAGAAACAAAGACCCAGCGCAACCAAAAATAAAAATAAATAAATAAAACTATTCCCTAAAAATAAAAATAAATAAAGAGCTGAGCTTGTAAAAAAAAAAAAAAAAAAAAAACCTTCCAACAAACAAAAGCCCAGGACCAGATGGCTTCACAGGCGAATTCTATCAAACATTTAGAGAAGAGCTAACACCTATCCTTCTCAAACTCTTCCACAATATAGCAGAGGGAGGAACACTCCCAAACTCATTCTAGGAGGCCACCATCACTCTGATACCAAAACCAGACAAAGATGTCACAAAGAAAGAAAACTACAGGCCAATATCACTGATGAACATAGATGCAAAAGTCCTCAACAAAATATTAGCAAACAGAATCCAACAGCACATTAAAAGGATCATACACGATGATCAAGTGGGGTTTATCCCAGGAATGCAAGGATTCTTCAATATACGCAAATCAATCAATGTGACACACCATATTAACAAATTGAAGGAGAAAAACCATATGATCGTCTCAATAGATGCAGAGAAAGCTTTTGACAAAATTCAACACCCATTTATGATAAAAACCCTCCAGAAAGAAGGCATAAAGGGAACTTTCCTCAACATAATAAAGGCCATATATGACAAACCCACAGCCAACATTGTCCTCAATGGTGAAAAACTGAAACCATTTCCACTAAGATCAGGAAAAAGGCAAGGTTGCCCACTCCCACTACTATTATTCAACATTGTTTTGGAAGTTCTAGCCACAGCAATCAGAGAAGAAAAAGAAATAAAAGGAATCCAAATTGGAAAAGAAGAAGTAAAGCTGTCACTGTTTGCAGATGACATGACACTATACATAGAGAATCCTAAAGATGCTACCAGAAAACTCCTAGAGCTAATCAATGAATTTGGTAAAGTAGCAGGATACAAAATTAATGCACAGAAATCTCTAGCATTCCTATACACTAATGATGAAAAATCTGAAAGTGAAATTAAGGAAACACTCTCATTTACCATTGCAACAAAAAGAATAAAATATCTAGGTATAAACCTACCTAAGGAGACAAAAGACCTGTATGCAGAAAATTATAAGGCACTGATGAAAGAAATTGAAGATGATACAAATAGATGGAGAGATATACCATGTTCCTGGATTGGAAGAATCAACACTGTGAAAATGATTCTACTACCCAAAGCAATCTACAGATTCATTGCAATCCCTATCAAACTACCAATGGCATTTTTCACAGAACTAGAACAACAAATTTCACAATTTGGAAACACAAAAGACCCCGAATAGCCAAAGCAATCTTGAGAAAGAAAAACGGAGCTGGAGGAATCAGGCTTCCAGACTTCACACTATACTACAAAACTACAGTAATCAAGAGAGTATGGTACTGGCACAGAAACAGAAATATAGTTCAATGGAACAGGATAGAAAGCCCAGAGATAAACCCACACACATATGGTCACCTTATTTTTGATAAAGGAGGCAAGAATATACAGTGGAGAAAAGACAGCCTCTTCAATAAGTGGTGCTGGGAAAACTGGACAGCTACATGTAAAAGAATGAAATTAGAACACTCCCTAACACCATACACAAAAATAAACTGAAAATGGATTAATGACCTAAATGTAAGGCCAGACGTCATCAAACTCTTAGAGGAAAACATAGGCAGAACACTCTATGACATAAATCACAGCAAGATCCTTTTTGACCCACCTCCTAGAGAAATGGAAATAAAAATAAACAAATGGGACCTAATGAAACTTAAAAGCTTTTTCACAGCAAAGGAAATCATAAACAAGACCAAAAGACAATCCTCAGAATGGGAGAAAATATTTGCAAATGAAGCAACTGACAAAGGATTAATCTCCAAAATTTACAAGCAGCTCATGCAGCTCAATAACAAAAAAACAAACAACCCAATCCAAAAATGGGCAGAAGACCTAAACAGACATTTCTCCAAAGAAGATATACAGATTGCCAACAGACACATGAAAGAATGCTCAATATCATTAATCATTAGAGAAATGCAAATCAAAACTACAATGAGATATCATCTCACACCGGTCAGAATGGCCATCATCAAAAAATCTACAAACAGTAAATGCTGGAGAGTGTGTGGAGAAAAGGGAACCCTCTTGCACTGTTGGTGGGAATGTAAAGGGAACCCTCTTGCACTGTTGTTCTTCTTTCTCTAATTGTAGGTTTTTCCTTCCCCCACCTCTAGCCTGCCCTTACTCTGCTGCCACTACCTTGAATGTGTTCAGCTCTTGCAATTAATTTCTCATACTGTCTTCAAAAAGACCACTCAAGCTCTTGACTTTTTCCTGCTTTCCATTGCTTGTTTTAAGAATATTTTTCAGCTCTCTCTCTGCTCCAAGAATAGAAGCAGGTGCTGAGAAAACAATATTAAGTAATAGACTATATACCATGTAGGAGCTTGCATGTTGAGGAAGCGGGGTGGATAGTAATTAAATACATAGTTTTAATATAACGTTGTAAGATACTACAGAAGGTGCTGAGGCAGCATCGAGAAGGGAAGACCTTCTGAGCATGGGATGTAGAGGAATGGGAGAAGTCATTAAGAAAATTGTTCTACCTCCTTTCTCTGGATTCCTATAATAAAATACCATGTCACAGTCATTCTAGCAATTTCTGTGCCTAACATCTGTTGAGCATATCCATTATCGCATTTAATTCTCATTACAACGCTATGAGTTAGAAGGACATAGATGCTACTATGGTCAGCATTTTAGGGTGAGAAAACAGACTAAGAAACACTGGGTCAATGTCCAGGCTCTTAACTACTATGCGGCAAAATTCCAATCACCTGTGGCTGATACAAAAAATACTGCGGACAAGGGAAGGGGGTACATGTGTCACATGAATCCTAGGACAGTAACTAGGCACACAGTAAATTGTTTGCAGGCCTTTTTTTATTTTTATTTTTTAACAGATTTATTCAAGTATAATTGCTTTACAATGTTGTGTTAGTTTCTGCTGTATAGCAAAGTGAATCAGCTATATGTATACATATATCCCCATATCCCCTCCCTCTGGCATCTCCCTCCCACCCTCCCTATCCCACCCCTCTAGGTGGACATAAAGAACCGAGCTGATCTCCCTGTGCTATGCGGCTGCTTCCCACTAGCTATCTATTTCACATTTGGTAGTGTATATATGTCAATGCTATTCTCTCACTTCATCCAAGTTTACCCTTCCTCCTCCCCGTGTCCTCAGGTCCATTATCTACGTCTGTGTCTTTATTCCTGTCCTGCCCCTAGGTTCTTCAGAATCTTTTTTTTTTTTTTTTTTGTATTCCATATATATGTGTTAGCACACGTTATTTTTCTCTTTCTGACTTACTTCACTCTGTATGACACACTCTAGGTCCATCCATCTCACTACAAATAACTCAATTTCATTTCTTTTTATGGCTGAGGAATATTCCATTGTATATATGTTCTACATCTTCTTTATCCATTCATCTGTTGATGGACACTTAGGTTGCTTCCATGTCCTGGCTATTGTAAATAGTGCTGCAATAAACATTGTGGTACATGACTCTTTTTGAATGATGGTTTTCTCAGGGTATATGCCCAGGAGTGGGATTGCTGGGTTGTATGGTAGTTCTATTTTCAGTTTTTTAAGGAACCTCCATACTGTTCTCCATAGTGGCTGTATCAATTTACATTCCCACCAACAGTGCAAGAGGGTTCCCTTTTCTCCACACTCTCTCCAGCATCTGTTTGTAGATTTTTTGATGATGGCCATTCTGACTGGTGTGAGGTGGTACCTCACTGTAGTTTTGATTTGCATTTCTCTAATGATAAGTGATGTTGAGCATCCTTTCATGTGTTTGTTGGCAATCTGTATATCTTCTTTGGAGAAATGTCTATTTAGGTCTTCTGCCCACTTTTGGATTGAGGTGTTTGTTTTTTTTGATATTGAGCTGCATGAGCTGCTTGTAAATTTTGGAGATGAATCCTTTGTCAGTTGCCTCATTTGCGAATATTTTCTCCCATTCTGAGGGTTGTCTTTTCGTCTTGTTTATGGTTTCCTTTGCTATGCAAAAGCTTTTGTTTCATTAAGTCCCATCTGTTTATTTTTGTTTTTATTTCCATTTCCACCCAGGAGGTGGGTCAAAAAAGATCTTGCTGTGATTTCTGTCAGAGTGTTCTTCCTATGTTTTCCTCTGAGAGTTTTATAGTGTCTGGCCTTACATTTAGGTCTTTAATCCATTTTGAGTTTATTTTTGTGTATGGTGTCAGGAAGTATTCTAATTTCACTCTTTTACATGTAGCTGTCCAGTTTTCCCAGCACCACTTATTGAAGAGGCTGTCTTTCCTCCATTGTATATTCTTGCCTCCTTTATCAAAGATAAGGTGACCATATGTGTGTGGGTTTATCTCTGGGCTTTCTATCCTGTTCCATTGATCTATATTTCTGTTTTTGTGTCAGTAACATACTGGCTTGACTACTGTAGCTTTGTAGTATAGTCTGAAGTCATGGAGCCTGATTCTCCCAGCTCCATTTTTCTTTCTCAAGACTGCTTTGGCTATTCAGGGTCTTTTGTGTTGCCACACAAATTGTGAAATTTGTTGTTCTAGTTCTGTGAAAAGCCATTGGTAGTTTGATAGGGATTGCAATGAATCTGTAGATTGCTTTGGGTAGTAGAGTTATTTTCACAATGTTGATTCCTCCAATCTAAGAACATAGTATTTCTCTCCATCTGTTTATATCATCTTTAATTTCTTTTATCAGTGCCTTATAGTTTTCTGCATACAGGTCTTTTGTCTCCTTAGGTAGGTTAATCCTTGGTATTTTATTCTTTTTGTTGCAATGGTAAATGGGAGTGTTTCCTTCATTTCTTTTTCAGATTTTTCATTAGTGTATAGGAATGCAAGAGATTTCTGTGCATTAATTTTGTATCCTGCTACTTTACCAAATTCATTGATTAGCTCTAGGAGTTTCCTGGTAGCATATTTAGGATTCTCTATGTATAGTAACATGTCATCTGCAAACAGTGACAGATTTACTTCTTTTCCAGTTTGGATTCCTTTATTTCTCTTCTCTGATTGCTGTAGCTAACACTTCCAAAACTATGTTGAATAATAGTGGTGACCCAATATCCTTGTTTTGTTCCTGATTTTAGAGGAAATGGTTTGTTTTTCATCATTGAGAACAATGTTGGCTGTGGGTTTGTCATATTTATGTTGAGGTAAGTTCCCTCTATGCCTACTCTCTAGAGACTTTTTATATAAATTGGTGTTGAATTTTGTCAAAAGCTATTTCTGCATCTATTGAGATTATCATATGGTTTCTAGCCTTCAATTTGTTAATATGGTGTGTCACATTGATTGATTTGCATATATGGAAGAATCCTTGCATTCCTGGGATAAACCCCACTTGATCATGGTATCTGATCCTTCTAAAGTGCTATTGGATTGTGTTTGCTAGTATTTTGTTGAGGATTTTTGCATCTATGTTGATCAGTGATATTGGTCTGTAGTTTTCTTTTTTTGTGACATCTTTGTCTGGTTTTGGTATCAGAGTGATGGTGGCCTCGTAGAATGAGTTTGGGAGTGTTCCTCCCACTGCTGTATTTTGGAAGAGTTTGAGAATGTTAGGTGTTAGCTCTTCTCTAAATGTTTGATAGAATTCGCCTGTGAAGCCATCTGGTCCTGGGCTTTTGTTTGTTGGAAGACTTTTAATCACGGTTTCAACTTCAGTGCTTGTGATTCATCTGTTCATATCTTGTATTTCTTCCTGGTTCAGTCTCGGAAGGTTGTGCTCTTCTAAGGATTTGTCCATTTCTTCCAGGTTGTCCATTTTATTGGCATAGAGTTGCTTGTAGTAATCCCTCATGATTCTTTGTATTTCTGCAGTTTCAGTTGTTACTTCTCCTTTTTCATTTCTAATTCTATTGATTTGAGTCTTCTCCCTTTTTTCCTTGATGAGTCTGGCTAATGGTTTATCAATTTTGTTTATCTTCTCAAAAAACCAGCTTTGAGCTTTATTGATCTTTGCTATCGTTTCCTTCATTTCTTTTTCATTTATTTCTGATCTGATCTTTATGATTTCTTTCCTTCTGCTAACTTTGGGGTTTTGTTGTTCTTCTTTCTCTAATTGCTTTAGGTGTAAGGTTAGGTTGTTTATTTGAGATGTTTCTTGTTTCTTAAGGTAGGATTATATTGCTATAAACGTCTCTCTTAGAACTGCTTTTGCTGCATCCCATAGGTTTTGGGTCGTCGTGTTTTCATTGTCATTTGTTTCTAGGTAGTTTTTGATTTCCTCTTTGATTTCTTCAGTGATCTCTTGGTTATTTAGTAGCGTATTGTTTAGTCTCCATGTGTTTGTATTTTTTAGTTTTTCTCCTGTATTTAATATCCAGTCTCTTGGTGTGTGGTTGGAAAAGATACCTGATACGATTTCAATTTTCTTAAATTTACCAAGGCTTGATTTGTGACCCAAGACATTGTCTATCCTGGAGAATGTTCCATGAGCCCTTGAGAAGAAAGTGTATTCTGTTGTTTCTGGATGGAATGTCCTATAAATATCAATTAAGTCCATCTGGTTTGGTTTAATGTGTCATATAAAGCTTGTGTTTCCTTATGTTCATTTTGGATGATCTCTCCATTGGTGAAAGTGCAGTGTTAAAGTCCCCTACGATTATCGTGTTACTGTCGATTTCCCCTTTTATGGCTGTTAGCATTTGCCTTATGTATTGAGGTGCTCCTATGTTGGGTGTATAAATATTTACAATTGTTATATCTTCTTCTTAGATTGATCCCTTGATCATTATGTAGTGTTCTTCTTTTGCTCTTGTAATATTCTTTAAAATCTATTTTGTCTGATATGAGAATTGCTACTCAAGCTTTCTTTTGATTTCCATTTGCATGGAGTATTTTCTTCCAACCTTCACTTTCAGTCTGTATGTGTCCCTAGGTCTGAAGTGGGTCTCTTGTAGACAGCATATGTACAGGTCTTGTTTTTGTATCCATTCAGCCAGTCTATATCTTTTGGTTGGAGCATTTAATCCATTTACATTTAAGGTAATTATCGATATGGATGTTCCTATTACCATTTTCTTAATTGTTTTGGGTTTGTTTTTGTAGGTCTTTTCCTACTGTTGTGTTTCCTGCCTAGAGAAGTTCCTTTAGCATTTGTTGTAAAGCTGGTTTGGTGGTGCTGAATTCTCTTAGCTTTTGCTTGTCTGTAGAGGTTTTAATCTCTATCAAATCTGGATGAGATCCTTGCTAGGTAGAGTAATCTTGGTTGTAGGTTTTTCCCTTTCATCACTTTAAATATGTCCTGCCACTCCCTTCTGGCTTGCAGAGTTTCTGCTGAAAGATCAGCTGTTAACCTTATGGGGATTCCCTTGTAGGTTATTTGTTCTTTTTCCCTTGCTGCTTTTAATATTTTTTCTTTAATTTTTGATAGTTTGATTTTGATTAATATATTTCTTGGTGTATTTCTCCTTGGATTCATCCTGTATGGGACTCTCTGCACTTCCTGGACTTGATTATTTCCTTTCCCAAAATCAGGGAAGTTTTCAACTATAATCTCTTCAAATATTTTCTCAGTCCCTTTCTTTTTCTCCTCCTCTTCTGGGACCCCTATAATTCAAATGTTGGTGCATTTAATGTTGTCCCAGAGGTCTCTGAGACTGTCCTCAATTCTTTTCATTCTTTTTATTTTGCTCCGTGGTAGTTATTTCCACTATTTTATCTTCCAGGTCATTTATCCATTTTTCTGCCTCAGTTATTCTGCTACTGATACCTTCCAAAGAATTTTTAATGTCATTTATTGTGTTGTTCATCATTGTTTGTTTGCTCTTTAGTTCTTCTAGGTCCTTCTTAAACGTTTTTTATTTTCTCTATTCTATTTCCAAGATTTTGGATCATCTTTACTATCATTATTCTGAATTCTTTTTCAGGTAGACTGCCTATTTCCTCTTCACTTGTTTGGTCTGGTGGGTTTTCACCTTGCTACTTCATCTGCTGCGTATTTCTCTGTCTTCTCATTTTGCTTAAATTACTGTGTTTGGGGTCCCCTTTTTCCAGGCTGCAGGTTTGTAGTGCCCATTGTTTTTCGTGTCTGCCCCCAGTGGCTAAGGTTGGTTCAGTGGGTTGTGTAGGCTTCCTGGTGGAGGAGACTGGTGCCTGTGTTCTGGTGCGTGGGGCTGGATCTTGTCTTTCTGGTGGGCAGGACCATGTCCGGTGGTGTGTTTTAGGGTGTCTGTGAACTTAGTATGATTTCAGGTAGCCTCTCTTCTAATGGATGGGGTTGTGTTCCTGTCTTGTTAGTTGTTTGGCATAGGGCGTCCAGCACTGGAGCTTGCTGGCCGTTGGGTGGAGCTGGGTCTTAGCGTTGAGACAGAGATCTCTGGGAGAGCTCTCACTGACTGACATTACGTGGAGCCGGGAGGTTTCTGGTGGTCCAATGTCCTGAACTCAGCTCTCCCACCTCAGAGGCTCAGGCCTAACACCAGGCCAGAGCACCAAGACCCTGTCAGCCACACAGCTCAGAAGAAAAGGGAGAAAAAATGAAAAAATAGAAAGAAAAAAATAATAATAAATAAATAAAACTATTAAAATAAAAAAATTAATTAAAAAAAAGCAGAGAGCAGCCAAACCAATAAACAAATCCACCAATGATAACAAGCGCTAAAAATATATTAAGATAAACATAAAAATCAGAAACAAGTCAGTCGCAGACATCAAACCCCACGTCTACAGTTGCTCCTCAAGTCCACCACCTCAATTTTGGGTTGATTCGTTGTCTATTCAGGTATTCCACAGATGCAGGGTACATCAAGTTGATTGTGGGGATTTAATCCGCTGCTCCTGAGGCTGCACGGAGAAATTTCCCTTTCTCTTCTTTGTTCGCACAGCTCCTGGGGTTCAGCTTTGGTTTGGCCGCACCTCTGCTTGTAGGTTGCCCTCAGGCTTCTGTTCCCACCCAGACAGGAGAGGGTTAAAGCAGCGGCTCATTAGGGGGCTCTGGCTCACTCAGGCCGGGGGGAGGGAAAGTTATGGTAGTCATAATTGGAATGCGGGGCGAGCCTGTGGCAGCAGAGGCCAGTGTGACGTTGCAACAGCCTGAGGCGCGCTGTGTGTTCTCCCGGGGAAGTTGTCCCTGGATCACGGGACCCTGGCAGTGGCAAGTTGCACAGGATCCCAGCGTGGGGTGGGGGGGCAGCGTGTGGATACTGACCTGTGCTTGCACACAGGCTTCTTCGTGGCTGCAGCAGCAGCATTAACATTTCATGCCTGTCTCTGGGGTCCGTGCTGATAGCTGTGGCTCACACCCGTCTCTGGAGCTCGTTTAGGTGGTGCTCTTGCTTGCAGGCCCTTTTTTTTTTTTTTTTTTTTTTTTTTTTTTTTTTGCTCTTATATATTTGGAGCAAGGATAATCAAGCTCAGGGGTAGAAATGAAATCCACAGCTTCTAATCTCCCACTCCAGTATATTAACACATCAGACCTAGATTTTTTTTTCTCTCTTGTTGTACATTTATATGTTTTGTTTGAATTAGGGGTAGGCATGTGTTTATTTAATAGAGGAAAGTCTCGCAGGAAGAAGGAAGAAATACTACAGTACTTGCTCCTGTAGGAAATAAACCCAGATGTGAGAATTTGCTATCATTCCCCCCATTTTTATTAGAAAAAAAGAGTCTCTCTCTTGCCTTTCTCAGTGTAGACAATGAGGCATTCAGGCCAGCCCATGGGTTCCCCCATCCTCTGTGCACACCAACCAGGCAAGGCTACTGTCCAACTGCCCTTCTGATACTTCTCTCGCTGTTTGCATGAAAGAAAAGCTTGAAATAAAATTTACTCTTTGCTCTCAGCAAGAACTAATACTCATCAAATGCCCTGGTCAAACACAATAAAATCATACTGTGTAAGGAAATTGCTTTTGTAATTGATTTACTAGTTTTCATAGAGGAAAAAGCATTTCAGTAGCATTTTCATTAAATTGCTTGTCTACAACAACCAAAAAATGTCTAGTTTTCAGTTTTTAAAGACCCAGTACCTCTGTCATTTGGATTTTTTTTTTAAGTAATAGAATAAAGAAAAATACTAAACCTCATGGTGTGCTGTATGGTAAATAAAAGATCTAGACATGTCCTTCATGGTAGAAAAGTTTAGAATTAGAGATTATTTCTAGGGAAGACAGTGCTTTTGTTTTTGTTGTCTTAGGTTGGAAGACAGAAAAATAAAGTGACAAAGGAGTAGTCTGGTTTTGTTTATTTTTTAAAAATGCCTTAACCCACTCCCCAAAGGAGGGTCCAGCAGTCAAAAATCAAATTCAACTGCTCAGATTCTGCTCCACAGGACTCTGTATGTCACCCAAGGCACCATGATGAGCCCATAAGCACCAATAAAAAGCTTTTAAAATATACTCGGTTCACAAGAGATCAAGGTAATGAACTGCATCCAAGTTTCCTATTGGTGAAATTACTTGACATAAAACCAAACCACAGAGCCTTTGGCTAAAAATCTGTATATAGTCACTTCCATATTAAATTGTAAGCACCCTAAGGACAAGGTCTGTATGTGTGTGCAGCTGTGTCCCCAGGGCCAAGCACAGAATGTGATTCGCAATTAATATACACCTTTTGAATAAATAAACAAACTTTAATTTCCCATTGAATCAAATAAAAAGTGTCTTTGAATGGATGTCAAAACAATGTCTTTCATCATTAACCTTTCAGGGGGGAAATCTTCCCAAGCTCCCACTTGAATCTACCATTTTAGGGCGCATCAAAGGAAAGGAAAGAGATTTGGGAGCCAGGGCAGAAAAATAAAATAGGAATAGTAGAAAGAAAAGCTATAGGAAAGGAAAGATGTCACTTGGCATGATCAGATCAAAAGCTTGAGCTCCACATCCCAAATGGCAATCTTAGCTTACCTTTAAATATAAATACTGTGGGTGACTACATTTGGTAGGCACTACAAGAAACCAGGCAAAGTAAAAAATGTTTCCTTTGGAGAAACTAGAGTATTGCAGGAAACGCACTTGACATGTTGACACAACTTGAGAGCATTCATTTATCCAACAAATATTTAGAGACCTGCTTTATGCTAAGTACTGTGCTAAGTGCTGTGGATTCAACAGTGAACACACAATGTGCATCTGAGATTTTTTTGAAGGTCCTAAATCAATTTAAGAATCTGATATACAGACCCTCTCCCTAGGGGAAAAAAACAGAAGAAACAAAACCACACATGTACATGTTTTACATACAATTTCAAGGAAGTTGTAGAACAACCAAAGCCAATTCACATACCCAGAGTATATACAGGTATAGCAACCTACTGATTCCACTGCCCTCTGCCCAACCAGTGATCTGACATGCTGCTGTATTTTGTCTTTTTGCATTTAAATTAAATTCAGGTTATGTACTGGACAGAAGCCTCTTGATTAGAACAGATTACAGAAGGAGGCTCAAAAAGGCAGGGCAAGATGGCAGGTGATTTCAGCCCCTTCCCAATCTTAGAGAGCTTCCTGAAGTAGTAGCTTGTAGAAATTAAGTAAATCATTGTAATATATTTTTTAGAAACCTCCCCTAACTTGATTTATCAACTTAGAGCACTTTCTATTTGAAAGGTCTTTCTCATTTAAAACACTTGCATTTTCAATATGTGGATAACAAGCCAGATATGATACAGAGAAAAATCAAGCCAAGGTGTCCCATTCCACATAGAAAGAGACTGTCAGGTGGACATTTAAAATACTTATTTGCAGAAACGAATCTTTGGCTTTTTAAAAATTAATTATCCTGGTCTCACTTTCTTTATGTATTATAATTCACGGATTACAGGAATTAAAAACTGAGTAATATGTAGATGTCACCTAGAGGTGCTAAACCAATTCTCCTCCTTAGAATTGCCTGTCTAAATAAGAATGACACTAACTTTAGCATTTTCTCTCTGATTAGAGACACTATAGATCTGCAGTCTGCTCCATGCAATATAAATCAATAAAGAATAATTTTCCAGGCAGTAAGCCAATTGTCAGTTCACAGACCCTAATACCCCTGGTGCAGGATTTATTGAAAAAATGAATGGCAGTCTTGTTACGAGATGTACAGCATGCTTTATAGGGACATAATAGTGTAAGCCCCAGACTATTACACTCACTGCAGTGAGGAATCCAACAGACCTAACTCTTTCCTTTCCATGGAACACACACTTAAATGGATCTTCTAATGACAATATGAAAAAACTTAAGAGACGATTAAAAGAAAACACATCTCTGGAGTGGGAGGGTATGTCAATCTTGGGGACACCATAACACCTTGGCTGGGACTTTCTGCACTTTTGCAGTGGTAGACCGGAAAAGTTAATATTCCAAACCTCTGACATCCAACAGATTATCCACTAGCCACAAGGGGGTTTTGAGTTCTTACGATATGGCTAGTCCAAGGTGAGATGTGCTTTAAGTAGAAAACAAACATTAGATTTCAAGGACTTAGTACAAAACAAAAAACGTAAAATATCTCATTAATCATTTTTATACTGATATGTTGAAATGGTAAATATTTGGTTATATTAAGTTAAATAAAATACATTATTAATTCAACTGTTTATCTTTTTTATGGGCAACAAGAAAATGTAAAAGTACATATGAGTCACATACTATTTCTATCTTACAACACTCTTCCACAAAGTAACTGACTGAAAAATTGTAGCACTATAGGTCAACGATGAACTAGCAAATCCTCAGAGGATCAGATAGTTAAGTAAGGGAATGACAAAATGAGACTCCACTTTGAGGAGAACAATACAGGGGTTTTCTGAAGAAGTGGGGAGAAGACAATAGCCAGAAGTTCATGGGTGGGAGGGGGGAGGTCCCCACAGATCATTTGGTAACTAACATTATTATTTAAAGTGCTTGGCCACTGAAAGTAGAGAACATGAAAGAAGAGAAATGTCAGACCTACCAATGGCTACAAAACCAGATTTCAGCTAATGAGAAGTATAGGAAAGAGTAAGCCAAGAGAAGTTTGATTAATGCCCTATTAAGATATTTTAAATCTGTTTGTACCAAAAGTTATCTTTGGTTCAACAGTGACAAGCAGTCTCATTCATTACTAGACGCCCAGAATCTTGCACAGGGCCTGATTCTAGAAAACACTCAATAAATACTTGGCAAATGAATGAATGAAATGATTAAATAGAAAAAAAAAAGAGCTAATGAACCTAAAGCATCATTCAAGTGCAAGAAAAAAAAAGGGTATTAATTTGTCTACTGCACTAAACTAGAAACTAGAAACATGGAGCAGAGTGGAGAGACTGGAACGCTAGACAATGACAAAGAATTACTGAGAAAATGGTGGATAAAGATGGAAAGATTTTTAGACCTAAGAGTAAGGAAAAATTAAAATGTATACTAGCATTAGTAATCATAAAACAGGGGAAGGTAAACAAGGATTAGAAGATGTAAAGAGTTATAGGATCTAAGACAATTTCTACCATTCTGTGGCTGGGTGAGGCAAGTCATAGGTTTTTGAATCTTGAATTTTGAATTTGTATAATGAAGCTTCAGGATTAATTCTAAAATTCTGGTAGTCTGTAATATGAATGATATGGGGAAAAATCAAAGAATGCAACTAACCATTCCCAAACCCTCAGGAAGTTCTTTGAGAGGTTTAACGTCAAGGAGAAAATGCATGTAAACTTCAGTGCTTCTCAGCTAGGGATGATTTTGCTCCCCAGGGGCGTTTGGTAATGTCTGGAGATGTTTTGGGTTGTCACTACTTAGGGAGTACTACTCGCATCTAGCAGGTAAAACCATAAATGCTGCTAAATATCCTATAATACACAAGACAGCACCCCAAAACAAAGAATTACTTGGTGCAAATCATCAATAGTGCAATGTATGAAACCCCAATCTACAGTAATACAGAAATAGTATTTACAGAGCCAATGAAGGTGAGCCAAGGAAATACCAGAAATTTCAAAGCACTGCAGTGATAGGACAAAAGAGCTTGTGTAAGTCTTAGGCTTAAAAACATGAAATAACACCTAAATTCATCATTCACCCTTGCTTCCCCTCTCTCAATATCACTTCAGAAGTTCTGCTAGAATTTTTCTTAAGAAATCATCATCTCTAAAACAAATACCATATGCTAACACATATATATGGAATCTAAAAAAAAAAAAAATGGTTCTGATGAACCTAGGGGCAGGAGAGGAATAAAGACGCAGATGTAGAGAATGGACTTGAGGACATGGGGAGGGGGAAGGGTAAGCTGGGACGAAGTGAGAGAGTAGCACTAACATATATATACTACCAAATGTAAAATAGATAGCTAGTGGGAAGCAGCCGCATAGCACAGGGAGATCAGCTCTGTGCTTTGTGACCACCTAGAGGGGTGGCATAGGGAGGGTGGGAGGGAGACGCAAGAGGGAGGGGATATAGGGATATATACATACGTATAGCTGATTCACTTTGTTATATAGCAGAAACTAACACAACATTGTAAAGCAATTATACGCCAATAAAGATGCTAAAAAAAAAAAAGAAATCATCATCTCTAAGAAAATGAGAAAAATAATTCAAATTTGTAGGGGAGATGTATGTGCATTTTATGTAGAGGAAGTAAAAATTATGCTTTATTCTATTATGAATAAAAAGACATCATAAATTTAGACTTGGTTTATTTCTTTATGCTTAATAAAGCCTGCATGTGAGTACCTGAACAGAAAGTAGACAGAAAGTGTAAGCATTAAAATATTTACCCTTCCAAGTAACCTAAAGCAGTAAGAAATATAGGCCTAAGTATCTTCTCAGATTTTCAGCTAGCACATGAATTTGTAGTCCTACTACACTTGAAAAATAAAGAACACATTCAATACCAAATTTAAATCTACTGCTTAAAAAATACCTTCCTTTGGGCTGCAAACTATAATCAAGTATTCTGTATCACCATGAATTTTAGTACATTAATATGATATAAAGTATGCTTTAAAGATATAGTCATGATTTATAATAATTGCAACTCTCAGAAACTAAAAGCCAGAAGCACTTGACTTTTACCTTCAAATATCCTCACTCAAATCCAGTTAAAATACTGTCTGAAACAGCATAAGAGGGTCTACAGTAAGATATTAGAAACAATCATCATTTTTTAAAAGAATTCTGCTATTCAGTTAAGGTTTGATATGTTACTCTTCCCAGGTAAGATATTTTTATTTTGATAGGAATTTATTAATAATATACTTAAAAAGAATTCTAGTGATGTTATTTCCAGGGACCCAGGGACCCAGAGCTGGAAAGCACATATGTTTATGTGTGCGTGGGAGTGGGCATTGAGGGACAGAAAGACTTTTTGGAGTATCTTACCATTTTCGTTTCCTGAGGCTGCTATAACCAACTGCCACAAATTTTGTGGGTTAAAACAACAGAAATTTGTTATGTGCAGTTATGGAGTCTAGAATTCTGAAATCAAGATGACAGCAGGGTTGGTTCCTGCCCGGCGCTCTAAGGAACAGTCTGCCCCAGGCCACTATCCCAGATTCTGGTTGTTGCTGGCATTCCTCGGTACTCCTTGGTTTGTAGCATCGTTTAACCCCAGTATCTGTCTCCACCTTTACATGGCTTTCTTCTCAATGTTTCTGCCTCCTCTGTGCCTGAGTGTCTCTCTATGTGTCCTCTGCTCTTATAAGGGCAACAGTCACTGGGTTTCAGTGCACTCTAATTGCAAGATGATTTCACCTCTAGATCCTTAACTAATTATAGCTGCAAAGACCCTATTTCCAAACCCATTCTGAGGTCCTGAGTGGACATCAACTTTGGGAGGACACTATTCAACCCATTACACTCACCATACCTTACCTATGGTCAACTATTTTATTTAAATAGTTAAATAAATGCTTCTGTCTGTGTCACCCTCTCTCATTTTCCTTATGGTGCCAAGCCTGAAATTATATACAGATAACCCTTCCCAAGTACCTACTGTGTCATCATCTAAAAAACGGCGCTGCCATCAACAGATGTCAATGAAAGAATCCAAACTGACTTGGAATAAAATGGACCATGTACCAGTTTGGGCTTTTTCGGAAAATACCTGGGAATATTAGAGAAGCAGTTTAACCTCTTAAGGTCTGTGTTATCAGGAAGATAAAATGAATTAACCACGATACCATGATTCTAGTTCTTCCACTGAATAGTTATTTGAGCACAGCCAAATTACCCAGTCTCAGGTCCTGTATTTGTAAAACCAGAATAATGTAGTGTTGAATTTAATGATAAAATAAAACTCCTGTATATGAATAAGCCTACCACAGTAAATGCAGTAGGTTAGTTACATCTTTTGTTTGGCCAGCACAGTGGACTTTATTTTTTATTTGAATTTAAGTGACTTTAAGCAGAGAAGGCATTCTCCACTTTGCCCCAGACACCACACTCCACGGCCTTAACCTGGGTTTACCTGTCCTAGGAAGCCTTTGAGTTTATTACTACAATGTAGACACATAGCAAATATTCAGTAAATGAGATTGATATCAGAGGCTACCTGTCCCAATACTGACCATCCAATTTAGCAACAGGGAATTCACTACCTAGAGAGAGAGCTAATTCCATTTTTTATAATAACTCAATTTTCTGGTAAATTCTTCCATCTATTATTTCTGTAAGTTTTATTTACTGACCTTAGTTTTCACTCCTAAAACAATATTAAATAAATCTAATCAACTGTCTTTCATCTACATGAACACATCTAGTGTGACTCCCCAATACATGAGATCATTTCTATGACAGCGTTCAAAGGCATAATTGTAAATTACAATTAGTATACACCATTGAACCATTCATCTCACTGCTGTCAAAAATTGCCCAAGGAAATTTTCACTCCACGAGATGATTATACTTCAAGCTAATAAATAATCAGCCCTCCTTTAGTTTTTGGACTTTGTAAGATATGATGGGAAAACCCCAATTAATCACTCCCAATGTTTATATGCAAAAGGAAAGAAATATACCCTTGTGTGTATTTAACAAAGGCGCTCCTTCTTCTAATTTTCTTGGGCCCAAGGATCATAGAATAAGATTAACGGGTAATTTTCCTTCTTACAAAAATAATATTTAAAGCAAACTTACTTAACTTAACCTTCAAATTTAGCAATTGGTTGTGGTAAGCTTCCCCCAACCCCTCCCCTCCAGGCCACCTTTCCAGCTCCAGAAGCCCTATAGAAAAGCTTGATGTTTGGAAGTACACTGAAAATGCTAGCTTGAAACTACTGACCAATGGTCATATATCAGGAGTCTGGAGAATTTGACAGGGACTTTGCATCAGCCCTGGTATTGCTGGTATTTAGAATGCATGAGAAAGAAATCACCTTGAACAGCAACTTCTCATGCAAAGGCTATAATTGCCAAGTGACCAGATGTCAATATAGTCAGCTCTCTGCAGTGGCTATAGGAATTCTATGGCATCTGGAATGCTGAGATTTACTTATCTTGCTGATGGTAAAATAAACTACTGTCACCAAGCCCTTGATATTTAGGTCCTGTAGGAGCTAATTCTCATTAAAGATATGGCAATCTGAAGTGCCCAAAACATTAACTATTGGTAATGGGAGAGACAAGAATGCCATTGCCGGTAATTTCAAAAGTATGTCACATTTACATTTCTTTTCTATTCCTCTACTCTAACCCAACGCTAAACTTACCCAAATAATTCTCTGATTAAGGAAATGGTTGCATTTAAAAGCTTTTAAAGCACAAGTCTTTGAAGTTAGTTGGAGTATATTAATCTATCAATCATAAATTAAGAAAATATTTTCTGTACGCAAAAGGGTTTTTAATTTTTTTAGAAACCTACACATAAACTACACATACATTGTATATAAATTCAGCAAAGCAGCAGAAAAAAAGAATTAAAAAAATCACTCGTAATCAATCTTGACCATCAGAGATTTAAGAGGTGATAAAATTTTGGATTTTGCATAGTACCTTTCAGACAACCAAAGACTTACAATGATGGAAAATAAGATGGTTATCAACCTCATATGGCATGAGTACAGTTCTATTCAAGGCAGCATTTTCAACAATCATTCTATCCAACTGGACACTCTGCCAACAGGTCAGCCTTAAGAATTTCTCCTACACTGGTGAAATGAATATACTCTCAAAACTTCCTGAATCTTGTTTTCATGTAATTCCTCATTTATTTAGAATGGTTAATAAAATTAGCCTACACAGTGACCACATTTTATTACATGCAATAACTAAATGCATATAACTCAGATTTAAAACTCCTCATGTTTAAAAAATCCAGTTCAATAACGTGAATTTGCTCCAACTTAACATTTGATACTCAAAACACTTACTTAGTTTTTTAGAACAAGAGACCCTTATTAGGCAAATACAGGCGAATATAATCAAATATATTTTATGAGATTTTAAAGACATTAAAACAATAAATGCATTGTCATAGTAGCGTTTCTCAAAGAAGAAAAAGAGAAAGATATATTTAACCAAAATTATTCCTCACTTCCAGTGTGCTGATGAGCTGTGAAAATGCCAAAGGGTGAAATTAAAGGATTAAAACAAGTGACTAAAAAAAAACTTGGTAATTGTAGTTAAGAAGTTATAGGCTTTTAGAAAATTATATCTCTTACAGTTCAAGACTCCCAGTCTGTAAGTCAAACAGAAGATGAATCAACCCTAAAATGGTATTAAATAGCATTTAATAAATATCAACATTGGATAAGATATAGTAGAATAATCAAGGGCCCCAGCAGCAAGATAGCAGGCTAGGACTGGAAAAGGTGGATCAAAGGTGAAAGATGGGGTGTCTCCTGTAATGGGTACAGTCTCTGAACATAAAGAACATCATACTCAAAGGAGTCAAAAACTTATGTCCACACAAAAAACTGCATACAAATATTTATAGCAGCTTTATTCAAAACTTGGAAGCAACCAGTATGTCTTTCAGTAGATGAACAGATAAACTGTGGCACATCCAGACAACAGATTATTATTCTGCTAAAAAGAAGTGAGCCATCAAGCAATGGAAAGACACGGAGGACCTTAAATGCGTATCACTAGGTGAAAGAAGCAGTCTATAAAAGCTACATACTGTACGATTCCAATATATGACATTCCGGAAAAGGCAAAGCTATGGAGACTGTAAAAAAAAAAAAAACTGGTTTTGGTGGTTGCCAGGGGTTGGGGGAGGGAAGGATGAATAGGCAAGAGACACAGAAGGCTTTTCCTAAAAAAAACTGAAACTTTTGCCTTCCGGATCAAGTACGAGGTTGGAGAGGTTGTCCTCCGTGGTTCCGTGTGCCACGGTCGAGGGAGGAACCAGGCCTGGAGGGGCTGGGGAGGTGGCCCAAACCCGCCAGCCAACCTAGCCCCCGGGTCCAGCCTCCGCCTGAGCCCCATCTTGGTCCTCAGCCTTCGACACGTTTCTGCTTCCCTCTCCCCCCAGTTCCATCGGGAAGTCGGAATCTCCAGATCTGCTTCTCTGTACAGGGCTGTCGGTGATCCGGCTGGAGACCTTGAGGTAAACCAGCATCAGTCTAGGGGCCTTGGTGCCCTGACTCGGAGCCCTGGATTCAAGGAACCTGAAGACACACATCCCAGCTATTCCCGTGAACCTGCCCAAGAAGGTGATCCCCAAGCCAAATGACAACCGCATTGATAAGTAACTCATCTTGCTGCCCCTGCCAGAAGCCTGGAACTAAAATCTGCAATGCACTGGCAGCTGGCATCACCGCCATTACCCCTAATTTTAACTGCGAAGACCAAACAGGCAATGCCACTCATTGGCGCCCCCAAGATCAGCCGGCCGGTGGGATGTGTCTCTCCTGGACAGGCCTGGAGCCAAGCGTCTGACACACATCTTCCCCACGTGTGATACATGTTTTTTGCCTCTCCGAAAGCCTTCAAAAAGACTCATACACCCTTATTCAATGGTGGGATCCTCTCCTCCAACTGCACTGGAACCCCCTTGGGCAGACTCTCTACTGAAGTGGTTTAATTCCACAACAGTATGTCAGGCATGTGCCCCTCCCGGACCTCTATTCCTTTGTGGTCCAGATATAAACTGACTGTCCTCTTCAAAAAAATCCAATCCCTCTTTCCCTTTCCTGGGATTAGCTGTGGCCTTTCCTTGTACAGACAATGCTCTGTTTACAGGACAACGTAACACTAGGCCAACTGAGTAACCAAACAAACCCCGGTATTACCATCTATAACATCACCCACCCCTGGGGCAAAAGGGCAATTGGCCTCCTTTCGGCAGGAAATGGAGCTGCCGTTGGTTTGGTGGCCCCTTGGGGAGGCTTTGTTTATCACGAAGTCTTGTTCCACAGTCTCTCAGATGCCCTGTCTGTCCTGAGTGAATCCACAGGGAGCGCACTCACCAGACTCTCATTGCCTCTAAGTTCCTTGGCTAATAAAGTGATGGCTAATAGACTAGCCTTGGACTTCCTCCTAGCCAAACAAGGAGTATGTGCAGTTATCAATAAGACACGTTGCACCTACATCAGTAACACTGGGCTAGTAGAAAAGGATGTCAAGAACATGTGACGACGCCAAATGGCTTTATTCCTTCGGGCAGGGTAACCCAAGTGCTGACTATCTAGACTGCAATTAAGGAGATGTTACCAAAATGTGACCTGGTTCTTACCCCCTGCTTGGGCCTCTAGTTGCCATAATCCTTTTACTGAACTTTGGCCCCTGCCTTTTTAATCTGCTTGTTAATTTTGTTTCTTCCCGGTTGCAACAATTCCACATCAAGATGATGGTGATGCAGAGATTCCAGCCACTCCCTGACATAGATCCTACCGGAAAAACAGCAGAAGTCACCCTGGGGCCCCTGGACAAGACAGGGCGAGAGTTCCGTGGCCCCAATTAGGTAGGGTCCACGAGCCCAGTGCCAGACTGAAGAAGCTACAGAAGACAGACCTCCGCCCCTTATCCTCCCAATAAAGAGTTCTTGGGGTGCACGTCACTCAGGGGAGATTTGAGGTAAGAGATAGGTGGGCCCCAGGCTGAGCAGCTACAACCATTCTCCTGCTGACACTTCAAAATAAGGTATAGCAGGAGCTTTGGGCCCTGACTGGGTAGAAGACAAAGCGACCACAATTTCCTCATTCTTGTGGTCAAGGGGATTTTCCAGCCCAACACATTTGTTTCACAGTCTTGGTCTCTTCTGGATTCTTGACCTTGCTGGACTCTTTCCTCAAAGGAGACATCTCTAAGTCTGTCTGAAGTGCTTAGCAATAAAGCAAAGGTGGTGAGTTGAAAAAAAAAAAAAACCCTGAAACTTTTATAATACTGCAATGGTGGATATATGCCATTATACATTTAAACCTATAGAATTTGCAACACCAAGAGTGAAGTCTAATATAAACTGTGGATTCTGGGTGATAATGATGTGTCAATGTAGGTTCATCATATTTAAAACATGTACCACTCTGGTGGGGGATGCTAATAATGGGGGAAGAGGTTATACATATATGGGGGCAGGGGATACATGGGCCATCTCTTTGCTTTCCTCTTAATTTTGCTGTGAACCTAAACAGTTTTTAAAAATAAAGTCGATTCAACAAGAAATGAAAGCAAAATGAAGACTTTTTCATACAACAGTTGAAAGAATTCATCACCAGCATATCTGCATTACAAGAAATGTTAAAGAAAATCCATCAAACAGAAATATCAGTAAACAATACCAGCTGGAAATATGAATCTACACAAATAAATGAAAGATACAAGAAATGGTGGCTATCTGGATAAATATGCAATTTCTGTTATTTAAATCTCTATAAACAATAGTTGACTGCCTAAACAAAAATAATAATTAAAAATGTGGTATGATGTTTATAATATACTTAAAAGTATGACAAAAGTATCACAAAGGTAGGGAGTCAAAAATCAAAGTATACTATTGTAAGGTTCCTACATGACATGTGAAGTGGCATAATATTACTTGAAGGTAGACTGTGATGAGTCAAATATGGATGCCACAAATTCTAAAGCAACCATTAAAATAACAAAGTAAAGAATCATAGCTAGTAAGTCAACAAAGGAGACAAGAGGGAATCATAAACACTACCAAATTATTACCAAAGAAGGCAGGGGAAAAAAAAAAAAAGAGAAAAGGCAAGAAAGCACATGTGGGAAAAGAGCAATACGGTAGATTTAAATTTTATTGATCATCACAGAAAATATCAATGTTCTAATAAACACTTAAAAGACAAATACTGTCAGATTGGATACAAAGCAAAATCCAATTATGTGCTTCTTTTGGAAATGCACTTCAAATCTAAAGCACTAATGGGTTAAAAGCAGTGATAAAATAGACACATACCATGGTAACACTAATCCAAAAAAAGGTGGAGGGGGTGACATGAGCATCACTGCATCATAAGACACTTTGCTCCCTTTCTCTGGCACCTTCAATATATACCCAGTAAAACGTCCATAACATCATAAAGGTTCTTCTGCCCAACATACACTGGAGAGGTCCACACATGTGCACATCTAAAGATGGGTGGAATGGAACACACAGAGGAAGCAGAAGGCGGGAACAACAGAGGCGATGCTGGGGATCCCATCCCCCCCAGCACAAGGGGTGACCCTGTGGCCCCTGAGAACCCAGGAGTAGCAGGAGAGGCCGTGCATACAACTCTAGTCCCCTGACTGCAGCAGCACACTCCACTGCTGAGAACAGGGCAAGAGAGGCAGTCTGGCCTCTCACTCCATCCCTCTAGCTGCAAAGGCACCTGCGACTCCAGCCCCCACACCCAAGAGGCGGTGCCCATGAACCTAACAAACCTGGATATGGTAGAGGCAGAGTCCGTGACCCAGGCTACCCCTGAGGCAGTGCAGGCGCCCACCATCTGGGCACTCCAGGAAGCTACACCAGCAACAGCAGCAACACTGGCTACAGCAAGGCAGAAGCCAGCCCGAAGGCACAAGAAGCAACAGTAAGGGCACAGGGCAAGACCTGTGGCAGAGGCAGTGGAGGGTGGAAAGAACGGATTATCGACGAGCGATACAACCAGAGGCAGCTCAGGTAGGAGAAACCAAAAACTTGTGCTATAGCGCCACCTACTGAAAAACAAAAGAAGGGTCTCTAAATACTAATCTGTTGAATTTTTACAATCGAGTAAAGAAAGCTTTACCTAAAGAAGCGAGTGTTTGCTACTTCAAATGCAACAGCAGAGGAACAACTCATAAACTGCCACGAAAATCCACAGTAACGCTAAATCACAAAAAGAAAATGACAATTCTCCAAAAACCAAAGTCATGGATAGAGTGATCTAACAGATAGAGAATTCAAAATAGCTGTCACGAAGACATGCACAAGCTACAAAAAACTCAGAAAGGCAGTTCGAGGAGCTCAGGAATGAAATTAGTAAACAGAAGGAAAACTTTACCAAAGAGATTTAAATCTAAAAGAGAACCAACAGAAATTCTGAAGCTGAAGATGCAATAAATGAGATAAAGAACACATTAGAGAGCACTGGAAATAGAGCAGACCATATGGAAGAGAGAGTTAGCAAGCCTGAAGATACAAATCTAGAAATGATCCTCGTAGAAAAGGAGAGAGAATTAAGATCTAAAAGAAATGAGGAAATCCTAAGAGAGCTATCCAGCACATTTAGGAAGGGCAACATAAGGCTAATGGGTATCCTAGAAGGAGGAGAGAGGGAGAAGGGCATAGAGAGTTTATTTAAAGAAATAATAGCTGAGAACCTCCCAAACCTGGGGAATGAACTGCATCTACAAGTCAATGAAGTTAAGAGAAAACCTATTAAGAAACCTCAATGCAAAAAGACCTTTTCCAAAACACATTATATGAAAACTGCCAAAAGTCAACAACAAAGAAAAAATTTTAAAGGCAGCCACAGAAAAAAAGGATGGTAACCTACAAAGTAACCCCCATTACGCTATCAGCAGATTTCTCAACAGAAATTCTATAAGCCACAAGGGAGTGGAATAACATTCTCAAAATATTGAAAGATAAAACTGTCCACAAAAAACATATTCTTTCCAGCATAGTTATCATTCAGATATGAAGGAGAAATAAAGGCTTTCCCAAGCAAACAAGAGCTGAGGGAGTTCATCAATACTAGACTTGCCTTACAGCTCTTCTACCTGAAACAAAAAGGCAAAAGTACACAAAATGTTGAGTAAGATGATAAATAGACAGACAGAATCAGAAAATTGAAACTCTAAATCAGACTAGGTTTTTTAAAGGAATAAAAATAACTATAACTACTTCAATTTGGTAACAAACAACATAAAAAGTGATAATTTGAAAAAAGCAAAAACATAAAATGAGAAGGGAAAAGGATGGAATTCAGAGGCAACTGAAGATCAGATGCTACAGGCAGGAAAAGGAATATTTTATCTATGAGATATTTTATACAAACCCGATGGTAACTACAAAACATAAATCTAGAGCAGAGACATTAAAAAAAAAAAAGGGAAACTGAGGAAAACATCATAGAAAACCACCAAACCAAAATGGCAGACAGAAACAAGGAAAAAGAAACATGGAGATATAGAGCAAACAGAAAACAAAAAATAAAATGGCAATACTAAGTCTTCATTTATCAATAATCATTTACATTTAGTAAATGAATAGAATTCTCCAATCAAAAGACAGAGTAGCTGGATTGATTAATAAATAACAACCAACTACACACTGCCTCAGAAGACTCATCTCGGTTCTTAAGACAAACATAGGCTCAAAGTGAAGAGATAGGAGACAATACTCTAAGCTAATAGCAGCCAAAAGAAAGCAGGTATAGCCATTTTCATATCAAAGAAAATACACTTCAAGCCGAAACAGGTAACAAGAGACAAAGATGGACAGTGTACAATAATAAAAGAGATAATTCATCAAGAAGACATAACAGTGATTAAAATATGCACCTAACATATATAAAACAATTATTAACAGAAAGGGAAAAATTGACAGCAACAAAATAATAATAGGGCACTTTAACACCACACTTACATAAATGGATGACTCATCTAGAAAGAAAGTCAACAAGGAAACAGCAGCCTTAAATGAAACATTAGACCACATAGGTTTCATAAGATGTACAGAACATTCCATCCAAATGCTGCAGAATACACTTTCTCAAGTGCACATGGAACTCTGTCAAGAATAGACCATATGCTGGGATTCAAGTCTCATTAAATTTAAGTAGATTTAAATCATATCAAGTGTCTTTTCCAACCACAATTGTATGAAACTGGAAATCTACTACAAGAAGAAAGATAGAAAAATCACAAATATGTGGAGACTGAACAACATTCTACTGAACAACTATTGGGTCACCAAAGAAGTTAAAGGAGAAAGAGAAAAAAAAATACCTGAAGACAAATGAAAATGAAAATGGAAAATACAAAATATACGGGATAAAGTAAAAAGGGTACTAAGAGAGAAGTTTATAGCAATATAGGTCTATCTCAAGACAAGAAAAAGCTCAAATAAACAGTCTATCCTTACATCTAAAGGAACTAGAAAAGGAAGAACAAATGAAGCCCAAAGTTAGAAGAAAGGAAATAATAAAATCAGAGCAGAAATAAATAAAATAGAGACTATAAAGATAAAAGATCAATAAAAATAAGAGCAGGTTCTTTGAAAAGATAAAATTGACACACCATTAGCTAGACTCACTAAGAAAAATACAGAGAAAGCTCAGATAAATAAAATCAAAAATGAAAGAGATGAAATTAAAATAGATATCACAGAAATACAAACGATTATATGAGAATACTAAGAATACCTATACATCAACAAATTGGACAACGTAGAAGAAATGGATAAATTTTTAGAATCATACAACTTTCCAAGACTGAATAATGAAGAAAGAGAAAAAGTGAATACACTGATCACTAATAAGAAGATTGAAAAAGTAATCAAAAACCTCTGAAAAAAATAAGTCCAGGACCAGACAGCTTCATAGGTGAATTCTACCAAACATTCAAAGAAGATACAATACCTACCTTCACATGTTTCCAAAAAATTGAAAAGAAGTTTCTAACTCATTTTACAAGGCCAACATTACCCTGATACTAAAACCACACGAAAACAACACAAAAAATGAAAATTACAGGCCAATATCTCTGATAATGTAGATGGAAAAATCCTCAACAAAATACTAACAAACCAAATACAACAATACATTAGAAGAAACATACATGATCAAGTAAGATTTATTACAGGGATGTTTCAACATTCACAAATCAATCAACATGATATACCACATTAACGAAGTAAAGGATAAAAATCATATGAATATCTCAATAGATGCAGAAAAAGCATTTGATAAGATTCAACACCAATTTATGATAAAAACTCTCAATAAAGTGCATATAAAATACCTCAACATAATAAAGGCTGTATATGACAAACCCACACCTAACATCACACTCAAAAGTAAAAAACTGAAAGCTATCCCTAAAAAGATCAGGAACAAGACAAGGATGCCACTCTCACCACTCTTATTCAATACAGTATTGAAAGTTCCAGTCAGAGCAAAAGGAAGGAAGAAAGAAATAAAACTTTTACTACTGAAATTTGTAGGTGACATGATTTTTTATATATATATTAAAAACCGTAAAGACACTATCAAAATACTATTAGAAATAATAAATGAATACAATATAGTTGCAAGGTATAAAATTGATACACAAAAATCTGTTGCATTTTTATATGCTAACAATGAGCTAGCAGAAAGAGAAATTAAGAAAACAATCCCATTTACAATTGCAACAAAAAGAATAAAATACCTAGGAATAAATTTAAGCAAGGAGGCGAAAGAACTATATACTGAAAACTATAAGACCTTGTTGAAATAAACTGAAGAAGACACAAAGAAAAGGTAAGAGAGTCCACGCTCATGGATTGGAAGAATTAACATTGTTAAAATGTCCATATTACCTAAAGTAATCTACACTTTCAATCCCTATCAAAATTCCAATGACATTTTTCATGGAAATAGAATTAAAAATCCTAAAATTTATATAGAAATAAAAAAGACCCGGTAGCCAAAGCAATCCTGAAAAAAATGTACAAAGCTGGAGTTACCACAATCCCTGATTTCAAACTGTACTACAAAGCTATCAAAACTACACTAAAAAAATAGACTACAAAATAATCAAACGGCATGGTATAGTCAGAAAAATAGACACAGATCAATGGAACAGAATTGAGAACCCAGAAATAAATACACACATATACAACAATTAATTTATAGCAAAGGAGCAGAGAATATAAATGGGAAAACGACAGACTTCAATAAATGGTGCTGGAAAATCTGAACCGCCTCATGCAAAAGAATAAAACTAGACCACTGCCTTATACCATACACAAAAATCAACTCAAGATGTATTAAAGACTTGAATGTAAGACCAGAAACCATATAACTTCTAGAGGAAAACAGAGGCAGTGTGCTCTTTGACATTGGTCTTAGCAGTCTTTCTGAATATGTCTCCTCAGGCAAGGGAAACAAAATCAAAAATAAACAAATAGGACTACACTGAACTAAAAAGCTTCTGCACAGCAAACAATCAACACAATGAAAAGACAACCTACCAAATAAAAGATTATATTTGCAAATCATATATTCAGTAAGGAATTAAAATCCAAAATATATAAAGAACTCATACAACTCAACAACAACAAAATAACCTGATTAAAAATGAGCAGAAAATCTTAACAGACATTTATCCAAAGAAGACATACAAACGCCCAACAGGCATATGAAAAGACATTCGACATCACTAATTATTAGGGAAATGCAAATCACAACCACGATGAACTATCACCTCATGTCTGTTAGAATGGCTATTATCAAAAAAGCAAGAAATGACACATGTTAAGAGAGGGTGTGGAGGAAAGGGAACCCTCCTACATTGTTAGTGGGAATGTAAATTAGTGCAGCCTCTATGGAAAAAAAAAGTATGGAGATTCCTCAAGAAACTAAGAATACAGCTACCATATGATCCAGTTATTCCATTTCAGGCTACCTATTCAAATAATAGGAAAACACTAAGGTGAAAAGATATCCACACCCCTATATTCATCACAGCACTATTTACAGTAACCAACACATGGAAACCACTTAGGTGTTCATCAGTGGATGAATGCAGAAAGAAGATGTGGCATATACATACAATGGAATACTACTCAGCCATAAAAATAGATGAAATCTTGTCATTTGTGACAACATGGATGGACCATGATGGTATAACGCTAAGTGAAATAAGTCAGAAATGACAAATACCATATGATTTCACTCATGAGTGGAATATTCAACAACACAAAATAAATGAACACACCAAACCAAAGAAAAACAAACACATAGATACAGACAACAGAGTAGTGGTTACCAAAGGCAAAAGGGGGTTTAGGTGAAATGGGTAAAGGGGGGATCAACTGTATAGAGATGAATGAAAACTAAACTTTTGGTGGTGAACGCACTGTAGTATATACAGAAGTCAAAATATAATGGTGGTCACATGAAACTTATATAGTGTTATAAACCAATGTTACCACAATTTTAAAAAAAAAGAAAGCTGCAGTGACTCTGGAATATTGGACAAAACTGAGACCGGAACAAAGACTGCTACCTAGGATAAAGAAGTTTACTTCAAAAAATAAGGAGATGGATTCATCAGGAAGACCTGATGTGCTAAATAATTTCAAGTGCACACAAAAGACTTACCACATTCTGCATCATAAAATGTTATAAATTTTTAATTATTCAAGTCATACAAAATATGTTCCATGACCATAATGATTTAATAGATATCAATAAGAGAAAGATCTCTAGAAAATCCCCAAATATTCAGAAACCAAATAACATACTTCTAAATATCTCATGAGTCAAAGAACAAATCTAAATTGAAATTTGCAAGTATTTTGCAGTGAATAACACAGCATATAAAAATTTCCAGGCTATCTCTAAAGCAGTACTTCTGGAAAATCTAAAGCACTAAAGAAGAAATATCTCAAATCAAAGACCTCAGATTTCACCTTAAAACATATGAAAAAGACAAGCATATAAAACCCAAAGTAAGAATCATAAAGGAAATAATAAAAATTAGTGCAGATACCAAAAAAGTAGAAAACAAAAACAATTTTTAAAATCCAATAAAATTAAAACTTGGCTTTTTGAGATCTTGATAAATACATCTATCAAGGTATTGATATAAGATATTGATAAATATTTTATCATGCAGATGATATAAAAAAGAAAGAAGACACAAATTAACAACATCAGGAATGATGGAATAAATAATAGGTTGGATATTGGGAAAAAAACAGTATCATGAATGATGGGAGACACTACTATAGACACTATAGAATTAAAAGAATAATAAAGAAAGTCACCAAAGGAAAATATTTAATTGGATTACCTCAAATTTAAACATTTTTACAACAGATAATACCATGCAAAGAATGAAGACAACCCACAGAATGGGAGAAAACATTTGAAAAAATCATGTATCTGACAAGGAACTTACATCTAGCCTATGTTACTTAATGTTGAAAAACCAAACGGTGCTCCTCAGATAAGGATTAAGACAGGATGTCCACGCTCACTATTTCTATTCAACATTGTACTAGAGGTTCTAGGCAGTGCAATCAGGGAAGGAAAAGCAAAGCATAAAGATTAGAAAGGAACATGTAAAAATCTTTATTCACAGCAAAACATGATTGTCTATGTAGGAAATCCAATGAACGCTACAAAAAGCTACTAGAACTAATATATGAGTTTACTAAGGTGCAGGATGAAAGATCAGTACATAAAAACCAATTGTATTTCTCTATTCTGTCAACAAATAATCAGAATTTCAAATTTTTTTAAAATACCATTTACAATGGCATAAAAAGTATGAAATATTATATTTAAGGATAAGTCTGACCAAAGATGTAAAAGATCTATATATGAAACACTAAACAATTCAACATAGCACTGGAAGTCCTAGCCAGAGCAATTAGGTAGGAAAAGGAAAAAAAAGGAAACTAAATCGGAAAGAAAGGAATAAAATTTTCTCTACTTGCAGTGGACATGATATTATATATAGAAAATCCCTGGGGCTTCCCTGGTGGCACAGTGGTTGAGAATCTGCCTGCTAATGCAGGGCACACGGGTTCGAGCCCTGGTCTGGGAGGATCCCACATGCTGCGGAGCAACTGGGCCCGTGAGCCACAACTACTGAGCCTGCGCGTCTGGAGCCTGTGCTCCGCAACAAGAGAGGCCGCGACAGTGAGAGGCCTGCGCACCGCGATGAAGAGTGGCTCCCGCTTGCCGCAACTACAGAAAGCCCTAGCACAGAAACGAAGACCCAACATAGCAATCAGTCAATCAATCAATCAATAAATCTTTAAAAAAAAAAAAAAAAAGAAAATCCTAAAGATTCCACACAAAAATAACCTGTTAGAACTAGTAAACAAACTCAGTAAAGCTGTAGGATACACAAACAATACACAAAATCAGTTGTGTTTCTACTCAGCAAATACAAAGTAGTGAATTCCTGTTAAACTATAACATGGATGAATCTTAAAACAATTATACTATGAGAAAAGAAACCAGACAGGAAAGAGCAAATGCTGTATGATTTCATTTACATCAAATTCTTTAAAAATGCAAAACTACATGGACAGAAAACAGATTAATGGGTGCCTTTGGTAGGGGAGATGGAGAAAAGTCCAGAGGAATTACAAAGGGGAATGAGGAAACTTTTGAGAGTGATGAATATTTTCATTAACCTGATTGTGCTGATGGCTTCACTGGTATATACATATGTCCAAATGTCTCAAATTCTACACTTTAAATATGTGTAGTCTATGCCAATTACAACTTAATAAAGAGGTTTTTAAAAATTAAACTAAAAGCAAAGAGAAAAAAGTTCCTATGAAAATTTAATTTAACAGGAAATATAATCAACATCTGGGAATAAGCCAGGATTAGATTAAAATGCAATAATAAATTATTTAATTGATGAGAATACTGAAAAGTTTTGGTCATTTACATTTACCTTTAAAGATCACTCTATCAGAAAAATCTGCTTTATCCAATTAGGGCTTCATAAGTCCAACTATATTAACAAAAGACTTATTTTTAAAAAATCAACATCTGATTTTACAATCTAACAACTATAATATTTTACTCTTGGCTTCTGATTTTCAGCATAAATTCACAGTAGTTTGGAAATTCAATTCTAATTGATGTTCTTCATTTTAAGATTTATGAGTATTTTGTATCAGGGAATTCTGAAATATAAGCACTTAACATTTTGTAATACATAATATACTTTAAATAGCATAAGTAATTCAATTTGCATGTTTAAATCCATCATTCAATGTAGAATGAGTATAAACAAATCTCACCTTCTCTGTTATCAGATTTCTGTATTTTATGTTGACTGAGAAATAATTATGTAGTGCATAGGAAAGATTCCCAAAGGTAAAATACAGCCCTCTTACAAACTGCCAGGTATTTGTGTTTTTTATATGAAACATTGTGGGCTAGAGGCCATAGGGTATATTCAGTGGTATACAAAGTATCTTCTGCCCTCAAATAGTTAACAATCCAATAGAGGAAATGAAATTAACACATAATAGAAAAATCGGTAGGTGAACAGATAAAAGTAAGTAATGTAATTAAGTGGCCAGTGAGTAATCTTCCTAAATTCAGAGAAGCCAAAGTGGTTTGGGATGGTTTCCATGTGATGATGAGACGGAAGTTTATCACATGGTACCATAACTGAATATTTACTTGTCAGATTCCCTGTTATAATGTAAACTCCGTGAAAGCAGAGATTCTGTCTTCTTATGAGCTGAGCACTAAAGACATAGGTGCCTAGTTCAATGCCAGTACACAGCATATACTCAATAAACAGTTGGTGAATAATGTATAAATAAACCTTGAAACTTTTAAGCATATACGATTTGAATACACTAATAAGACAATTTAATTTTTGGCAGAGCCAACAGCATTAAGCAAAAGCACATGATTAGAAAAGCAAGAGTGATTCAACGAGACTGGGCATGCCAATGTACCCGGAGGGCAAGATGCATGCACAGCAGTCAGAAGATATAGAACTGGAGTGGTTAGTACAACCCCAACTGAGATTGAAGGTAATACCACAAGTTAGGGGGCTGAAAATAATGCACATACGAGCCAAGGAAAACCTAAGCCAGGATATGGACAGTGGAAAAGGAAACTCGTTATAACCCAACATCCACTAGAAAGGAGGAACTCTGCTGGCTTCAGCAGTACATACTCAAATTAGAGTAATACAGAGAAAATTAGCATGGTCTCTCAGAAAGGATGACATGCAAATTCAGGAAGCATTCCATATTTCATAAAAGCAGCATGTGTTGACTGAATTGAGAGGAACCATAAAAATAAGTCAAGAATGACCAACCCCTTCAACTCTGGGTAACAAGAAACAGAGTGGTGCCTTTTCAACATAGGACGGGGGATTCATTTTGATAGGAAAAATATGAGTTATGTTTTAATATTAAACTTAGATTTTTGCACATCAAACAAGAAATTTCAAGGAGAAAGTGTAAGATTTTAAAACAGACCACTGAAGAGATCGGAATTAGATAGATTTTCTCACCGAAGACATAAATCAGAGCTTTTGGCTGAATCTAGAATAGCAAATCTGAGTTGTAGTAAACATCCGTAATATTGAAGGAAACTGGAAAGAAAAGAAAATGACTAATGGGAGAAGAAGACAGACACTCAGAATGTTGCAGCACTAAGGAGACTAAAGAGTAGTCCTAAGGCAGGGGCTGATAATAGTGGAAATACTATGAGACGATTAAGGAGAAGGCTGTGACCACCACGGAAGACATCAGCTACCTTTGAGAACGTAAATCAGGAGTGAACATCCAGTTCTTAATTTTAAAGGAGAACAAATGGTGAAGAATTTGATGAAGATATAGTACTGCCTCAGGAAGTGTGGATATCAAAGAAAATTTTAGTGCTTAGCAATAACAGCAGAGTAAAATAGGGAATTGTGTGTATATGTGTATAGACCAGGAAGGGGAAGGAGGTGTCAGGAGAGTGGGAACTGGTGCACATTTTAAACACAAGAGAATATACTAATAATCAGAATCCAAAAATAAAATAATTTAATTGGCAGACTGCATAACCAGATGGTGACTTTTTTAAAAGTATTTCTTCCACATCTCTTTAGACCTGCTCTGTCCAAAGCGGTAGCCACCAACTACATGTGGCTATTTAAATTTAAATTAATTAAGTTAAAAATTAAGTTCCTCATTCACACCAGCTACATTTCAAGTGCTCCACAGCGACACATAGCTAGTGGCTACCATATTTGACAACACATATTTAGAATATTCTCCAAATCTCAGAAATTCCTATTAGAAAGACCATGGTCTTTTGAAAGCATGTAAATTAACTATGAATGTCCCTGAAATGTTTTAGTATTATAATGGAATAATGTATTCATCCTCTTTGGTTCTTCTTCTCCAAAGTAACCACAAGCTCGTGCATGCACACACACATACAGCATTTTACTATGAAAGACATAAATTATAAACAGAATCCAACTCGCACAGAACCATAAGCTTGATTACAAATCCCTAGAAGTACTACATAGCTGGTGAATGTTTTCTTTTTTAGCTCTTTTTCCTGACACATCAATATATCAAGCATTTTCAATAAACACACTTCACAGATGGGTTTCACAGATGGGCAGACTGAGGCCTAAAGTGAGGAACACGTATCAGGAACAGTTATGAGGAATGTCAGTTGCTCCAGTGTGTTTCTCTCTGAGGATTCTCTTCTCAGCCGCCAGAGCTCAGTCTGCTCCCACCCCATGCACTTCTAGAGGTAGCATTTCCTTTGCTCTCCGACAGTTGTCAAAAACCTCACGCACAGGCTATGTCAGATGCTAGATGAGAAATCAACAATAGATACTTCCTAGTAGCTGTGTACTCTGTATGCAGGTGGATATTTCATCTGACACAATCATCCACCGCACTATTATGGCATACAAATGCACTTGAATGTCCAGGTTTATATTGCTTTTCTGCCAAGGAGCCAAACAAAAACTCTTCAAAAAAAGCATCTTCTTCAGTTTCTCCTTTCTAGTCACTACAAATGCCATTACTCATATTTATTTACATGTGTTTATTTTCTTATTTTTTAAACAAATTTATTTATTTATTTTTGGCTGCGCTGGGTCTTCATTGCTGTGCGCGGGCTTTCTCTAGTTGCGGTGAGAGGGGGCTACTCTTCGTTGTGGTGGGGGGGCTTCTCATTGCGGTGTCTTCTCTTGTTGCAGAGCATGGGCTCTAGGCGCGCAGCCTTCAGTAGCTGTGGTGCACAGGCTCAGTAGTTGTGGCTCACGGGCTCTAGAGCACAGGCTCAGTAGTTGTGGCGCACGGGCTTTTGCTCTGCAGCATGTGGGATCTTCCCGGACCAGGGCTCAAACCAATGTCCCCTGCATTGAGAGGCGGATTCTTAACCACTGCACCACCAGGGAAGTCCCTGCATGTGTTTAATAAAGTTACATTCATAAATGCATCCAGAGTGTACTCCAGCAAATCATAAAAACAGACCGGAATAATAAAAGGACATTTTGAAGGGATGGGAAGGATGATAAACATGGAAAAAAAAACAACTAAGAATAACTCCACTTTCCCAACTTTCCACAGTGGAAGACTGGATTTTTCTGGCCTATGACTCCCAATCAAGTTCTCTTTGGCATTTTAGGAACTTGTGAGGATAAAGATAGACAATAGTATTTGACAAATTTGAATTATAATTCTTGATGATTTTTTTAGACTTTCTTCTCTTTGTCCATTGTGTTGACATCACTGTACCCACCCAGGTAAACAATATGGGCAGCTACTAACAAAAGGGAACAGTCTCCACGATTCACTGGAATTATTATCTGATTGATCAAGACTGTTCCCACCAACCCCTGTCCAATAACTCACATGATTATCCTCCTCACATTCTTAAGTACTTCCCAGGTACTTAAGTACCTCCTTGGTACTTAAGTACTTCCTTCTTTCAAGAGACTCATGATCCCCTAAGAAGTCTTTGTTTCAGAGAGCAGGTTTAGCAAATAATTTTTTTCACCCCTATCCCCCGCTTCCTGTCACTTCCACTCAGATCACAGCTCAAATATCATCTCCACAATGAGGTCTTGCTTGGCCATCCCCTCTGCAACAAACTATCACTAACTCACTGTCACATCATCATACTTAATTTTCATCACAGCACTTACCGTTAGGGGAAGTTATCTTTATATAGGTCCATAATATGTTTGTTCAGTGTATGTCTTCCCTGGTTATAATTTGAGCTTCATAAAAGCAAGAATGCATCTGTTTTGCTTACCATACTGTGACTGCCATATTCTGGGCAGTCATATATCTACTTAAAATCCAACTGAGTCTCCAGACCCAAACTCTAGTGCACAGTGAATTCAAGGGCTAGAGATACACACATTAAATGACACCAAAAGGAAACAATCAAGCATATCAAAATGTGGGAGATTATACATAGTAACTGACTTGAACTCTTCAATACATCAGTGTCATGGTGAAAACAAAGTGGAGGGATTATCTGAGGAAGATTTAGATGTTCAATGATTTATGGAATTGTTATTTTCTTAGAAATGACAATGACACTGTGATAATTTAGCCAAATGTCCTTATTCTTAAGAGATCCATGCTGAATTATTAATGGCTGAAATTTTTAAATATCTGCAACTTAAATTTTCAAATGGAATGTTGAAACAGTGTGTGTGTGTGTGTGTGTGTGTGTGTGTGTAGACAGAGAGAGAGAGAGAATGAGGAAACGTAGATAGTAAATCTTAAAGGATATTATATAGGTCTTTATTGTACTTGTCTTTTGACTTATTTCTTATGAAAATTTTCAAAGTTGGGAAAAACAGCATTTGAATAAATGACTAGCTAGATAAAAAGGTAGCAAGTTCCTATTGATTCTAGCCTACCTAACATCAAGTACTCAGGATGCACTATTGTTCCAATTTTTCATGATAAGAATGTTTATTTACACTTACTTAATAGTCTAAGCCATCGGTCTCTTGACTTTTAACAAGTTGTATGTCCTTTATACCACTTGGTTCAATGATAATCCTTATAGAATAAGAGCCCAGATGTCAGGAATCATGCCAATCAATTCACTTCCAATGCCCATACTAGAGTGTCAAACACAGAATGATGATTTATAAATTACTGGAGGAACAAAAATATATGCAGATCAACTGCCCATTTAGGTAAGTCATGCATCTTGAGCATCTAGATAGAGATCTTGGAACCAGTCCCAAGAGGGCTGTCCATGAAAGGGAAAGTAACACTGTAAAATGAAGTAAGTGCCGTTCAGTTCCCAAATGTTTACACTGCAACTTATGCCAAGCCTACTTCAAACACCATGGTCACGGAAAAGGGCATCTTGCAGTGCCCAACATGGCATAAAGAAAACTAATGTATTCCCATTTCCTTTGACTTTCCCAGATTGCTCACTAGAATACAAAATACAAGACAGCGAGAGTTTGACTATTTGTTCACAATGCTGTATTGTCAGTGCCTAAAAAGAGTGCCCAGAATTTGTTAGATACCCAATAAATATTTGTCGAATGAATTAATGAATCAAATTCCAGTAAAACAATGGTTCTCCAATGTATGCATACATCAGAATCACCTGAAACATTTGCTAAAACACAGATTGCTGGACCTTACTCCTAGAGTTTTTGATTCAGTAATTCTGGAGTGTGGCCCAAGAGTGTGCATTTCTAACAAACTACTACGTAATGCTAATGCTACTGCCCTGGGGACCACATTTTGAGAAGCACTGCCATAGGAAATATCTCTTTTAAATTTCCCCTTGCTTCAGAAAGCTTCTGCTGCTTCAGAAACACAGTACTATGCAGTCCTTTTATATAAGATACTTAAGGTACCTCACTGTTTATTTGACCAATAATCTTCTTATGGTGTTATAGAAACATTTGAGTTTAGATTAGTCAAAATTCAGACACTTTCCCATCAATCAAGCCAAATATTTACCATAGGTATTTTTCTCCCTGCCAGGAAAGCTAGAATTCTATATTAGCAGCTCAGTATACTACTCCTCCAGCTCATATTTGTGTATTTGGAAGAAGTCTGGGAAAATATACACTATCTCTTTGCAGCACGATTGCTCTGTGAAGCATGTCTGCCCCCAGAGAAATCAGGTGCCTCGTGCACAGCAGAAATTTATGTTAAAAAAAGTCTGTTTACGAGAAGCGAATGTGTAACCCAAATTTATCTCCCAGTGACAACTTCAGAATCTGAAAATTTCCAACTTCTCCCCTTGTGAGTTGCTTGAAATTGCTGTTTTTCAAGTCAAGAACACCTGTTTAGTGTTTTTCTGCTTGCCCTCCCTGGTAAATGAAGCCGCTAGGAAAACAGCATCTGAAGGTTTTAATGAATAAGACACACAAAGTATTGACAGATTTCAACACATTATACAACCCTTACCCTGTCCTCCTAATGAGGTAAGATCAAAAAGGAAGAAAACAGTTGTGATATTGGGCTCTGGAGTTTGCTTTTAAACTGCTGCAAATGAGCTCAGATCGAGCACCATTCTACTGGGTACAGCCATAAGCAATTTGCACATTGCTGTGAAGTAACATACACAAACATGACTTTGGTAAGTGAACAACTACAGGTTTGATGTTCAGCATCAGGCACTCTTCCAAACAACTTTCCATCTCAACTATATGACACTCTAGCAATCAAAATTCCACTTGTGCTTTTACCACTGGGTCAGATGCAACTACAAAGCAAAGAAAATCACAAAAACAAACAACCAAAAAGCCTGAGCCTCTTATTGAATCATATTCTACTTGAATAGTTATTGAATACCTACTCTGTACAAAGTACAGATTTTGAGAACATAAAAGGAAAATATTAGTTATGGCTTGGTGGGATGAGGAATCAGTGAAGGCTTCAGGTGATATAACCTTTATTCATTCCCTAGTATACTGTTATAAAGCACCTACTTTGTGCTAGTTACAGACCTAGGTGCAAATATTTATTTGATGGCCACAGTCCCCATATGTCTTTGTGCAGCTTGGTCTCGTCACAGCAACAAACAAACAGGTCAACAAATAAATGGATATGTAACTACAAGTTAAGAAAAGTACACCAAAAGAAGTGAACAGAAGGCCTTTCATTCAACCACCATTTGCTGTACAAGTGCAGTAAGTCACGTCCTGTGGCTTGAAGGGTGGATGCAATTTTGAGAACGAGATAAGGAAAAATTGAGGAAAGAAGGTTAGTATGGTAGTCTATGTAGATTGAAAAACATGAGGAAATATATAAGATAGAAAATTACAAGTGAGTCTTCAAATAGAAGTGAGATCTTAGAAGGCTTTGAACTCCATACAAGGGAGTATAAATTTTATTCTCTAGTACAGAGGCCTATGAATTGGGGTTTACAAAATAATTAAACCATTGAGGGGAGGAAGAACAAATCAGAATATCTATTTACATTTCTTATCTAAAAATTGTAAGACAAAGATCACTATAGCTTCCTTACTTGACCCATATGTTGGATAGACATGAAATTTTGAAAGGAATCTTGACAGAGCAGGTCATTTCCTTCAACCTTGCCCTCATCTGCAGTGCTTGTATAACTGCCCTGAGATGTTAGATAATGTGAATATGTTTAACTAGTAGAGATCTTATAATACTTTATAATAAGATAAGCACTCATCAAGAACATCTTATATATCACTCAGATGTTTGTTGGTTACCTTAATGAAGAGTATTTAAAAGAGTTGTAGAGTTGTCAAATTAAAGATGAATTATACATTTTTTAGAGAAATAAATTCCAATTTTTCAGGCCTCTTCTATGACAATAGATTTAAAATATCATACATGCCTTAACTGTCCCTTGAAGGTAAATGTTAATATTTTAATGACTAAGAAAGTAACTTATTTGGGGAGAGAAAAAAAGCTATGGAAAAAACATTTAAAATATTAATGTTTGCGAATTTTCCCATTTAAAATTTTTGTTACCTAAGTAACTGAAGTATGTCACATAGTTAAATACATATCAATACATTTAAATTTGGGAATGGAATTTTCTAGCTTGAACACAAATCTTCTAAATGAGTTTCAGACTGTTTAGAGCCATTTGTTAATATAAAAATGTTTGACTGATTACTGTGCAAGATTAATTAATCTGCAAGCAAAACTGACTAATGTTAAAGAAGGTAGAAATTTACATGTCAAATTTCAGTGAAAAACAAACTTTCATATAACTGGCAAAGCAGATTGAAAATGAGTATCATGACAGTGTAGTAAACAATGTATTCTCTCGTATGTATATTATGAGGCAACTTTTTTTCATTAATAACATCTATAACAAGTATCAAAATAATCTAGATGTAGTCTAAGATATTCAATATATTAAAGTGTTAAGCCAGCAGTTCCATAAAATTATGGTGCATAACTTCATCACATTTCTCTCACTGATAATATTAATAATTTTACTAAGAAATGGGAATTTTGTACTATACACAAAATTTTTAACTATCTTAAAAGCTTGTTTATTTCATCTTTTGCACATATTTTTGAAAATTTTACATATGTGTATAAGTTTATAAAACACTAGTACAATAGCATATGAACAAAAATTATAATTAAATAAAAACATTAATGTGTACATAAATTTGTATAAATAGGCTGCATAATCAAAAGAGCTTGGGGAATACTGCCTTACTGAAAATGCTGCCAATGAAGCTTTTTGAGGACAGATAAAATACTCTACACTAGACTTTATGGAGATGAGTCTGCCAATGGAGATTAGGATGTCTGGAGAGATGAGAAACTAATGGCAGAGAAGAAAGTCAAAGGCTATTGCAATGATCCTAATAAATGGGCCTGAAATAAAAGATTCACTTGGTAATCATGAAAGAAGGAATGGATATGATAGTTATTGTGACAGGCAGAATAATGGCTCCTCAAATATAGCAATATCCTGATTCCTAGAACCTGTGAATATATTATTTTAAGTGGAAAGAGAGAATTAGCATTGCAGATGGAATTAAGGTTGCTAATCAGAAAACCTTAAAATAAAAAGCTTAACATGGACTATCTTGGTGGGCCCAGTGTAGTCACAAGGGTCCTTAAATGTGGAAGAGGGAGGCAGAAAAGTCTTTGGCAGAGTGATACAACATGAGAAAGACTCAATCATATGTCTCCGGCTTTGAAGATCGAAGGGGCCAACAGTCAAAGAATGCAGGCAGACTCCAGGAGATGGAAAAGGGCATGAAAATGAATCCCTTAGAGCCTCAAGAAAGAACACAGCATAGCCAACATCTTGATTCTACTCCAGTGAGACCAATTTTGGACTACTGACCTCCAAAACTATAAAATAATAAATTTGTGTTGTTTTAAACCAGCAAGTCCATGGCAATTTGTTACAGAAAACTGGAAAACTAATATATGTATTATGAAAGAAACATGATGCATAGTAGCTGGAGGAAAGACTAAGAAGTTAAAGATGACTTGGATGTTTAAAGCTCTGAAGACTCCAAGGGTAAGGTTAACAATTACAGAATCAAAGAAGAAAGGAGCCAAAACAGAGGTGGGGAGTATGTTAAAAATAATATTGTAAAACCATCTAGAGTTCTAGTTCTATATTGTGCTCTTAATAAATATTAATCAGTTATAATAAAGAAACTGTTCACCACTTCAGTAAAATTTTTAATAACCAATGTCACATTAAACTTTTACAATAAAATATTTAATTGTTAAAATTTTGGAGACAATGCAAAAGAAATCAGGCATCTGCTTGACCAGTGATCAAATGCTATCCTATTTGGAAACCTATCCCAAACATAATCTCAGTATCAAGAAAAAGGGTGCAATACTTGCACTAATACTAATCATTGTTTTTATCTTTGACTCCTTTTTTCTCCTGCCTTTAATGTGTTGTATTCCTATAAATAACAAGGTGCTTCAGTACCTAAATTTAATGCACTAATAACTTGATATTGCTTTGGAATAGAAACAAGAAATTATTAGAGGGGTTGAAATGGATTAGTCTAGTAAATGTACAACAGATGTCTCTTTTCTGTTTTTCGTGTCATGTCCTCTGAGCTACTCACTGAACTGCCTGGTTAGAGGACCAGTGAAAACTGGATGCTACTGGAACCCAACAAGCAAGTTCAACTCTGGATTAGATAATGGGGCAACACACGGGGTTTTTAGATGCTGACAGAACACTTGCTGTTGAATGAACACAGACTTAAGGAGAGCACTAAAGTGAACAGTCACTGTGTTGTAGAGCTCTCCATTTTACTTCTTGGCTAGAAAATCTGGGTGGTGTTCAACTCAAAAATTCTCCATATGCTAGTAGTTGGCAAGATGCTACAAGAGCATGTAAACGTATATACTCTCTGACCCTGTAATCATACTTCTAGTACTCTATACTGAAGAACTAATCAGGTGTAGGAGTGTGTGTGTGTATGTGTGTATGTGGGTGTGTGTGTGTGTGTGTCTATGAGAAAAATTTCTACAAATGTTCATTCAGTTTTGCCTTTCTATATTTCCTTCACCCTCCTCCAGTTTCAAGCAATGGCCAGGCTATTTTTGCTTCCTCAACTGAGGTATTTTTCAGGGCAAAAAGCAAGAGAAGCCCAAGTCTAGAGTTCTTACTATAGGTGGAGATTCATAGAAGAAATAATGCTAGGTGTGGGAAGGGAGGGAGGGAACAAAATTAAAAGCCAAAGAAATAAGAGAAATTTCCTCAGACCAGAGTAAGGAGTGAGTACTGTGAGTATTTATTTATATATACACATCTCAGTTTTTACCCAACCAAGGAACTCAGATTTTCAACTCCAGCTCTGCCACTGACAGGGTGGGTAACCCTAGTTAAACCCTGTTCCACATTCTGAGGTTACATCAGTGAACAAGACAGACAAGCCCTATCTTTATGGAACTTACCTCCTCTTAAAAGACAAAATAAAATAAATAACTCATTCTGCCCTAGCAATGATGTTACCCAAAACCTGGAAAAAAATCAGTTTAAAAAAAACCCTCAGTAGTGACACTGATGATGGAACTAGTTGACACATACATTAAATCAACTAATATAACAATGTTCAGTATTTAAAGGAAACTGGAATATAATGAGGAGAGAAACAGATGATATAAGATCTCAATGGAACTTTGAGACATGAAAAATACATTATCTGAAATGAAAGCTTCACTGGAAAGTCTCAATAGCAAATTGTACTCTGCAAATGAAAAAATCAGGGAACCTGAAAACATAGCAATAAAATGTATCAAAATAAAGCACAGAGGTAAAAAAGAGCAAAAACAAAAAAAAAACACAAAGAAAAACAGAACCATAGTAAACTGTAGGAAAATATCAAGCAGAATGGCAGCAAGAACAGAAAAATCATTTGAAGAAATAATGGACATAATTTTTCCAAATCTGATGAAAATTTTCAACACACAGATTCAAAAAGATCAACAAAACTCAAGCAGGCTAAATACAAAGAACACCATATCGATACACATAATAATCAAATTGCTTAAAAAAAAAAGCGATAAAGAGAAAATCTTAAAAGCAATCAGTGAAAAATACAGACAGATTATGTACAGAGAAGAAAAAAAGAAAGAAACATAAATGACTTCTCATCAGAGAATATGTAAACATAAAGACAACAGAATGACATCTTTAAAGAAAATAAAGAATATCAGCATTTGGCAAATCCCTAATAATAAATCTAGCCAATGATTATCTAGGCTACGAACATCCCATAAAGACAAACAACTTATCTCTTGTTGGAAGTACACAAACCACATATGTTTGTATTTTTGCCAAAAAAATAAGAACCTGAATCAGTTCAAACTTCTAAATGCAAAATACATGGTACATGGGAACATATTAAATAAAGTTTAATGGTTGCAATCAGCAAGATCCAGAATGAGGGAAATACTACAGAATAAGCAACACATTTCCTTAGCCAAATAAATCTCAAGAAAATAAAGACTTAAGAGACATATCAACCAAATTCAATGTGTAGATTTTAGTTACATTCTGATTTTAACAGATTAACTAATAAAAAATTTTGCACTAACTGGGTATTTAAGGATATTAAGGAATCAGATATTCATACTAAAATATTTATGGTACTTGCAAATTTGTTTGGGAGGAGGTGAAGAATACATACTGGTATAAATCAAACCACAGTGGCCATTAGTTGATATTTACTGTAGCTGGGTGAAGGGAACATAAGGGTTCATTGCTCTCTGCTTTTATTTATAAATTTTACGTAATAAAAAAATTTTAAGAACATGAAGCGAAAGAAATGCAATGTTTTTCATATATCTAAGTTTAAGGAATAAAAGTTATAGTCTCACAACATTGTAAAGCAACTATACTCCAATAAAAATTAATTTAAAAAAAAAAGAATGTTTCAGGTAAGCCCCCAGCAAAAAAAAAAGCCATATTCTCTATATGTATAGACATGTTATCTGTAGTGTTATAGAATGGAAATGGGGTGAGTAAGGATATAAAAATGTATATAATATGATCTCAATTTTTAAATATATAGGACTATTTACATATGCCTGGACAAGAGAGGAGAAAAAAAAGTAAAAAAGAATGCCAAAATATTAGCTGTAATTATTTCCAAGCAGAATTATGAAAGATTTATTTCATTAAAAAGTTTTTTCCAAACTTTCTATGTGACTTATTACTATAATTTAAAAAGTATAAAGTATTTGAAATAGAGACCAAAACAAGCACATCCAAAATCAAATTCATAGTAAGAGTTTGAGAAAATTAAGTCTACCCTTTACTTTGGAGTTGATGAATAAAGGGATAATCCAGAAATATTGTCATGATACCAGTGCATCTACTATGATGTCTTCTCCAGGCACATGTAACGCTTTCTTTCACTGTTTTCTGAAAGCACATTGTACGTGTCTCTTTTTTTATTGCTTCCTTATTGCATTATATTATCATTTTAAAGTGTCTCTCTTTCTTCTTTTGCTTAAATGCAAGCAAGACCTTTGTATCACAGCACTGACACATAGACGTTCCCTACATATATGTTAGAGAAATGAATGAGTTACTAATGTTCTTTTAAAAAAAAAAATAACAGCATGAAATTAACAGAAACTAGACAAAACAGGAACAAAACAGGAACTCTCCTTATACCACAGGATCTTTTGATGAGATCTATGAATCAATTGTTCAGGCTTTTAAATAAATATTCATTAAGCTTCAATCTTGTGCTAGGTAGATGGAGAAATTTTTTAAAACTCAGATTATCTGAGCTCAGGAATGAAGAGGAGGAACCAAGATGGCGGAGTAAAAGGACGTGCTCTCACTCCCTCTTGCGAGAACACCAGAATCACAACTAACTGCTGAACAATCATCGACAGGAAGACACTGGAACTCACCAAAAAAGATACCCCACATCCAAAGACAAAGGAGAAGCCACAATGAGACGGTAGGAGGGGCGCAATCACAGTAAAATCAAATCCCATAACTGGTGGGTGGGTGACTCACAAACTGGTGAACACTTATACCACAGAAGTCCACCCACTGGAGTGAAAGTTCTGAGCCCCATGTCAGGCTTCCCAACCTGGGGTTCCGGCAACGGGAGGAGGAATTCCTAGAGAATCAGACTTTGAAGCCTAGTGGGAATTGATTGCAGGACTTCGACAGGACTGGGGGAAACAGAGACCCCACTCTTGGAGGGCACACACAAAGGAGTGTGTGTATCGGGACCCAGGGGAAGGAGCAGTGAACCCAGGAGAGACTGAACCAGACCTACCTGCTAGTGTTGGAGGGTCTCCTGCAGAGGCAGGGGGTTGCTCTGTTTCACCGTGGGGACAAGGACACTGGCAGCAGAAGTTCTGGGAAGTACTCCTTGGCGAGAGCCCTCCCAGAGTCTGTCATTAGTCCAACCAAAGAGCCCAGGTAGGCTCCAGTGTTGGGTTGCCTCAGGCAAAACAACCAACAGAGAGGGAATCCAGCCCCACCCATCAACAGTCAAGTGGATTAAAGATTTACTGAGCTCTGCCCACCAGAGCAACAGTCAGCTCTATCTACCACCAGTCCCTCCCATCAAGCCTCTTAGATAGCCTCATCCACCAGAGGGCAGACAGCAGAAGCAAGAAGAACTACAATCCTGCAGCCTGTGGAACAAAAACCACATTCACAGAAAGATAGACAAGATGAAAAGGCAGAGGGCTATATACCAGATGAAGGAACAAGAAAAAACCCCAGAAAAACAACTAAATGAAGTGGAGAAAGGCAACCTTCCAGAAAAAGATTTCAGAATAATGATAGTGAAGATGATCCAGGACCTCGGAAAACGAATGGAGGCAAAGATCGAGAAGATACAAGAAATGTTTAACAAAGACCTAGAAGAATTAAAGAACAAACAAACAGAGATGAACAATACAATAACTGAAATGAAAACAACACTAGAAGGAGTCAATAGCAGAATAACTGAGGCAGAAGAACGGATAAGTGACCTGAAAGACAGGATGGTGGAATTCACTGCTGCGGAACAGACTAAAGAAAAAAGAATGAAAAGAAATGAGGACAGCCTAAGAGACCTCTGGGACAACATTAAACACAACAACATTCACATTATAGGAGTCCCAGAAAGAGAAGAGCGAGAGAAAGGACCAGAGAAAATATTTGAAGAGATTATAATCGAAAACTTCCCTAACATGGGAAAGGAAATAGCCACCCAAGTTCAGGAAGCGCAGCGAGTCCCATAGAAGATAAACCCAAGGAGAAACACGCCGAGACACACAGTAATCAAATTGGCAAAAATTAAAGACAAAGAAAAATTATTGAAAGCAGCAAGGGAAAAATGACAAATAACATAAAAGGAAACTCCCATAAGGTTAAGAGCTGATTTCTCAGCAGAAACACTACAAGCCAGAAGGGAGTGGAATGACATACTTAAAGTGATGAAAGGGAAGAACCTACAACCAAGATTACTCTACCCAGCAAGGATCTCATTCAGATTTGATGGAGAAATCAAAAGCTTTACAGACAAGCAAAAGCTAAGAGAATTCAGCACCACCAAACCAGCTCTACAACAAATGCTAAAGGAACTTCTCTAAGTGGGAAACACTTAGAGAAGAAAAGGACCTACAAAACAAACCCAAAACAATTAAGAAAATGGTCACAGGAACATACATATCGATAATTACCTTAAACATGAATGGATTAAATGCCCCAACCAAAAGACACAGGCTTGCTGAATGGATACAAAAACAAGACCCATATATATGCTGTCTACAAGAGACCCACTTTAGACCTAGGGACACATACAGACTGAAAGTGAGGGGATGGAAAAAGATATTCCATGCAAATGGAAATCAAAAGAAAGCTGGAGTAGCTATACTCATATCAGATAAAATAGACTTTAAAATAAAGAATGTTACAAGAGACAAGGAAGGACACCACATAATGATCAAGGGATCAATCCAAGAAGTAGATATAACAATTATAAATATATATGCACCCAACATAGGAGCACCTCAATATATAAAGCAACTGCTAACAGCTATAAAAGAGGTAATCGACAGTAACACGATAATAGTGGGGGACTTTAACACCTCACTTACACCAATGGACAGATCATCCAAAATGAAAATTAATAAGGAAACAGAAGCTTTAAATGACACAATAGACCAGATAGATTTAATTGATATTTAAGGGACATTCCATCCAAAAACAGCAGATTACACTTTCTTCTCAAGTGCACACAGAACATTCTCCAGGATAGATCACATCTTGGGTCACAAATCAAGCCTCAGTAAATTTAAGAAAATTGAAATCATATCAAGCATCTTTTCTGACCACAATGCTATGAGATTAGAAATCAATTACAGGGAAAAAAATGTAAAAAACACAAACACATGGAGGCTAAACAATACATTACTAAATAACCAAGAGATCACTGAAGAAATCAAAGAGGAAATCAAAAAATACCTAGAGACAAATGACAATGAAAACATGATGATCCAAAACCTATGGGATGCAGCAAAAGCAGTTCTAAGAGGGAAGTTTATAGCTATACAAGCCAACCTCAAGAAACAAGAAAAATCTCTAGTAAACAATCTAACCTTACACCTAAAGGAACTAGAGATAGAAGAACAAACAAAACCCAAAGTTAGCAGAAGGAAAGAAATCATAAAGATCAGAGCAGAAATAAATGAAATAGAAACAAAGAAAACAATAGCAAATATCAATAAAACTAAAAGCTGGTTCTTTGAGAAGATAAACAAAATTGATAAACCATTAGCCAGACTCCTCAAGAAAAAGAGGGAGAGGACTCAAATCCATAAAATTAGAAATGAAAAAGGAGAAGTTACAACTGACACCGCAGAAATACAAAGCACCCTAAGAGACTACTACAAGCAACTCTATGCCAATAAAATGGACAACCTGGAAGAAATGGAGAAATTTTTAGAAAGGTATAACCTTCCAAGACTGAACCAGGAAGAAACAGAAAATAGGAACAGACCAATCACAAGTAATGAAATTGAAACTGTCATTAAAAATCTTCCAACAAACAAAAGTCCAGGACCAGATGGCTTCACAGGTGACTTCTATCAAACATTTAGAGACGAGCTAACACCCATCCTTCTCAAACTCTTCCAAAAAACTGCAGAGGAAGGAACACTCCCAAACGCATTCTATGAGGCCACCATCACCCTGATACCAGAACCAGACAAAGATACTACAAAAAAAGAAAATTACAGACCAATATCACTCATGAATATAGATGCAAAAATCCTCAACAAAATACTAGCAAACAGAATCCAACAACACATTAAAAGGATTATACACCAGGATAAAGTGGGATTTATCCCAGGGATGCAAGGATTCTTCAATATATGCAAATCAATCAATGTGATACACCATATTAACAAATTGAAGAATAAAAACCATATGATCATCTCAATAGATGCAGAAAAAGCTTTTGACAAAATTCAACACCCATTTATGATAAAAACCCTCCAGAAAGTGGGCATAGAGGGAACCTACCTCAACATAATAAAGGCCATATATGACAAACCCACAGCAAACATCATTCTCAATGGTGAAAAACTGAAAGCATCTCCTCTAAGATCAGGAACAAGACAAGGATATCCACTCTCACCACTATTATTCAACATAGTTTTGGAAGTCCTAGCCACGGCAATCAGAGAAGAAAAAGAAATAAAAGGAATACAAATTGGAAAAGAAGAAGTAAAACAGTCACTGTTTGCAGATGACATGATACTGTACATAGAGAATCCTAAAAATGCCACCAGAAAACTACTAGAGATAATCAATGAATTTGGTAAAGTAGCAGGATACAAAATTAATGCACAGAAATCTCTTGCATTCCTATACCCTAATGATGAAAAATCTGAAAGAGAAATGAAGGAAACACTTCCATTTACCATTGCAACAAAAAGAATAAAATACCTAGGAATAAACCTACCTAGGGAGACAAAAGACCTGTATGCAGAAAACTATCAGACATTGATGAAAGAAATTAAAGATGATACCAACAGATGGAGAGATATACCATGTTCTTGGATTGGAAGAATAAATATTGTGAAAATGACTATACTACCCAAAGCAATCTACAGATTCAATGCAACCCCTATCAAATTACCAAGGCATTTTTTACAGAACTAGAACAAATCATCTTAAAATTTGTATGGAGACACAGAAGACCCCAAATAGCCAAAGCAGTCTTGAGGCAAAAAAACGGAGCTGGAGGAATCAGACTCCCTGACTTCAGACTATACTACAAAGCTACAGTAATCAAGACAATATGGTACTGGCAAAAAAACAGAAACAGATCAATGGAACAAGATAGAAAGCCCAGAGGTAAACCCATGCACCTATGGTCAACTAATCGATGACAAAGAAGGCAAAGATATACATTGGAGAAAAGACAGTCTCTTCAATAAGTGGTGCTGGGAAAACTGGACAGCTACATGTAAAAGAATGAAATTAGAACAGTCCCTAACACCATACACAAAAATAAACTCAAAATGGATTAGAGACCTAAATGTAAGACCAGACACTATAAAACTCTTAGAGGAAAACATAGGAAGAACACTCTTTGACATAAATCACAGCAAGATCTTTTTTGATCCACCTCCTAGAGTAATGGAAATAAAAACAAAAATAAACAAATGGGACCTAATGAAACTTCAAAGCTTTTGCACAGCAAAGGAAACCATATACAAGATGAAAAGACAACCCTCAGAAATGGGAGAAAATATTTGCAAACGAATCAACGGACAAAGGATTAATCACCAAAATATATAAACAGCTCATGCTGTTCAATATTAAAGAAACAAACAACCCAATCCAAAAATGGGCAGAAGACCTAAATAGACATTTCTCCAAAGAAGACATACAGATGGCCAAGAAACACATGAAAAGATGCTCAACATCACTAATTATTAGAGAAATGCAAATCAAAACTACAATGAGGTATCACCACACACCAGTTAGAATGGGCATCATCAGAAAATCTACAAACAACAAATGCTGGAGAGGGTGCAGAGAAAAGGGAACCCTCTTGCACTGTTGGTGGGAATGTAAATTGATACAGCCACTATGGAGAACAGTATGGAAGGTCCTTAAAAAACTAAAAATAGAATTACCATATGATCCAGCAATCCCACTACTGGGCATATACCTAGAGAAAACCATAATTCAAAAAGACACATGCACCCCAATGTTCATTGCAGCACTATTTACAATAGCCAGGTCATGGAACAACCTAAATGCCCATCAACAGGCGAATGGATAAAGAAGATGTGGTACATGTATACAATGGAATGTTACTCAGCCATAAAAAGGAACGAAATTGAGTCATTTGTTGAGACGTGGATGGATCGAGAGACTGTCATACAGAGTGAAGTAAGTCAGAAAGAGAAAAACAAGCATCGTATATTAACGCATGTATGTGGAACCTAGAAGAATGGTACGGATGAGCTGGTTTGCAGGGCAGAAGTTGAGACACAGACGTAAAGAACAGACATATGGACACCAAGGAGGGAAAACCACGGTGGGGTGGGGGTGGTGGTGTGCTGAATTGGGAGATTGGGATTGACATGTATACACTGATGTGTATAAAATTGATGACTAATAAGGACCTGCAATATAAAAAAACAAACAAAAAGACAACTAATATTAAACTTTCTTTGGGTTATTTGTATGGATATATGTTAATATAAATGTTTCAGACATTACATGAAATTTCTAAAAATCTTATATGTTCTAGTATAATATTATAAGTCATAATTCTAGTTACTAGTTTAAAATGTATATCTCAGAAATAACTAAATTTCCTTGTCAATTGCATTATTATGAACTTTCATCAAATCTTTAACCATAGTCATTTTTAAGTCTTTCGTCATTTACAGACAGTTCTGGGTGTACTCTGATGCTTCTGCAAATATGTTCCTATAAAAGGGTTTCATCTTCAAGGAATTCATGGAAAAGCCTCTGACAAGTACAGGTTTCTGTTAACTGACTATACTGCTGAACTGAATGAATAAGCATTTTCAGAACTCTAATGGAAAACTGATGAACTCCTAAAAGTGCTAACAAAAGATCAAGATGAAAAAAATAATTAATTACATGGGACTGAGTGAATTGATGAGGATGATTATAATTTTTGTGACTTTGAATAAAAAACAAAAATCAGATTATCTTCCCTCAAGGAGATTAGAATCATACAAGCGAAGAGAGAATTATAAATAACCGCACTAACAAGATCATAGGAGGAAAGAGGCGTGGATGGTACCAAGAGTCCACATCATGGAATAGTACAGAATATTTACATCCTAAAGAGAATAGAAGGGAAATCTCTGTGGAGAAGAAAGTACTGGCATTGGCTTGAAAGATGTTTGGAAAACATATGTGGTAAAGAATGGCATGAGTTAAAGATGTACATATATGCATTCTTTGACACCATCAGTAAAAATGAAAAAGGCAGAAAGTGACTAGATGGACCTTTAATTGAACAATTAAAAGCCAACAACTAGCCAGATATTCATCAATTCTTCCGGTAAATATTTATTGAAAGATCCTGGGTATCAGGCACCATGTCCACCACCCTTTCTGGTCTGACCTCTACTCGCCCGTCCACTTCAAATGTTTCTTTTCCCCACCACATATGCAATGTCTTAACCCTCCACTTTTCCTCCTCCTTCCCTCTTCCACTTTCTCCTCCTCCCTTTCATCCCTATGCAACTCATCCAATAAAACTCCCCTTCGAAGTCACTTTTTCAGGTAAATTAATACACCCCACCGCCTCAGATGCTCTGTGTGGGTGCTGCCCCCCCCACTCTCACTATATATATCACAATTAGAGACTAACCAAGAACATCAATACCATTGGATATCAGTGACTGATGTTTGTATCCACAGTACATCAACTAAAAGTCAATAATAATTTGACAGTCAAGAGAACATTGTTATTAATGGCAGGTGGGTTTGTTAAGGAAGTTTGGTAGATGGAGCCCCAGATGGTTTAAACTACAAAACGCTTTTCAGCTCAGCTTGCTGTGGTGAAGACTGGGCAAAGAATGCAGAGGCAGAAAAACATAATATTGTGTGAGGTGTCTTTATTTCCTCCTTTCTTTCTATTTGTAGAAATGGGTGGGGGAGGGGAGGCATCTGAAAGTATCCCATCACACTGAAGTTTTTCTTTCAGAACTCTCACCCACAACAAATCTCAGCAGACATGGGAACAATTTTCTCCAGGTGAATCAGGTCATTGTTACTGAGCTTCTCTTTACAGCAAGGTATGCTAATGGCATTTTGTTCTTTCCTTCACAAAGGGAGCCAGAATATCTGCCTCATTTTCTCTCAACTATTCACACCTCAGCTAATGTCAGATTCTTTCTTGTTCTCATGCTTGGCTACCTCCATGGTGTTGACCTAATAAATCAAACTTACCCAAATGTCCCCAAATGTGGCCAGGAAAGAGAATCTGATTTTTTTTTTTTTTTTAAATAAGCACATACTCGCCAATCATTTAGACTCCTTTGCACTTCTAGCGCTAAGGAGACAGTCCCATTATCTCACAATGTCCCCTGTTAGTTCTCTCTGGTTTTATTAAAACCTTTTCTCTTTCATTAAAATAAAAAGCCCCTGAAAAACTACAGTTACAGATTTTCTGCAACCCACAATTTATGGCTGCTACTTGCAACCTTCAAAAGCTTTTAAAAATAGCATCAGCTCTATTATTCTGTATTATGGTAATTGTAGTAAAGATTTAAGAGGCACTTTAAGACTTTTTAGCTCTACAGTATATTTCTGTTCCAATTTCTTGCTTAGGCATTTGGGAAAGAAGCCTTATTTAAAAGCTTTACCCTCTGCCCTCTGATACACAATTTCCCTCTTAACTAGAGTAACTAGACCTCACCACACAATTAGGGAAGCTAGGTCTCCAATTAGAGCTCAGCAAAACGTGGGGCAAAGCACATCCGTCCAGAAGCCCATTCCATTTATATGCACCTGACAATAATCAAAAATTTTCTCCTGTGCTAGGTACCTTTGACCCCTTTGTTATGCTTCACATCCCCTTGTTAACTCCCTACCCCTCCTTTGCTCCCATAGGAAATCAGCGAAGATAATCACAAGATTAAATAACTCCAATGCCACTAGTGCTAAAACGTTCAAAGCCATTAATATGACAAACGCCCAAGTGGCCACAGGGATTTATGCAGTATTGAAATTAAACTGACCTCACCCTATCTTCCACATAGATCTGTTCTCCCTAGTTAACCTGTATTCTTCTCTTGTTGCCTAGTCTAGGATGGTTACAATTCAAAACAACCAAGGAAACAGCTAGTGGAATTTCCACAACTGTGAGCATGCACCAAATCCCAATCTAAAGGTTGCCCGGGCATTGTCCTTTGTATTCATTGCACCAAATGAGATGAGCATTTTAAACACAATTCCCTCCACTTTGCTAAGGCATTTGTCTTGGGCACACACCATATGGAAAAACCACGCATCCCCTGCTCTTTCCCTTCCCTCCTTTAGGATTTCAGTAGCATCTGGACAGCACAAATCTGTAATGGTCCCCAACTCTGCAAAGGACAGAGCCACATCCCAGACTTTCCTTGTTCTGACTTAAGCCTTCCTACTGCAGAGCCACAGTTTTTTATTATGTCAACAGTTATCAGCTGGGGAGCTTTTCATATGAACTTCCTCACTGAGTGCATTTTCCCCCAACTGCCAGCTTCCTCCCAAAGCAAAAGGATAGCTCTATTCCATACCCATAGTAAAAAATCTTAAGTGTTTCCCCGTTGTTTCACCTTGCTCCAAGTTTCCATGTAAATTTCAGAATAGTGAAACACACAGTGATTCCTGCCCACTGGTATTTTACGATTTTAATTTGCTCAAAAGCTCTGAATTTCATTATATATTTTCCCATTTGGTGCATGGGATTTTTACAGTTAACAGATGTTCACTTAATAGAGCCTCCTAGTGAGCAAATCAGTTTTCTCCCTCTGGTATTCATGTAACTTTCTAGTCCTGCAGTAGCTGTTTCTGGTGCCTGCCAAGTTATCTGGCAGTGGAAGCTCAAATTGCAAAGTGCAACAGCTTTTTGGAAATGCTCGTTCCTTTAGTCCCACTCATCCCAACTTGACTCCTTCGTCCTAAACACCATGTGAGAAATCCCCCAGGGGAAAACACCAGCCTCAGACCATAGACAGGTTTCACTCACAGATGCAAAGATGTTCTGCACCCAATAAATATTTTCTCAGCCTACAGCCACTGCAAATGCCAAAAATTATAATGCATCCAAAATACTAAAGGAAGAGTTTCCCAAACAGCTGTCCCAGGCCAATCTCCAACTCATGAGTTGTTTGGAGTTTTTTTACTCAAATATATCTCAGGACATTAAAATAAGTCACAGCATTGAAGAAGAGTCTGCATCCCAGGAATACTGACATGTCTGATTATAGTTTCTTACTTAAATAGGAGAGGCTCTAAGGGTGTCTGCAGAGGCTGTTATTACAGGTCTCCCTCAGTTTACAAACGTGACCTAAAAGTTTGAATATCCAATGTCCCACCAACCTCTTATTTGATTCAGGGTATAAAAAATAATCTTTTTTTTAATTGAAGTCTAGTTTTTTTTTGGTTTTTTGTTTGTTTTTTGCCACACTGCACGACACGTGGGATCTTAGTTCCCCAACCAGGGATCGAACCTGAGCCCCCTGCATTGGAAGGCAGAGTCTTAACCACTGGACCAGAAGGGAAGCCACAAATTGAAGTATAGTTTTACAATGTTGTGTTAATTTCTGCTGTACAGCAAAGTGACTGAGTTATACACATTCTTTTTCATGTTCTTTTCCATTATGGTTTATTACAGAATATTGAATATAGTTCCCTGTGCTATACAGTAGGACCTTGTTGTTTATCCATCCTACATATAATAGTTGACATCTGCAAATCCCAAACTCCCAATCCATCCCGTTCCCATTCCCCCTCCCCTTTGGCAACCACAAGTCTGTTCTCTATGTCTGCGAGTCTGTTTCTGTTTCATAGATAAGTTCATTGGTGTCACGGATTCCATATATAAGTGATATCATGTGGTACCTGTCTTTCTCTTTCTGACTTACTTCACTTAGTATGATAATCTCTAGGTCCATGGAATGATCTCTCTTGAGAGTCTATTTGAAACCCCAAATTATCCACTGAGTAGCAGAACTAGAGGACAAATATCTTTACAAAGAAATCAAAGCTCTCAACTTGACAGAAGTCCTCTTGGTTATTTCTTGGTACGACTCCTAAGATTAGGGCTTGTGACAAGTGAAGGATAAAGAAAAGAGATGGGAGGAATTTGGGAATCTCATCCAACCTATTCCTTCTCTGCTAATTCAAGATTCCAAAACATCTGCAATGGACTTGCTCCTGTTTGGTTCCTAACAAGAGCTGTCTGGTTATCTAATGTGGTCTTTTCTAATGCCCTTATCTAGAATGTTTATACCCTCACCAGCTTTCCAGTCTGCCTGTAACATCAATAGTCTCTGGGTTAGTCATCCTTCAGGACTCAGGCCAATTTTCCCTCCTTCATGAAGTTCTCCCAGATCCCCACCATTTATCCCCAACCGAATTAATATCTACCTTTTTGTATCTGAGAAATACATTATTTTTTACATGTCTTACTGAACGGGTAGGTAAGGTGAGGTCCTTAGCACTTAAGGTATTAACCTAATTTCTCATACATGGCTTAACCCAGAGGTAGAAATTAAACCCAAGTGTCCAGTGTCTGACTGGAGGCACTTTCTACTAACTCACTTACAACCCACTTTATCATCTTTTAATTTTTACTTTCCTTCTATCCCTGATCCCTAATCATTTTGAGGCTTCTTGAACATCTCTTACATAGTAGGGGCTTTAAATGCATTCTTTACTTAATCCTGAAAGGTTAAGTCACAGTCTAGTTAGGAAAACAGAAAACACTCTAGGTGTTCCAAACCAAGAGCATTTAAAGTAGGAAATCAGTCACGAAGGTGATAGGAGAGTTGAGAAGCCTAACAGGGATAGTAAGGCTGCTCAGAAGTGAGCCAAAACAGGAAGCTGCTACCTCAGGGCTGGAGAGATAAGGGAGAGGGCACGTCACCAGAGCCGACGGGTCAACCTCAGTGATGAAAGCTGAAGCCATAACCAACTTGTCTGCTGGGAGCTGGAGCCCTGGGAGAGATGCAGCTGCTGCCAGAGAGGCTGCAGGAAGCAGACAGAGGGAGAAATACCCTAACTTCTATGTTCCTCCAGCCCTCCACTCTCCCACCAGCAGATCCCATTGGCCAAACCCAGCACAAGTCAGCTGACAAGGGAGTTTGCAGAATCAGTCCCCGCCTAGATTTGGAGTAGAACAGAAGAGTGAAGAATGGCTCTGAGAACAAATAGGTAGCACAATAATTACCATCAACTCTACTTACCAGTTCAGGAGCCTTAGGCTGAAAGTGAAGATACCTACCCAAAGTTAGATAACTGATAAGCGATGGACTCTACATTCCAACTTCAACACTGTGCAACTGATTCCAATGCCCGTAATCTTACATTGCCCCCTAATCAATCCAAAGCCTAAAATCTCTCACTGTCCTGCCTTCACCCTCACACATGAACTCACAGTGGGTGCTTAATGGGCGACCAACGAATTAGATGTAACGCCGAACAAGCAGCCTGGCTCTGTTCACATGTGAAGGCCTCCCTATGTGAGTTTCCAGAGGTTGCTGATTCTGTTTAGGCTTAGAGAAATTCTACTCATTTCCCACTTGTGGAAAAGAGAGATGCCATAATGGACTCCTCCAAATCATAAACTTCCATGGAAGATGGTTTTAGAGCCAGTCATAAGTGGTTCACATCTTAAGCAATATGGGATACAGCTGTGTTTAACGAGCAAGGGTTCTGAAATTAGACTGAGCTGGACACAAATCTCTGCTTTGCTATTCACAACCCGTGTAGCCCTGGACAAGTGAATTTCCCTGAGTATCAGTTTTCCCATGAGTCAAATGAAAATAACAACACCTACCATACAGGGTTGTTAGGTGGACTGTTAGGTCAGTTACATAAAAGAAATAATATGGTACCTAACACACTTCCAGTGCTCAATAAATATTAGAAAAGAGAATAATGATAAATGTTCAGAAAAACATTCCCTGGGGGGAACACAGCTTTACACGGATAGACCAAAGAGTAAGGCTTCTCCCGAGTACTCCCACAGTAACTTGTGCTTCTGTGGTGATTAAAAAATAAGTTGGCAATGCAAGCTAGCATCCCAGGGTCCCCAGGGTCCATACTAATACTGTGGGGGGGCATTTAAATGTTTTTTTTTAGCTCTTAATCGGCAACAAGTTAGTAACCCAAGAATTATAAAGAACCGTATTTATCTGCATCCAGCTGATCAATATTCACTCAGCATGCTTCAGCTCCTAGCATCTCAGAGGAATAAAATAAATTGTCAGTCAGTAGCACAATTTTGTTGTGATGCTGGTAGTAGTCATTTTTTTTTTTTTTTTTTTGCTAAATTATTCACCTTCTCGAAAAGCAATTTGATAAATGTTTATTTCTTCATAATACATTCTAACAACCACTGATTTGTGACCCTCGCTGTGGACTGAATTTAAATTGGAGAGGAGGTAAGGCCTCCACGAAAATGCCAAGACAGGGCCACAGACTAGCTCTAGGGCTCCTTCTTTCTTGCTCTCAGAGAGCACACTGGCCTCCCACGGCAAGAGGGTACTAATTGAATTTAAGAGAGTAATAAGTGAGAAGCGAACACAAACACGACCTGCAGTGCGAACGCCAACACCACGGTCTTGGCAGGAGATTCGATGGGACAGCACAGGGGAGCAGACCCACAGCCAAGCCAGAGATCAAGACTTGGAGATGTGTTGACGAGTGACCTGGGAGACAAGGGGACAGGTAGGGGTCAGGGAAGGTGGAATTCTGTGTGCTTCTGGTTCCAGAAAGCATCCTGACCAGCAAACACAACTAAAACATACATGAGGTTATTTTCTTCCTGCTGCCTCTTCTGAATAATCTCTCTCCGCTGCCCCCTGCACTACCATTTAGAGGCTCCCCAGGTTGAGAAAAAGGAAATGCTTCTTGCAGGCAGCAGGGTAGGAAGGTGGTTCGCCCAAGGGATCCTTCTCCACTTAGTGCTCCCCTATCATCTTGATATCCTTGATGGCAAATGACTGAGAATTTCCACAGTATTTCCTACAGACATTTAAGAGGATTTAAATTAAGAAGAACTGAAGCTTAGTGTGCCAGGGGCAGCAGGACAGAGCGTTATTTTCCTTCACACAGGAAAAGTACAGACGTGAACACATGCTGCCTGGCACGTGGCCCTGCTATGGAATCACGCCACGGAAATTCCCTCACAGTGAAGGGCCATCACAAACATCCTGACTTCTGTCCTACCTGCACCATGAGGCAGACTGCTCGGGTTTAGCTTGGTTGGGACTACAAACTTCGAATCCATCATTTCCCATTTTCAAATTCTCTGACATAGAAAGTTCTGGGAAAAGACCATAGCAAATTCTTTCAGGTATCTGCTTCTGAGCATTAAGACTGTTGCTTTTTTCCCATCAACCACCATGTGTTACAACTTTTAAAATGGCACAGGAGAATTTATTCCTAAGTGAGGCAGGTTCCCAACCTTCTGTACTCATGGTTGCCATAGTTTTAGTGCCAGCCTCTGAGCACCTGGTGGCTTACCCTTTAGATTAGGGACATAAGCTCAAATCCCTACACAGGTCACGAAAAATAAATAAATGAGTGAAGCCAGCTAGGTCAGGGAGTGCAAGGCAATGGTATGGACTGTGGAAAACTTAGCACAGGGCCTCCATTCACTGAGGCGACTATCACTGAGCTCCCAAAAGACCGCCTTCCTGGGGAAACGAAGTCTCAGTATTGCCAGTTCTTCTAATTTTGCCAAAGAATTGCCAAGTTCTTCTAATTCTTCAAAAAAAGCTGGAAATCTAAGTTTTATATAAAATTAATTGGCAACAAATTCAATAAAAAAAATAAAACAAATACAGCATGGGCCAACATGTGCAGCTGCAGTTGTGATGTCTTAACCAGTATTTCCCCTTCCAAAATCCATGGTACTCTAAATTAGGCTGATTGGGTTGCAGTAAGAAATTCAACCAAATACCTAGTGGCTCTCAACACAACAAAAGATTATTTCACGCTCACATAACAGTCCACAGTAGGTCCAAATCTGCTGGGGCCAGTGGAAATGGAGGATGGGGGATAGGCGAGTGAGGCCCTACTCCGTACAGTCATTTAGGAAACCAGGTTAAGTGACCCTGCCATCTTTAGTATATAAATTCCAAGGGCACCCTGGGAGTTACCCCATCCAAGTCAAATATTAGCTCCTCTCTCCCGTTCCTTTGCACAGAGGCAAAGGGGGACAGAGAGGGAAGATGGGAGTAGAAGATAAAACCTGACTTTCTCCTGATATGACATTTTCTATTAAGGGTAGGGGGGGTTTTTAGTCTAGGCGAATCTGGAGAAAAGCTGGTGTCTTATACCAGGGTTCTTTCTGATTTTGAAAAGCCAACAGATCAAAGATTTCATGGTATTTGAAAGTCTGTCAAGGTATACATACACCATTCTCCACTGTCAGATGGAAAAAGAGATAAAGTTAATAGCGATTGCCAGTAATGGGCATTATTTCATGAATATCATAGAAATAGAGCTGGAAGCTCACCTAATAAATTGATCCCAGCCTCCTCAACTGGGATCAAAGACAAGTGTATATTGAAAGACAAGTGTATATCAATGGCCACACAACTCATGCAAGGCAGATGGACAATTAGAAAAATCCCAAACCACTGTTTTCTCCCTTACTTTATGTTCTCTCCACACTGTCCAAGCTACAATGTAAATCACTTTTCCACACAGTTTAAAGGAATATTATTGTAAGATGGTCCATTTTTTTTTACAGATTTCGAAAGCCAATCATAAAATAAAAGGGCAGAGGGAATGTGGTGGACATTTGTCATTTTTCATTTTTTTGCCTTCCCAATACCCTTTCTCTCTTCTTCTGGCAATAGCACCCTGCTTTTCTGTTGAGGAACCACCTCTCCCCAGTTTTTGAATGTTGTTTGACCCCATCTTCTCCCTCAGCTCCTGGAATAGGCAGGTGCACCCGACCTGACCAATCAGAGTATTCCTACCAATTCAGAAATAAACACATGTTCCAAGAAAGTCAAGATTCACAGTTCAGGGACGTTTGTTAGATTGCTTGGGAAAAGAAAAACACGATTTCTGCTGAATTTGAAGATTAAAAAGAGGGTATAAAGCCAGGAACTATGGGCCTAGAGAGTAGAAAAATCCTGCTTAATCATGAAGCTAAGATAGGAAAACAGGTACCCAACAGAAAGGCCTCCATCCTCCAACATCATTTGAACCTCTGACTCCAGCTGTATATAACACCAATCCTTTTTTTTTCTTTTTTTTTTTGGGGGGTGGGGGCTTAAGTCAATTTGAGCTGACTGATAAAAAAAAGTCCTGCTAACAGAAAAAAGTATTGCAAAGAAATCAGATACCATACCCAATGGGAAAAAAGTCAAAATTGACAACTTATTTACTGTTTGTGAGGAAAGCTCCTTTTAGGAGGAAGACACAAAATGATAAGTAACAGTCACAGCAGTAAGTACTCAATAAATGTAATTTCTGCCAGGTGCTGCCCCCAAAATTTTACATCTATTAACTTATTTTAATTTCACAAGCCTGTGCAGTAGGTATTATCAAGACCCCCATTGAACAGACAAAGAACTTAAAGTTTACAGAGGTAACTTGCCCAAAGTCCTAAAATTAGGAAGTGGTAGAGCTAGGAATCCAATCTTCATTTTATAAAATTCAAAGATACATTCCTCATTCCTGCCCTTGTAATATCTTGGGAGATACTTCCTCACAGAGAACATCGGTTCAAGAAAATGGTAAGATTTCCTGTAAAATGTTGAACAGAACACAAGTGCTTGTTCTACTTACCTGAAAGATAATAATCTTCTTCAATGAGGATTTTGCCTAGTCTGAAAATAAGAAAACTAAAGGCAGGGCCCCTGCTAGCCTATATGAAGCTCTGGATAAATGCAGCCTCATTTCAGGGCTGATCATCACAATCACCCTCTCAACCTAGTGCTCGTGTGCAGTGCACCAACTGCAGAACGAGACCCAGCAGCCCTGAGTAAAGTCCAAGTTAGTTAAATGAATTGCTCAACATTAGAAACCTGGAGAGAAACAAAGACAGAACCACAACCAAGGTCTCCAAATGAACATGGTGGAATAAGGGACAATTCAACCTTCTCCTGGGTCCTTCTCCTCATTCCAGTATTGCTCACACACTCTCAGTGATATAAATATCTGCAACATGTTTTTATACCCCAGCCAGCTGCAAAGAATACAGGAAGCAAGTGGTAATGGACAGACCAAGGGCTTTGCTGATCCCAGCTGTTTCTTTTGCTATTTGTGTGGCTTTGAGCAAGTTGGTTAAATTTCTAAGCATCACTCTGCTCATCTGTCAAGTGGGAACAGATATCTAATCCACCGGTTGCTGGCACAGTGATTAGTACATAGCAAGTAGCAAACAAATGACGGGTCTTCCTCTCCCACTTCTGCCGATACCTCAGGATCTCTGCTCAGCTAGACTTTCTGAACAAGGCCCATACTTTTGGAGCATCCAGCAATAGTGTCCCATGACTCCCTGTTTTTGATTAATGAGGAGCATGCAAAGCTCAGTGGAGCTATATAGCTAGGGTGTTTTGAGATACCAGTGGCATTCCTCCCTTTCCTCATTTATATTTTAGAAGAGCCAGACCAGACACTCTACATTCAGTTTGCTTCCACAGGACAGAATTGACCTGTAAAGTGAGAATATCAGTGATAACTTTGCCAGAGATGATAGCAGTGATTAGTGAGAGAAGATAAAAAGCACTTAGCTGACCACAGAGGGCAACTGGAAAAGAAAACCGAATAACCAAAAATACTTTCTAAACATCCGGATAAAGTAATAGAGAAGTTCAAGAATCTAGTTAAATGCTATTAGTTTGTATTTAAGTAGAAAGAAATACCCCAGTGTGGCAAATAGCAATTATTGCTTCTTGAAAAAAAGAATGAAAGAATAAAAGAAGAAAGAATGGGGGGGGATGGGGGGAGGGAAAGAAGGAAGGAAGGAAGGAAAGAAAGAGAGAAGGGAGGGAGGGAAGGAAGGAAGGAAGGAAGGAAGGAAGGAAGGAAGGAAGGAAGGAAGGAAGAAAGAAAGAAAGAAAGAAAGAAAAGAAAAGAAAAGAAAAGAAAGAAAGAAAAAAGAAAGAAAGAAAGAAAAAAGAAAGAAAGAAAGGGAAAGAAAGGAAGGAAGAAAAGAGAGAAAGAGGGAAAGAAATAAAGAAAGAGAGGGAGGAAGGGAAAGAAAAAAGAGAAGGAAAGAAAGAGTGAGAGAGAGAGAGGGAGGGAGGAAGAAGGGGAGAAAGAAAGAAAGGAAAAAGCCAATGTGATTCTTTATTCAGAAAAAAAAATTAACTATCTTTCTTTTTAGCATCCTCTATGTGCTTTCTGTGGTACTATATAAAGTAAAAACTCATCCCTCCCCCTTATGAGTCTTATGCTTAGAAAAAAGATAAACAAGAAGGGAAAATAAACAAATATATGAGATAAATATTTTTAGTTATCAGACAGCTGATGCATTCAAAGGCTACCAAAGTTTATAGGGTAGAAAATTCAATCAGATCTCCACTCCTCCCTTCCCTTCATATCCACATCCAATCAAACACCAAAACCAATATTCTCCCCCTTCTCCACCTCTCTCCAACACATTCTTTCCATCACCACTGCCCCTCCTATGAGTCAGGGCACCACCATCTCTAGCCTTGACTAGACATTTCTGCAGCCTGACAGCCTCCAGGCTTGCCCCTCTCCATACTTAACATGAATTAGGTTTTTTTTAATGCAAACTGAATCAGTGTTGAAACCACTTCGATAATGCTGAATAGACTTCAGAATAAAATCAAAATAACTTTAAATGATATGAGAGCCCTTTTTACTCTGCCTACCTCTTTAGTCTTATCTCCTGAAAACATTTCCTTTGCAAATTCAAGGCCAAACTGAATGCTGAGGTCTCCTGTCTGATCTTTGACACATTCTCTTCTCTCTGCCCAGAACAACCTCAATGTCATTCATTTTCTTATTTCTGGATTATTCCTTATTCTTATATCTGGTTCATCCTTTTGGATTCAACTTTGAATGCCACGGTCTCCTCCATGAAGCCCTCTCTGACCCTTCACACAGACAGACAGGAAGAGAGTTGGTATCCCACCAGAGAGACTCCCCAGAATACTGTATTTACGCTAATCATAATGTTAAGGGAACCACTGACTGAAACCACCCACCCTGGCCAGGCACAATAGTAATCACTTGCATGAGTTATCTTACAGCAGGAGCTCAAACAAGCTACCACCAACCAGAAGGATTCGGGAAAGGTCAAAAGGAGAGAGGAGACACCAGTCCGTAAGTCCTACCAACCTCCCAGAATCCTTCTCGCTGGAATCCATCTTGGCTGAGTGATGTGTGCACCACCAGGAAGGATCCTGAGTCAGAATGACTGGCCAGGGGCAACTCAGAAACTAACCCCATTACAATAAAACCGAAGACCACGAGCCACGTGGCAGAGCAGTTCTCCTGGGTTCCCTTACCCAGCTGCTCTCCACCCAGGTGCTCCTTCCCAATAAAGTCTCTTGCTTTGTCAGCACGTGTGCCTCCTGGGAGACTTCATTTCCAAGTGCCAGATAAGAGCCCACTCTCAGGCCCTGGAAGGGGTTCCTCTTCCTGCAACAACAATATTAAATTGGAATTTCTGTTTACTTCTCTATCTCTCCATTAGACTCAAAGATCACTGAGTCTGGGAGCTCTCCCATCATAGTGCGTAACAGAGATTCTAACAGACATTAGGCACTAAGAAAATACTTATTAAATAAATGAGTGGATAGAGTTGCTGGGGAAGATATTTCTAAATCAGATTCAGAGGAATTTAAACATGTACAATGGAATGAAGAGGACTTTCCAATAATTTTTATCTTCAATAAAGCTTAATAACGTGCAAATATCCTTAATGGTTGGCACCAAAAGGTATTAATTGTTTACCACCAAACGTGTTCCAATTTAAAGCTAGGCTCTATATACATAAGACAGAATATTGGAGGAGATAAACTTTTGGACACTGGAATGTTAAAAAACAAAATTCAACCAAGTAAATTTGAAGCTCTAATTGGCTTTATTTAAGGGTTCATGAATTAGGCAGCATCTCATTTAGTAAATAGAAGGGCACTTGAGGGGCTGTATAAAGTGGAAGGTTTTTTTAAGCAGAAGGAGGGTGGGGCAAGAAGAAAAGAAAGGATTGTGTCAAGCCAGGCCATATCCTCCAGGTCTTTATCATGCAGATTACCTCACCAGTGTTGATCACGAAATTTCAGATTGACTGTTTCTAGGGTCACTTTTCTGGGAGAGGCTGAAACTACAATAAAGTCTTGGTTTGTTGTTGCTGGGGGTAAAAGACTCCTATTTTTTTTTTTTTAACAGGAAGAAAACAAAACTCATTCTTTCTAAACCAGATTCCTCCATTTTAGTCTGTTCACTCTGACAAAGAGCAAAATTTTAAACACTGTACTTGGGGAAAAAAATGCCCTAGATAATAAAAAATATTTGTTCCCAAAATATTAAGTGACTGAAAAAAATGCATGCTCCAGGAAAGCAACAATGTTCAGTGGCTCATCACTACAGCATGAGCTCCCACTGTCTTAACCTGACATTTTACATTTTCCCATCTTCTTTTCTTGTTTTTCTTGTTATTATTCCTTTCTGTACCCTTTCAATATCCCATGGGAATATTATATATTCCCAGATAAACCATAGTTTTATTTTTATATTTCTGACTTCCCACATCTTGTAACTTTTTCCAAAATACTCTTTCCCTTTCCTGAGCTGGTGAACTCACTCATCAATTCCAAATTCAAATTCTTACCTCCTCTGTGAAGTCATTTCCATCCCCTGCCAAGGTGAATTAATTCTACCATCTCCAGTCTGCCATAGCTGTCTATTTATCTCTATTCAAATACTTTCTGAGGACCGTTAATTTCACAGACTGTCAATAGGTCATACAGGAACCAAGGGTTTCCATTTTCAGTAATTATGAAATATTGGGCTAAAGATGTACCATTTCTGTAGCATTTCTGAGTTTTTTATGCACTGTAAAACTTAAAAAGATATTATGGTTTAATGTATTTTTCAAATTTATGTAGTCATGAAATTCTTGAAGACAGGAATCCCTTTCTTTACAAAATAATTTGTAGGGCTAGTGTTTCCAAAATATTTGAGGAAATGTGGCTTATTTTGTTGTTATCTACATGTCAGTCCCCACAAAGAGTCTGTATGCTCGTTGTGAACCGTGAAATAAAATGGAGTCGCTATGTCAAGGGGTTTTAAAATGGAGCCAAGAGGTCATTAAGGAAGTAGGCCTTTCACCTTATCCTCACAGGGTAAAACATGAACTTTTGAAAAGGGCCAAACCACAAGTATTCCAAATATTGTAAGAACTCCACAAGAATACCTACAACTTGTTCCAGGAAGGGACTTTTGTTTAGTGATAGCCTTAGCAACCAATAATGTTCAGTCAAGACTAGCTTTCTGTCACCAACACCAATCAAAATTCTCTGTTAAGAGAATTATGCAGACATTCCCTTTTTTGTCTTTAAAAATCCCTGACTTTTGCTCCCTAGCAGGACACTATTTGGGTTGCTACCCAAATCTGTGTACCCCACATTGCAATTCATTGATGACAAATAAATGATTTTGCTTGATTGTTGCCTCTTAACATTTTTAGTTTGACATAACTGGTGTCATAAGTGGGATCTCAAGCCACCTCACTGCCATAGGACCAGCGTTACCTGGAACCAGATGCGGTACCCACCTGAGCCTTTTGTGCACACCACTTCCACAAACCACCATCTCCTTCAACTGAGAGTCCTCTTAGGCTCTGACCTCCCTCCTTCGGTTGAGGTTCTTTGGGATCAGGTGGGCAATTGTCCTGGGAGATGATCATCTTGTGGTGCTGCCTCATGGTTACATCCCTATGGTGCATTCTCAATTTTTTTTTTTTTAGATGCTCCTTTAATTATGAGATTGTTTTTTCCTAAGTCCTCCCAAGAGGATTATCCTCCCTTAGGGAAGTCAGCTGGTTTTATGTTTAAAAACCATGGTCCTTTATCGTTTAAATTTATATCTCAATGGACCAACACCAAGGATGACTTATAATTACAATGGCCATAATGGAGTTTTTTTGAAGTCCCCAAACTTGTTTTCCTGCACAATAAACTTAAAAACCATAGAACTAAACAAACTGAATGGAATGCTTGCTTTAATTTGGTATTTAGAAGCCTCTAAATGAGTCTATGAATCCAAAATCACTTCCCTCCAATACATAAATTCTAAACTCTCCAAAAAGATTTCCCAATTACATAAGACTCATAACACTTCTCTGTCACCTCCTTCTGCTATTCAAGGCTGTACTCTACCCTCCACCTCTCCTCCTTCTCTTTACCCTTCTGTTGCTGAATTTCCTTTGTATCAAGACCCTGAAGGTCCCCTCAATCCTCCAGCCCCAACCTTTTCCACTCAACTGGTTTAAATTCATCCCTTTAAATAAAGACTTAATATTGAATAATAAAGGCACCCCTTTAGATGTAGCTTATACACCTTGGACTAAGGCAGAATTACAAATTATAGCCAAGGAATTTCCCAAGATTACTCACTCTTTAGCAGAGAAATTTAACATTGTCATTCAAACCTATGAACCTGGGTTTTCCTATTTCTGTCAACTAATTTACATGCTCATGGGATAAGGTCAGGCCACCACCGTATGGAAATCTTCAATAAACCATGTCAAATGATAAATCTAAAGCACCAAGAAGAGCAAAAGCTTTATATGAAGCCATCCCTCTGTCCCTCCCAAAAGCTGTTGATGGGAATAAAATCCAAGCATGCACTCAAAGGACTAATGAACGTATGCATGACTATTTTAACAGACTTGAAATTGCTTTTAAGGAAAACTTTCGATGCCCTATAGACACAGAATCTACTAGAGCAGCGGCCCTCACCCTTTTTGGCACCAGGAACGGTTTCGTGGAAGACAATTTTTCCATGGGGGGGGCGGGGAGGGAAGATGGTTCAGGCGGTAATGCGAGCCATAGGGAGCGATGGGGAGTGGCAGACGAAGCTTCGCTCGGTCACCCGCTGCTCACCTCCTGCTGTGCGGCCCAGTTCCTAACAGGCCATAGACTGGCAGTCCGCAGACTGGGGGTTGGAGACCCCTATACTAGAGGTCTTTTAACTCTATGTTCATAAATGGCCTAGATGAAGATCTTGCACTTCTAGTAAAGTGAGCTCAACTTAATTGGGAAACTATGGCAACTCCTGATTTGGTTAAACTGGCCAAACAACTGGTGCAAACCATACAAAAATCAAATAAATGAAAGGCCAATAAAATCATGAATTTCCAGCTTCAACAGCCATCAGCCTCCTCCCAAAGTCCTTGGCAAACTAAATCAAAGCCTCCAAACTCTAAAAATGTTTGCCATTATTTACAAAAAACCTGGTCATTGGAAAAAGGATTGTCTTAACCTAAAACACTTTTAAACAATCCTCCAATGTTAAGCCTTTAGCTCCTCCATGGATGAAAGCTCCTTCAAAGACAATTAAGGAGTTTTTCTGATCTTTCCCTTACTCAGCCGGGTGAAACTTCCCTTATGATCAGAAACAAGGTCATTACTGTCTTAATCAATATAGAGCCACACTTTCCATGCTCAACCTCACCAAACTCAAACAACCCCTTCCTCAGAATACTGAAAACATTCAAATAGTGGAAGTATCTAATAAAACCCTTACAGCTTACAAATCCCTTCCTTTACCCTTCCATCTGGGCCTCCTTCAGGACAACCATTCCTTCCTACTGATCAATTTTATTCCTGTCAACTTACTAGGATGAGACTTTTTAGAAAAATACCATGCTGCCACCTTTTTTTCTCAAAAGGGAGAAATAATTCTGGAACTCAACTTAGCCTCCATTTCACCTGGCACTACTGAAGACCTTTCAATGTCCTTAACAGTTTTGAACCTTAAACCAACTAAGGAAAATAATGAGAGCTTAACCCTCTTAGAGCAAGTTCCTGAAAAGCTTTGGTCAAAAAGCCACCACAGATATCTGGTGTATTCACTCAGCACTCTTGATAAAAATTCAAATAAATCCAAGTAAGCCTCTCCCCAACATCAGATGCTTTTGACCATCTGATCCTTGCAGGAATTAAACTAATTATAAAAGAATATAATGCCCAAGGTCTTATAATCTCTTGCACTAGCCCTTGTAACACATTCATCTTCCTTGTTTAAAAAAAAACAAAAAACAAAAAAACCGTGGATGAGAAAGGAGATTTATCCAGGACTTCAGAGCCATTAATAACATTGTCATTTCTTAATATCCAGTTGGCCCTAACCCCCACACTCTCCTAACTTCCTTTCATATGGAAAGCAAATTCTTTACTGTAATTGATCTTTGCGGCACCTTCTTCAGTCTTCCTGTAGATCCTGAAAGTCAGTTTTTGTTTTCCTTTACTTGGAAAGGACAACAATTTACTTGGACTGTCAAGTCACACAGCTATACAGAGCCCATCCTACTTTTCACAGATTCTAAAAGTCAGACTTGGCAGCTGTTACTTTCCCATATGAATCAACCCTTGGCAGTATGTTGATGACCTCCTCCTCTGCTCTCCTTCCAAGCAAGGAAGCATGTGAATGGGACAGTATTCACCTCCTCGAGCTACTAGCAGCCAAAGGCCATAAGGTCTCCAAGGAGACACTTCAATTTGTCCGAACTCAAGTTAAATATGTGGGACATTTAATTTCAGATCAGGGACTCCTTCTGGACCCTGAGAGATTCCAAAGCATTTTAAACTTCCCGCAACCACAAACTAAAAGACAACTGAGAGGATTTTTAGGGCTGATAGGGTATCATAGAAATTGGATACCTAATTTTTCCTTAATAGTTCAACCCCTCTATGTCTTGCTAAAATCTGATAAATCTAACCCTATAGGATGGGAAAAGAATGTTCATGCAACTCCTGCCAATTAAAAGAAAGGTTCCTCAGCCTATTTACATTATTCGGACACCCTAATTATCAACTTCCTTCTTCCTTTTCATATGTGAAAAGGAAGGAAATGCCTTGGGGTCCTTACCTAGAAATATCAAGATCAGCACTGACTCTTTGGCTATTACAGCCAACAACTAGACCCCATAGTCAAAGAACTTCCTCCTTGCATGAGAGCCAGTTCAGCCACAGCAGCCCTTGCCAAATCAACAGAAGAGATGGGCTTCTCCTCGCCATTTATGTTGTTCATGCACTAGAAGCTTTATTAAAATTCCCATCACATTCAACATCTTTCTACAAGCCAACTCCCCTATCTCTTATGAAATCCTTTTGCTAACTTCTCCCCACATTACACTCTAGCTGTAGCAGTTTTAACCCTCCACCTCTCCTTCCTCTGCCTTCTGACAAGACACCTCATGACAGTTTAACTTTGAGTGACCAACTACTGACATTGAAAGATGACTTGCAGGAAACTCCTATTATGAATGCCAAACTTCCATGGTTTACCGATGGTTCCTATTTAAGAAATGATGAAGGGAAATATTGCACTGGGTATGTTATTATAACTCCTTTTGAGGTGGCTAAAGCATCTCTGCTGCTGACAGACACTTCAGCTCAACAAGCTGAACTATAGGCTTTGACTAAAGCTTGGACTTCAGCAAAAGGTAAAACTGCAAACATTTATACAGACAATCATTATGCCTTTGGGGTCCTTCATGATTTTAGCATGTTCTGGAAACCGGGAAAATTTCTAACCTCTGGAAAATCTCAAATTAAGAATGGATCCTTCATTAATGAATTACTAGATTCAATCTAACTTCCATCTGCCTTGACCATTGTCAAAGTTCCTGGACATTCAAAATTAGACTAAGAAGAAGCTGAAGGCAACAATTTGGCTGATTAACCAGTGAAGGCTGCCTTAAAATCTATCAAAACCAAGGCTCTTATAGCCAACATTAATTACCTCCTGAGGGAAGATCTAAAATTCATTATTAAGGATGACCAATCTAGGGCACCTCACAAGGAGAATCTTTATCGGGCTGACAATGGTTACAGTTTCAATCCACTGAACAATTTATGGTCTGGCCCAAATAAGAAACTTGCCTTGCCAGAGTCCATAAAATGACCCTGATGGAAATGGCTCATCAGATGACCCACTGGGCAGTTGATAAACTTGTAAGTTTCACGAAACAATAGATGGGGATATATTTCTAGGGCTGCTCAAGAGGCATGACTGGTTTGTACTGTATGTCTTAAATACAATCCAGGGAAGACTATCCACACAGCTCCTGGACATTTTGATTTACCTAAAGGACCTTCTAAAGTATGGCAAATGCATATTATCCAGCTGCCCTTCTTGGCTGGAACATATTCCTAAATCCATATCTATCAAAGAAATCATAAATAACTATACTCTTGGTGATGTACTATGTACCCCTTCTGGTTACACCTTTGTATGTGATTACAGAGGAGAATCATGGGCTTATGAATGTCTAGACAGTTGGCGTATGGCAGGGCAATGTCTTTTGGGCTACCATAGTATTCCATTTCAAGTGTTAAAGACAAAACCCAAGTAAATAAAACTTGACAACCCTCTTTTCAAACCCCATCTACTCTGCATTGATTACCAGTGCCAAAGAATTTGTTCCTTGGATTGGTGTGATCCATAATGACCTACTGATAAAAAATTTACCCCTAATTGTAGCTGAATTAGCAAACCCCACTGCTGGAGCCTTGGCTCAGCAGCAACAATCCTTGGGTTCCCTAGCAAGGAATAACACTCTATTATCTCCTTGCAGAATAAGACAACATCTATGCCATAACCAACACCTTCTGCTGTACCTGGATCAATACTTCTGGTGAAACTGAATTAGAACTTGAGAAAATTAGAAAAATACCACAAGATCTCTCCATTCCAATGTCTTTTAATGGAACCCTCTGGTTCCCTATTGATGTTTTTAGCTGGCTTCCTTCAGGTATAGGCAATAGGTTAAGATCAGGATCTAAAATATGATCGGTGATAATTTGGGGGAATTTTTTCTATATGTACCTGTGTTTAAACTTCTTATACTACTACTTACTCAGTTCTTCTCCAAAACCTCTACAACCATCAAGATTACAGTCACTCAACAGGTTGAAATGATAAATAAGGCGTATTCATCTAAACTTCCTGGTGGCTTAATGAAGTTCCCAGGCAAGGAAACTACCTAACAACCACTTCCTGACTGCTTTCTTGTTGCTCAAATGTGGCCTAACCCTTATGACACTGACTCCTTGAAATAACCATGAGAGATTTTAAAATTACCCCCACGTAGGACATGACTTTCAGGAACATGTTCATCCCAGCAACACAGGACTAAGCAAATCTATGCTTGATCAGCAATTCCTTCAGAGAAAGATCCGGATCAAAAAAGCTACACGTGAAAGATGAAATAAAATTAAGTCATTTATGTCAAGGGGTTTTAAAATAGAGCTAGGAGGCCATTTAGAAGTGGGCCTTTCACGTCCTCACAGGGTGAAACATGAACTTTTGAACTGGGCTAAACCACAGATATTCCAAATATTCCAAGGACTCCACAAGAATACCTGCAACTTGCTCCAGGTACAGACTTCTGCTTAGTGATAGCCTTAGCAACCAATCATGTTTAGCCAAGACTAGCTTTCTGCCACCAATACCAATCAAAATTCTTTGTAAGCCAAGTATGTAAACGGTCCCGTTTTCGTCTTTAAAACACCGTGGCTTTTGTTCCCAAATCTGTGTACTCTGAATTGCAATTCTTTAATCCCCAAAAAATGCTTTTGCTTGATTATTGCCTCTTAGTATTTTTAGATTGACATCATTAAGAGTAGAACCCATTTCGTATTGGTCTTTGCAACTTCAACAACCAGGACACAGTAGTTAATGACTATCTCTGGAATTACTTTATAGAAAGATGATAAGGGTGCTGGGGGGAAAAAGGTAATAGGGATGGCCAGCCCCATGGATCTCTCATGACAGAAGGAAATACACACTTACGTATACCCAGATACCCACGCAGACCAACATAATATGACTTAGTTGCAAGTTAAACCCAACTCAAACTAACCTTTACAAAAGAGAAATGTGTTGGCCATGCACCTGAATATTGAAGTGGGTTACAGAATTGATGAAAAGCCCACAAAAATCTAGGACCTAGGGAAAAGAATGAGCAACTCCAAGCTGTGGGACACATATTCTCTCTGTGTCCATCTTCCACTCATTCCAACAGTGTTTCTCTTTGTATTTATGTATCCTCCAACTAAAATAGGTTAGTCAGAATGGCAGGAACCCTGGGAACAGTTGCCAAACAAGTACCCTTATTGGAAGGCATGAGCCTCCTTCTCCCAGTGTCTATATACCAATATCACGTAAGGATTCTAGTGGTCTTTGCGTGGTTCATGAGCCCGTGCTTAGGATCAATTTCTGCTGCCAGGGAGATGGATAATAGAACCAAGGCTGACCACAGTTCCATCCATTCCAGTGTGCAGGAGCCTAGGTGCATTACCCAAAAAAAAAAGAGACAGAAAGGCTTGATGAGCAGACCAGCAAAGAGCTACTACCATTCCCTCTAGTGGATTCAACATGGCCCGACTAAAAGACTGTCCGGACACTTTACTCTTGGTGACACAGGAAAATAACATTTTATTGTTGACGTGGGAAGAGCAGTGCCTCACTTTCTGTTTTGGCTTCAAGCATCTCTCTCCCACTGTGAAGGAAGAAAGTTTCAAAAAGCAAAACAAAGGGACATAGAGAATATATACTTAGCTTACTGAAGCGGAAATATGCTGAGCTTGACCTTAAAATGCAAATATCTGAACCCTTTGAAACCCCTGGAAGCTAGGTAACAAGAGAAACACCTGTCTGATAGCTTAACCATGTCAAGTTATGTCTTTATTTCACATGTCTTTTTTCTGGTAGAAACACAATTTGACCTCCAGACTACCCATAAAATTTGGACAAAAAATAAGCCAAGTTATACACAAGACTGTAACAATCAACGTAAATCTAACATTACTTAATGCTTATCTTTTCCACTTTACCAGGAAAAAATTTGGAAGAAGCACTGGGATTTTGCTTTTCTCTACTGCTTACCTAGAATTTTCCAGCCATCAATGGAGCAGAGTTTAATTTTTTTGAGAGACAGAGAAAAATGAAGAATTAAATTGTAATTAGAAAAATTGCTTCAATTAGAATTGCACTTCAAGATGCTTGAATGGATGGGCTAAATAAGTTCAGGCATCCATTAGTTTCCAAATTGAATTAAAATATATTGAGTGCTAATTCAAAAATCTAAAGGCAGCCAGCTGGAATAGAATGGGAATCATCTGGGTCTAAAAGGGTAGTGCAGACGACACAAAGCAAGAAAAGATGATGGCATTTTTGCTGACCTGAAAGAACAAAACAGAAATCTTAAAAACTGCTAGTAATTTATTACAGCCCATTATACTAATATTATTGCTGTTTACTCCAAGCCTGCATTATGGGGGGGGGGGGTCCCTTTTGATTCTGCACAGCACAACAGCCCAGTTCTAACCCTCCTTTCTGCTCCTTCGCACAGCCTTTTTTCTCTGCCATTTGCTGTATGCAGCAGAGATGACCTGTGGTAATTGCTGAAGACATTTTCCCCCATATTTTTTTAGCAAATGTAATTTCCTTTTGATGCAGCCACATCCTCTCCCCACCCTGCTGTGACAACGAACTCCAATAATCATGCGACTAACATTCAGATAGAGATCAAGTAATGCAGCCAGCTGTATCACAACTTTTGACTTTCAACTTTGTACTTACTTGGGTGCACATATTACCACATTTGAGGAAATGAAAAACATTTTTTCCTCTAATGAAAATAGCTTTTGGCCTGGGGTGAGGCTGGTGGAATTGTCCTGAGTTTAATTTTTTTTCTTCATATAATTTGGCTGTAACAAAAGTCTTTAAAAAAAAAAAAGTGAATCCTTTTCTGTAACACATTTTCAAAGCACCTCATGGTTAAAATACTCATTATTTATAGACTTGAAGAAATAGTCCTTACTTTTAAGACTGTCCACCAAATACTGTGAATCTTTAAAATTTTTTTTTTTGAAGGAAGGGAAGGAGATAGAGAAAAGGAGGGAGAAAGGGTTGCATATCATCAAGGAATATATAACAAATTACTCCAAAACTTAGAGGCATAACCATTTGTTATGCTCATGGATTCTGTGGGTCAAAAATTCAGATAGGGTTTGGAACTAGCAGATGCAAACTATTATATATAGAATGGATAAACAACAAGATCCTACTGTACAGCACAGGGAACTACATTCAATATCCTGTAATAAACCATAATGGAAAAGAATATGAAAAGGAATGTATACATATGTATAACTGAATCTCTGCTGTACACTGGAAATTAACACAACATTGTAAACCAACTATACTTCAATAAAATAAATTTTTTGAAAATTCAGATAGGACACAACAGGGATGGCTTGTCTCTGCTCCCAGTCAGCTGAAGCCTCTTCCCGAAGACTTGAAAGCAGACGTCTGGAAGCATCTGAAGGTTCACTGACTCAGCGGTCCGGCAGTCAATGGCGCCTATCAACTGGAGAACCGAGATGTGGCTAGTGTCAGTTGGAATACATACCCATGGCCTTTCTGCTTGGCCTGGGCTTCCTCACATAGTGGCAGTATGAAACCAATATGATGTCTCCCAAAAGACCAAAACATGCTATGCCTTTGTATCACTTGCCCAGACACCCAGTAAACTGATGGACTAACATGTCCTTGGAGACCAGCCAAGAAACAGAGTATATCACTTGAACCAAGGTCACTCCCCACATGATGTCATCTTGGGAAGGAAGAAGAAAGGTTGCTTAAGAAGAAAAATAGACTTGATAACATTCCTGAACTTTGAACTGACTGAATATTTACCCAAAGAAGATTGTTTTATATCCAAAGAGTTTGAGTTCATTTTAAACATGAAGTTTAAATATTTTCTGTTGTCAGCAGAAATGGGAGTCCAAGAACAAGATGAGATCAGTTATAAAAATCATAAAGAAAGCCACTTTTATTTTGATATCTGGGTTGAAATACAGACATTCCTCCTAAACTAGGAATTTGTTTAAGTTTTCAATATGTTAAGAAGTTAGCTCGGGACTTCCCTGTTGGCACAGTGGTTAAGAATCCACCTGCCAATGCAGAGGACATGGGTTCGATCCCTGGTCCGGGAAGATCCCACATGCCGTGGAGCAACTAAGTCCGTGAGCCACAACTACTGAGCCTGCACTCTAGAGCCCATGTGCCACAACTACTGAAGCCCGCGCGCCTAGAGCCCATGCTCCGCAACAAGAAAAGCCACTGCAGTGAGAAGCCCGCGCACCACAATGAAGAGTAGCCCCCACTCGCCCCAACTAGAGAAAGCCCACGTGTAGCAACGAAGACCCAACGCAGCCAAACAAATACATAAAGTTTCTTTTAAAAAGAAAAAAAAAATGTTAGTTAGTTCTTCCTTAGACCATAAGCTACTTGAGCTGATGAACTGTGATTCCTTTCATCTATTTAATCAACTTTCAATGAATATCTACCATGAGCAAGGCATTCTAGTAGGCACTCAAAATATAGAAATGAAGGGCCCAGTCCCTTCCCTCAAGAAGCTCAGAGTCTATAATATAGAAAGAAAGCAAACAATTATTTTAATAGGGGAGCTCCACTGGTCCATTCACACCAAAAGAAGATCCCGTATGTGGTTTTAAAACTTCAGGAGAGAATGAAAGAATCATCAAAGTTGTTTGCGAATTAGGAAACTTTGTGCTAAATACACAAATGGTTTATCATTATCTGCTAAATGCTAAATACACAAATGCTAAATTTGCTACATGCTAAATACACAAATGGTTTATTATTATCTGCTTAGCTCAGTCAGTTAGTGCAGACTAGCAATAAAGTCAGGATAGTGATAGTTAGCTCTGCACATGATAAACTATGCCCGAAAGCCATAAGCTACATTTCTGTTTCCAGTCAGTCATCATCTTGAAAATGCACGATTAGGACTGACTGCCAAGGGTATATGGTTGAAAGGCACTCATTCTCTAAGAAAATATCTCAGTACTTAAGAGCTTCTGACTGTTGCTCTGTTCCATCAAGCTAGGGAGATGGGAGAGATGTCAATTATGAACCAGTTTGGAAAACTGGACGTACCATATTTTACCAAATCTAAGACATCAATTATAAGATGCTCCACTATTTTATTTACCACCAGGAAATACAAATGGTATCAAATAAATGATGACACTAAGCCAAGACATTCTCACATCCCAAATTCAGAGATGTAAAAAATATGAAAAAAATCTCAGCTTATAATCAATAAAACATCGTATCATGAGAAGCCCTGATAGATCTCCAGGGAGAAATAATGAGGCAAGTTCTTCAGACGACTTCACAACAGAAAGTCTTAAATAAGTAGAAATGATTTTCACTAGTTTTAGGATCCACACTCCTTGTCATGACCTACAGTACAGTCTGGTTTGCAGTTTCTACTCTGGCTCTTCTGGGCCACCCTACCCTTCACCTATTCTGCTCCAGCCTCCCTGGAAGAATGAGGTCTTCATGGCTCATTCTGGGCTTCTGTTGTACTTTGTTCCCTCCACCTAAAACTCTCTTTACCCAGGGCTTCACAAAGAGGTATGCTTCATCTCATTCAGGTTTGAGATCAATTATCACATCTTTTGATCATCCCATCTAAATATCCCTCTCTCCTATAACAGTTCTTATTTTATAGTCAGCTTTACCTTTCTACATGACACTCTACATCTGGTGCTTATCCTTCCTAAAATAATTAGGCATGTATTTGTTTTCTTGTTTATTTTCTATTTCCCCCCATGGATACAAGAACTTCATTAGGGCAGGGAAATTGTCTTTTCTCAATGTTAAAAGAATGCCTGACATATAACAGACATGACATAAATGTATGTGAATAACTGACAGAGTCATCTAAAAGTAGACAAAGAGCTAAAATGTTTAACCCAATCCTGAGGCTCTGATTAGCATAAACAGAGAAAGAATTTTAAATATGAAACTGGGTGATGCTATTTGAGTTACCCTCCAACAAAGCCCCTAGAATTTATTCTCAATTTTTTCAAGGTTAGAGACAATTAGAAATTGAAAAAGCAAATCTAGAGTTGCAACGTAAGGAGTATCTACTGAGGAGCCAAATTAAAAAGTGTTAATACCTGTGTATCAAGTTTTCTTCTCATCCCCACCAAGGGACTCAATACCATTGGCTTTGGGAATAACCAAGTCATCACAGATAAAGACAAGAGAGATGACCATAAAGTGATAACTTTTATTACCGTGGAATGACAAGGACCATTTGAGGATCAGGGAAAGAATATAAACAGGCAACAAGGTGCCCCTAAAAGGTGCCAGGACCATCCTGAGAGCAATAATTTCCTAAGTGCTTACAGGTACCAGTTAAGTTGTCAGAGAATGACTTGGGTGGGCTAACTCCATTCATTTCCCACCATTTTCTAATTTTCCTTAAGTCACCTAATTGGTTTCAGATGTTAAGCAGTTTTTAAAAAGGACACAAAAAGAAAAAAAAAAAAGAACAACTCATCAGTGTGTTAGAACAAAGCAGAAAAAAAAAGAGTAATATCACTAATCTCCAAGCCCCCTTCACCAACTCTTCCATCCTTGGTTTCAAGAATTGGGCATGTCATGTTTTGGGATGAATGTAGCTTACAGTGAGCCTCATGGTATGATTCTTCTAAAAACATCTTTCCCATCCCTGGAGGAGCTAAAGAACTTGAGTAGAGCCTTGGGGCTTTCTTTTTTTAATGTATTTGATATAATAAAAATTTCAAAAACTCTAGTCTGTATCTACAGTTCAGAGAGTTTAAAGGGCCTCTCACAACTTCTTCAACCTGAGCAGAACCAGCTTCTGCCTGGTGCCTCTCCTCCAAAGATAATATACCAGAAAGAAGGGTAGGGAAAATTCCTCTGGGATTATTTCATCCTAAGACCCAGAAGAAAAGACAGAGGCTTTCTTATACTTTATCTTATACAGAGATTTAGGAATAAAAGCTTAATAGATGACAGCATTTCTCTGATAGCATACTGTTGATTGGCACAAAATTATCTTCAAATTCATTGGACTATCTGCAAAGTCACCGTCAAGAGCCCTGGATTTGAAGTACGACTAATTCGTGTTCTTATACCAGGAGAAAAAAAAACTATAAAAGAAAGTTCTCATAAAACTGGGCACGGGGGTGTGGGAGGTGGGTGGGCAATGTGGGCTTAAACAATTTGGCTTCAGGGTGAAGCAAGTTTGCGGGGAGTTGGAAGGTATACCCAGTCACTGCCTGGCTTATCTCCATCTCAGAGTCCTGTTTCTCCCTAAAGGAGAAGGGGAACTAGTGCTCTGTAGATGGGTCTCTCATAATCTCTTAATTGCAATTATTCAGACACAAAGAGAAATTCAAGTAATAGCAACCACAATAATTGGCACGCTTTCCATTTTGAACACAAAGACATGTTCCCAGGACCACAGAGGTGGTAAATAGCAAAGCTCAAAGCCAGTACATCTCTGTGGTCTTCTCCCTGAGCTTTCATGTCAAGGGGAGACACATGAGAGAAAAAAGGTCAAGGGCAGGGAACAAGGAGGTGGACATAACTGGCCTGTGACATTACAGACCATGGTTAACAACTCAGAGCTCTACCGGGGGATGGAAGGATTAAGAAAGAGGGGTTTCAATGATTCAACCAGATTTTAAGTGTTTCCACCACTTCTAAATCTTCAATTCAGACTGGACTCTAGGGTGTTTGCTCAAGAGCCTTCAGATGTGTCTTAGAGAAGGAACAGGAATGAATCTTAACTACCACCCCCCAAACTTTTTTTTAATTGTTGGAAAGTGATATTATTATTACTATTAAAAATTAACACTATATAGAAAAATGAGGAGGATTACATATCAAAAAATAAAGATTAGGTTTGTGGGGGGAAATGGGGAGTTATTATTACAGGCATTTTTTATTTTCCACATTATGTATCTTTCTAATGTTTGACTTCTTGACACTGAGCATATATTACTTTTATATTTGGGGAAAACAAGGTGGTTTGAATTTTTTAATCACTGCAAGAAAATGAAAGATCACGAAAAAACATTTACAGTGCAAGAGTCATTAAAGAAAAGTAAAAGATTTTGAAAGTTTAAAAACAGAAGGGAAGACATTCGAACCAAGGAAAAAGAACTGGTGTTTTAATTACCAGTCCTCTCGTCTTTCATTTTCAGAAAAATAGATAAGGTACAGTGAGAAGGACATAAGAGGAAAGAAGCCACTTTCTTATTACTTGGAGGAAGAGGATTCAAAAAGAACAAAGCAGCTCATTGACAGGTCTAACCACAGACATAAGAAGGGGGAGAAAAAAAGGAGAATTTGGAAGCATAAGCATTTGTTTTATCTGTCACATTTCCTTCTTCACGGAGGCACGATGAATTTGCAAGCCAGCTACTAAAAAAGAGTGGCCAAGTAAAATAGAGAGAGGGAATGGGAACCAGCTATTCCCCCTAGGAACTCAGTCAATTAAATGCAGCCTGGAAGGGATCTAATCTAATATCAAAGAGGCTGTCAGGGGATCAGTTCCCCAGAGTGTAGGGTTAATGATGTACAGCAGGGCAGCCTGGCCAGGAGCAGAGGAAAAGAAACCTCACCGAGATCAGGTGTAACTAGAAAAGACCAAAATAAAATAAAATAAGCATTTCCCAGAGTAATGGAGGACCTTGGGCAAAACCTTCTGCAGACATGTCACAATATCCTCTGCTTGCAGCAATCCTCAAGGGGTTGGGTTCTCCAAGATTTAGCATGTTTCACTGTAAATCGAAGTTTTTTGCCTAAAATCTTAATCAGCATTGAAGAATGACCTCCCTTGATATCATTCACAAGTCCTGGAGTATTAATCTAGTAGACCCCAAAGTAAGTCCCTCTTCTACCCATGGTTCAACTGGAAGCATCGTATTAATCCTGAAGTTTTTATAAAAAAGAGCTCTGAAGTGAAGGTTACTGGTAAAATTGTACCTAGAAATCTGAGTGTGAGTTAATTACCTACCAGCCTACTGTCCACTTTGGTGAAAATCAGTGACCAACACAAATGGAGACAAGGGGAACTGCTAAATGCTAGGCCTTCGCTAGCTGTGGTCAACTGAGCCCTCTTTCTAAAGGGCTGTGAATCTGTGAAAAGATTCCCCCACTATTTCCGAGGCCAAGTGTGAGAGATGAAGTAAGAAAGAAACACAACCTATTCATATAAACAGGCAGATAGATTGCAGCCCATGTTCAGTATCTAAACTTTTAAAGTTACTAAAATTCATAAGCAACTTGTCTTTTTGGTTTCGTAAATTTCATTTCCAACAACATGGTGGACCAGATATCTTGAAAGTTCATTACACCTGAAGGACAATTCTATTCCCTTTCTCGCCTCATCCTTCCTAATCACAATCCAGGAGTTATCCTGATAATTAGTATTTCTTCTAGCTGTGTACACTGAGGAAAAAAAAGAAAAGAAAAAAAAAGGCCCACGATGTCCTTTAAGCCTTTGACAGATGCTATGCTTCTCTTTTTACTCAATTCTTTTATTTAACTATTTTATTAAACTATTTGGTGATGTAAGTTTTTCATAATCAGTAAATGTTAAGTCAGATAACAGAAAGGCAATATGAGAGACAGAGAGAGGCCTCTGTTAACCTTTGCTGGAATTACTCTTTGATGGAAATCAAAGAACAAACAACTCGATAGAGCTGTAATAGGTCTTCTGGAGAGAGAATAAAAAATAGTGTACTCCTCAAAGCAGTCATGGAAGCCTCACCATTATTTAGAACTTAATGGCTCTGAAAATAGTAGTGAGAAAGGAATCAACTACTTTTCCCTTTTGGAAAGAAGTGTTAACTCTTCCAGGATGCCATTTAGAGACCCAAGCGAGCCAGTTTACCCAATGGTGCATAAGTGGCCTCTAAAAATTAATGGACCTTTCAGAGGTTGCTACTTATACCTGATGCTGAGGTCTAGGGCTAGGCATTGTTGAGGAGGAAAAAAAAAAAAAAAGGTGGGAACACACCACAGATGCTCAAGTTTTGCAATAGCCTGCGATCTAATCCTGAGAGTACAAATGGCTTTTGTGGACGACATTTATTTAGCACTTAATAAATGCCACACCTCAGGTTCAGCCCCTTACACACGTTAGCATATTTAACCTTCACAACAGCACTGTGAAGAAGGTACCGCTATTATCTTTGCTTTACAGAAGGAAACTGAGCCTTACAAAGATTTTTAAAAAGTGATCCAACAAATCCCCACACAGGAAAATTTATGGGCACAAAAAAAAGAAAAATTACTTAACAAGAACACTAAGCATTTCTGTTTCTGGACAACTGTTCAGAGGCCAAAAAGCCACTATGCCTCTCAAGATAGTAAATGGCAAGTCAAAAATGCATATTAGCATACCGTCTCAGGAACACCGGGAATTCCAACCACAGAATTCAGAATAAACCACAAATAGCAATGGAGAATTTAACACCAAGGGAAAAACCACAAGCAATTAACATTAATAACCTCACACGGACATTATAAAACCATATGTATGAGTCTCAGACTCACAGGCCCTCTGGATCCTGACCCTAGAAGTTTTTGTGATGGCAATAAAGCAGGATCTGATTAATGCGAAACTAAACTGTCATATCCATGCCCTTTTATTTGACGATCCATCATGTAAATGCAACTAAAACACAGAAATTTGTCAATGTTCATGGTGTTTGGCTTGGAACTTCTCTACAGACCCAACACTCATAAGATCTGTTTGAAGTTTCTAAGCACTATCAAGCTCCCAGATCCTTAATGAAGGCAATAAAAGAGTAGGGTAGTCATTATACCTGATCCATTACATTTTCACATTCATCTACAAAGAAAGGTTCCTTGAACCAGTCATGGACTATCTTTGCCCAGGCTATAGTGCCTACACAAGAGAGATTATTTTTCAGCAACTGACTTAAAAATAACGGAATGAAATATACACATACACACATATGCATGTATATATGCATACATATCTACTTGCATGTGCATACATATATATAAACATATATATGTATACTGCTGTAAAAAAAAAAAAAAGACAAGTCTTTGCCTAATAACAATTTCAAGTGTTTATATGAGCAACAAGCCAAATTCTACAGGTGCCATCAGCAGTAAACAATCTGATCCTCATCTTCTCCAATATGGAGACCTACCGACCATCTAGACAGATGAAGAGACTGCCATGGGAGCACAGGCTGCAAAACTTGACTTGCTTTGGAAGGCTGTGAAAGGACATTACCAATTTTTTTTAAATGGCATGTATAAGGTAATAGGTTCATCTAAATTTCAAAATGCTAAAGCAAAAACACTCCTGAAATGTAAATGGGTTAAGTACATGACGAAATCATTACTTCATATAGAATGCAACAATCTTAGAAAAACAGTTACCTTCTCCCCACCCCCCTTCCCAAAAAAAGGACCTAAAGAGACATGACGACTAAATGTCATGTGGTATCCTAGATGGGACAGTGGAATAGAAAAACAAAAGGCATTAGGTAAAAAGTAAAAAACTCTGAAAAAGTATGGACTTAGTTAATAGTAATACATCAATATTGGTTCATTAGTTGTGGCAAATTCACCATACCTGTGTAACATGTTAATAACAGCGGAACCTGGGTGTGAGGTAGAACTCTCCGTGCTCTCTTTGCAACTTTCCTGTAAATCTGAAACTATTCTAAGATTTAAAAGTTTATTTTTAAAAACCTAGTAGGCCTGACATTTTTTGGCAACCACGAACCTATAATCTCTACATCTGTCCAAAGGGGAGGAAAATAAAGCTGATCTTGCTTACTTCTCCAGGCTCACCTCAAACAACTTTCTCCTCTCTAGCATGGTGCACCTCTCTCCGATCTTCAAGGATGACATTTTGTAAGATTCTGCAGGTGCTGTTCTACTGCCAGAAAAACTCTCCCTGCTTTTCCCTTTCTTTTCTGACACTTTCTTTTCTGTCTGAAATAATCCAAAAGACCTATAGCAAATGCTTAGCCACACATATACAAAAGCCATCCTGAAAGAGCAAAGTGGCATATCCAATCTTTCTTTGACCTTGGTAGGAACCAGCAGAAAAAAATAGCCCTGATTCATAAGGCAAATAGATTGTGGGAAATTCAACAAGAGATACAGAAGAGGCTCTAGTGTTAGGAAATGTTAACTTTCTATTCCCGTCTCATTTTCACTTTTGATGCCCATCAGGCTTTCCCTGCTACCTGGAGCCCAAAGTTGCCCAGCTCCTTTGTGCCAGCCTTGCAACCAGAAAAGCAATGGAAACAGCCACTAACTAAGAGGCCAGGAGCCATCTGAGGTGGAAGCTTCTGGTCTGCAGAAACTCTGAAACTGATCCCAACAACCACGAGTAAGGATTGCTGTTGGTAGCAAGCACGGCAGATCTGTACACTCTTTTCTTGTTTAAGTGCCAGGAAGGCACACAATACTTTGGATTTCCACAAATCCATAGAGGAAACATAATCCAAACTTCTCCAAAGGGATAAAAACAGAAAAAAATAAAATTTAAATAAATAAATAAAATTTAAACGGGGACTGTTTACAAAATCCAAGGCGAGGGGCGGGGTGGGAGGCAGGCAGGCATAATTTTACACGGTTTCTCCCCCTTTTAAGACCTAGAATAAGTGTCAGGTCGAAGATTTTGTCCGTTCCCTGTCTTCCTGGGGGCACTCATTCCACTTGTAATTATTAATATCTGTGTTCCCTGCTGTCATACTGCAGGGATCATTCCATTCTATTACATACTCACGACCTACCTTAGTGCTGTTACATAGTAAATGCTCAGTAAACAAACCTCCTTATGCCTCTTATCTAGTTTTTTAACGCAACTGTGTATTTTTTTTATCTCTACTTCCTGGTCTTAATAAAGTACTTAAAATCAATTTGCCTTCAGGGGCTCAGTCATCTTATTAATTGAGTAAAAAAAACTGGTTTTAATTATAATTTCTCAATCTACATTATACCCAAAGACAAAAGATTTTCATCAGAAATGTATTTATAATTAATTTGTCTTTTATTTTAAAAGGCATAGAAAACGTCTGTCAGTCACCTTTGAAAGACGTGGTTAAATGACTCAAACATTCCCGTGAATCCAGCCACAGGGAGTATTAAATATTTAGGAGTGTGGTGGCGTCTAGTTTGTCAGAACAGTTCCATTTAAATTATGCTCCCCTGTTACCAATTGTAGCTGATGATTTAATTAGGTGGATGGAATGAGTTGCAATGATCATTAATAAGCTGTGTTAATGTCATCAAAATTCCTATTCTCCAGAGTTGGGGGAACAGAAAAAAAAAAAAAATCCTGCCTAGTGAGGAAGATGGCCTATTTCTCACAAAATTCATTCTGTTTTTTTTCCCCTCCAGTAATTAGCCTTGTTTTGTTTGGTATGTTCACACTAATTACAACAACAGCTTTATTTTGCTGTGTATAAAAGATTGCTTCATTTGATTACATTTGCAGAGAGAGTCTGCATAGTGTAGCTATTATAAAGTGTCCAAAAGGATGCTTTTGTGTTCTTTTCCCAAGGCATTCATAAGAGCTGTTCTTATTATTTAAACTGTGATATAGAGTATCAGAAAACTAATATGCAAATAAAACTAAGTTCTTTAAAGACTATATATCACAATAACCTTTTAAAAATACCTTATTTTAGAGCCCCCTCCAAAATGTTTTCCATCTCCTAAATGAAAATTGTTATAGAAGAAGGCCTGAGAAGAATATCATGTAGGACCCTGGATTTGCTTCAGAGGCTGACAGCTCCAGGAAAATTTCCCTACAACCTGCTCAGAGGGCAGACAGACAGTGACACTGAGTAGGAAGAGAGAATTCCATATCCAGTTGCGACCGGACCCACTGTGACCTGCTGATCATAGTGATTCCATACAGCACCCACAAATGAAAGGTTTTCTCTTCTCATCTATTAAGCTGAAGGTGATCTCAGCAATGAAGAATCCTATTTCCAACTCCCCAGTTATCCACAGGACAAACCCTATACCATTCGCTCACAGGGACAAGAGGAAATGGAAAGAACGTTAGTCCTCTGAATAAGGAGAACAACACTCTTGAGCGATAGGCTCAAAAAAAAGCCCATCTACCCAAGAAACTCCCTTTCAACCTGACAGGCAATTCCCACAAGGATTCATTATTTATAGGAGTCTCTGCATTGAAATGGATGAAGACTTACTTGTCCTCAGAGAAAGAAACATTAGACAACTAACTCAACAGAAAGGATTAGTTTATCTCTTGAAACAATTAGAGTCACTATCACCTAGAAAAAGTAAGGTGGCCTGAAAAATGCACCAGGAGGCCAGCAGCTTTTATTTGAAAATAGGAGGCGCAACATCAGGAAAATCCCATGCAAAGAATTCAATGAAGGACACACTGGCAGAGTCCATCAACACGAGACCTTATGAACATTCATTCTTTTTCTCAGCAATTTTTTTTTTTTTTACCAAATATGCAATATATACAAGGTTCTGTACTTGCACTAAGTGGGAGGAGAGAATGTAGCATTGGATGACCACCACTTACGTGCCAGCAGCTTTCCCTGGGTTTCCTTGTTTCTCTCTCATCACAGCCCCTAAAAGGTTGTCATCTTCATTTTACAGGTGAGGAAACAGATGCATCGAGACTGAGCCGTCTCCTTGAGATCACACCCACCAAATGGCAGAAGCAGCAGCTAAACTCTCTTCTGCTGACTCCAATCCCCATGCAAGTTTCTGCAGGAAAAAACAAAGACATCACCTACCCTCCAGAAATGGATCCCTGAGCCAGGGAGAAAGGGCAAAGATAAAGATCACTCTAATAAATGTTTCTGGGATGATGCTATAAGGAAGGATATGTCTAGTGCCTTAGGAGTTGAGAAATGAGGGAAGAACTGAAAGAAATGAAATATAAGCTAGACCTGTGGTAGATTTTGGCATGTGACTCACAAAGCATTCCAGAAGAAAGACAAAATATAAACAAAGGCACAGAAACAAAAAAGTACAATGTAGGTTTGGGACCCGATGAATGATTGATTTTGGCTTCAAAACAGGGTACAGGTAAGCAATATGCAGTGGGTGATTTACAACATCAGCTTTGGAACGAGGCTGTCTGTATTCCAATTCCAGCTTGACCACTTGTTAGCTGTGTGAACTTGTGCAAATTATTTAAGCCCTCTAAACCTCAGCATCCTCATCTGTAAAATAAGGATAATGGTACATATCCCAAGATTTGTTTCAAAGGTTAAATGACATGATACATATCAAGCTCTTAAGAGGATACCACATACCTGGAAAGTGAGTGTTAGCGGTTGTTACTGTATGGAGGTCGTGGGAGATCAGCTTGAAATAGAAGGTTGGGACCATACTGAAGACTGGTGTGAATGCCACGGAGAAGAGTTTGGACAGTGTATCGTGGGCAAGAGAGAAATAACACTGAAAGTTTTTGACTCAAGGAATTTTATGATGAGAGTTATACTACAGAAAGAATAATGTGGCAGTGGTGTCCATAATGGACTGGGAAAAAGAAAGATGAACATAATGAAGACACCAAAGATATTCTATAATCAGCCCTCATGCCCTACTGCAGAGGCAGTCTGCAATTAATGAGCTAAATATTAACTGATCCTATAAACTCACTGCCTCTACAGTAATAGGAGATGCATAAATGAGATCCAATGACAATAACTGACTATGTAACTCTACAGATATTGTCTCCAGTCTTTTATGTTTTATAATAGATGTTTGGGATACAGTATTGATTGTGACATTATTCCCACCCTCAATGCACTCAGTCTAGTATGAGTTCTAATGGTACATATACCAATAAATAATAAATAAATGCTCAATAAATAGTGAATGGAAGAATCAGGTGTAATCACATCAACATTTTTAAGGTCAAAAGACCAGCATTAAAATCTCAGCCCAGATACTCATTAAATTTGTGCCTTGGGTGAATTATTTAGTATTCCTTGCCTCAGTTTTCCTTACCTGGCAATAGGGATAATGAGAGTTACAAGCTGACATAATTATGGTGAGGATTAAATGAAAACACATACTTGAAGACTGTAAAGACTAGAAGATCTAGAACACAAACTAAGAATATTTAAAGCATTTAAGGAACTAGAAAAAAAGGAATTGAAAGCACAAAGAGGGGGGAAAGAGATTATTAAAAATTATCAGGAATTTGAAAAAGAACCAAAGAGAAGTTTTAGAAATGGAAAATAATAGGTAAAATTTAAAATATATTGGATCAATTAAACAGAAAATTAGACACCTCTGGCAAGACGATTAATGAACTGAAAAATATAAATGAAGAAACAACTCAGAAGCAGTAAGTACATAGAGTTAAAGAAAATCAAATATGAAAAGAAATTAAAAGAGAAAAAGTATAAATTCCACCACTTAAATTTGGAGTTCCAGAAATAACAGGAAAAAAATTAAGGAGAAAAAACATTTAAGTGAGAACACTTAAGATGGCTTCAGGACAGTAATACTCTGGTTTGGGAAACAAAAATCTGAAGTTTGAATGAAAAGAATCACCAAAAAAAGACATGCAGTAATAGTTCAGATGAACTTATTTGCAAAGCAGAAATAGAGTCACAGATTAGAAAACAAACTTACAGTTACTAAGGCAGAAGCGGGGGTGAGATGAATTGGGGGATTGGGGTTGACATATATACACTACTATATATAACTTATATCCTATATAGGATATTAGTTATCCTATATATACAGTAGGATAACTAATGAGAACCTACTGCATAGAGCAGGGAACTCTACTAAATCCTCTGCGGTGACCTGAATGGGAAGGAAATCTAAAAAAGAATGGATATATGTGTATGTATAACTGATTCACTTTGCTGTACAGCAGAAACTAACACAACATTGTAAAGCAACTATACGCCAATAAAAAAACAGATTAAAAAAAAGACATAGTAACAAAAACTGAATTATACCAAAGACAAAGAGAAAATCTTACAAGCAGCCAAAGATCAAAGACAAACCTATGGTTGACTTCACTTGACTGGTAACCAAAGCCAGAAGACACAGTAATAAAATCTCCATAAAGTTCTGAGAGAAAATAAATGTTAATCCAAAACTGTACATTTAGCAAAATTTACAATTTCAAGAACAAAGGACAAATACATTTCTTTCAGACAAAAACTTTACAACCAACATACACTCACTAAAGTTATTTGAAAGAACGTACATTAGAAAGTTGGGAAATGGGGACTTCCCTGGTGGCGCAGTGGTTAAGAATCTGCCTGCCAATGCAGGGGACACGGGTTCGAGCCCTGATCCGGGAAGATCCCACATGCCGCAGAGCAACTAAGCCTGTGTGCCACAACTACTGAACCTGCGCTCTAGAGCCTGCGAGCCACAACTACTGTGCCCACGTGCCACAACTACTGAAGCCCATGTGCCTAGAGCCCGAGCTCCCCAACAAGAGAAGCCACCGCCATGAGAAGCCTGCGCACCACAACGAAGAGTAGCCCCCGCTCACCGCAACTAGAGAAAGCTCGCATGCAGCAATGGAGACCCAACGTAGCCAAAAATAAATAAATAAATTTATTTTTTTTAAAAAAAGCAAGTTGGGAAATGATTGCTGAAAAAAGGCTTAAAATGCAAGAAGAAATCTTGAACAAAAAAATGATAAATGAGGATAAAAATTTACTCTAAGATCAAATTTACTATAAAATAAAAATTATTCTAGTGAGCATGATGAAAATATCATCTAATTTGTATGGTTAGAAAAACAGAACATAAATAAAATATTTGATAATATATTTGATGGTAGTGGGCTGTATATGTTGAAGTATCATTAAATCTTTGTGATGTTTGAAAAATAGGTATTTTAATTTGTTAAATAAAACTGTAGAAACAAATCCAAGACTATAATATTGAATACAAATATTATGATACTCATAATAAAAGCAAATGAACTCTTACAAAAAGAAAAGAGAGGAAGAAAGTTGGATACACCAAGTAACTATCAAGCCAAATAAAGTCAGGGAAACAGATTTATTTCAGATAACATACACCTGAGGGAGAAAAACATCATAAGGAACAAAAAAAAGGATATTATAAACAGGTTAAAGGAGTAAAAAATCAAAACAAGAAAAAGTGATAGAAAGGGGCAGGGAGAGAGAGGGAAAGGGAGAGAGAGGGAAAGGGAGAGAGAGGGATGGAGGGAGAGAGGGAAGGAGGAAGGAAGGGAAGGAGGGAGGGATGGAGGAAGGAAGGAAATAATAAAGATAAGGACAGAAATCAATGAAATGGAAATAAATGACAAAACCAAAAGTTAATATTAGCAAATCCCTGGCAAGACAAATCAAGAAAAATAATTTAAAATGTATATATCAGAATTAAAGTGGGTAAATTATTACAATATAACAAGTATTAAAAATATAAAAATGCTATGGAAAACTATGGTAACAAATGTGAAACCTAGACAAAAAGCATACATTTTTGGAAATATGTAAAATATCAAAATAGGAAAGTTGAATGGGCCAAGAGCCATCAAATAAATTTTAAGTGGTAATTTTGGCAGTTTGTTTTCTGTTAAGCTAAAAATGATATGTTAACTGACAAGATTCCCAGAATCCCCTTCCATGAATGATTCTGAGTTAGCTCTTGCCAAAAGAGAAATGTGTAAAAGATTTGGAAGGTGGAAGTGAAGTACTGTCATTATTCTCTGAAGGTTGTCATAGTCAGATGTGGTGACAGACCAGTGCTATGCTGGGGCCAGCCTGTGCCAGATCACAGAAGTTCACTATGCTTATTTCTTCACAACTTATCCTTCAGAGACCATATTGTTAGCTTGAAATCGGACACAGCGGCAATATTTACACCACAGATATTGGCAAAGACTTAAATCAGGAAGCCACACCCTCCCCTCACAACCCCCCACAGAGAGCCTGTTATTAAATATTTTCAACAAATTACTATGACAGATACAAAGCTGTCAATAGGTTTCCTGCTGATCAACTGTAATTCTGGGCCCATTATCAAATGCTTTGAAGGCAGTGATGATCTCTGTCTTATTCAAGAAATTCTAGCAAGTGTGAAAAGAATGTGAGCTCCCTGATTATACTGCAAAGCTAAGGATTAACCTAAAACCAAATCTGCATACAAGAAAATGACATTATAGGGTCATTTCAATATATGAACATAGATCCCAAAATCTTCAATAAAATGGAAGCTAACTGCTCTAATTCTATATTAAAATGTGTACATCATAATTTGACAGTTTATCCCAGGAATGTAGAAACTGTAACATCAGACAATCTAACCACCATCATGCACCATATTAATGGACTAAAGCAGAAAAAAAGACATGATCATTTCAAGAGAGACAGAGAAGGCATTACACAAATCTCAATAGTTTATAGGATTATTATTAAAGAAAAAACAAACTTGTAAAATCTGAAGTAGAAGGGAACTTGCTTAATTTGATAAGTATCTGCCCAAACTTCCATGTAATCAATGGCACAAGTGGAGACATTTTCCCTTTAACATCAGAAACACTGCCACTCCTCAACACTGTACTAGAAGCCATAAGCCATAAGAAAGCCATAGCCCAATACCATAAGCCAAAGAAAAGAAATTAGAAGTATGAGGATTTTGAAGAAGGTAAAATTACTATTATTTAGTAAATATTATCTCTTGCATAGCCAACCCCAGAAAATTAACAAAATACGTCTATTAATGAGTTGAGAAAACCTTGTAAAACATTAGCATGAAAATCTACACATTTGTCTTTAACTATAGCAACTAGCTAAATGATGTAATAGAAAACAAGATACTAGGGACAGCCATGACAAAGCAGTTAGCAAAAATCTAGGAATTACCCTAAACTAAAAGGACATTTGCAGGAAAAAAAATAATTATTGAAAATGTTTTAAACTGAGTAAAAAGTTCATGTTCAATAAAGAATTTCATAAACAAAATATGAGTGACAGACTGAGGGAAAACAGTCACGATAATTAAGACAGTCAAAGGATTGATTACAATATACAGGGCATCCTTATAAATCATCCAGAAAAAAACTGGAAATCTGTAAGTAAAATGGGCAAGGTTAGGAACAGGCAATTTCCAAAAAGAAAAACCTTTAATGCCTAATAAGCATATAATGTTTCACCTCATTAGTAATCAGAAAAATGCAAATTAAAAGAACAGGATGCCACTTTACATACACTAGAATGGCAAAATTTAAAAGATCAGATAACATCAATTACTAAAAGCCTCATGAACTATTGGTGGGAGAACATTAAGTCAGAGTATATATATCCTGGCACCCAACAATCATCCTTACGGAGACACCTAGGAAGATAATTGTTGAAGCATTGTTCTCATACTAAAATGCTGGGGTCCTCCAAGCTGTCCATCACTAAAAGAATAGGTAAGTAAAATGTAATAAATGTATATGATGGAAAAAATAAATAATATACTTTATAATAATAAAATATATTTTGAATGTTGAGGAGATAAATCGGGAGTGTGTTCTACAGCCTAGTACCATGTATGTAAACTAAAACCTCACACACACAAAAAATAGCAGCATGTTTGTTAAGGATGTATACCCGAATAAACATAGGAACATAAGATTAGAAAGAAATATGTTAAATTCAACAAAGTGAGTGCTTATAGACAGAGTGGAATGATGGTAAGGACTGAAGATAAAGAGAGAAAACATCATTAAAGAAGATAAAAGATATTAAGGAATGATGAGATTGCCGTATATTAAGATTAACTCAATTCTTGCACCTAAAGTTCACACTAAGAAAAACAAACGGTCAATGGCACACATCCACATGTTAGAAGAGAAATGACCATCTGTGTCATGTAACTAAATGCCAATTGACAGATTCTATTCTCCCAAACTGATTTCCAGGTGGGTGAAACATTCTTATGTCCAAATGATAAACTTGAACACCCAAATGAAAGGGGAGAATAGTATTTCTCTCTTCTACCCTGTCCCCCACTTGCAAAAAAGACAATCAAACACTGATATTGGCATAGGAAGAAGCTGCCACCTCTAAATAGTATGCAGTTTTTCAAATCACAATTTTATTATCTCTATACTTCTGAAAATTCCCAAATCTCCAACGAGGAATAACTCTCATAGATCTCAGATTCAGTCAGGGGATAAACTTAAAACAGAAGTAAAACAAGGCACAGTTTGTCTAGAGATTTTTCTTTAGAAAACATAAACTACTCTATGCAATTATGTTGAGAATTGAAAACTGCTACAGATGGCTTACTAAAACTATTAATACCATAAGACCATTATATGCAATTCTGTCATTAATTGCTAAAATCCCACTGATTTTAATCTACAAAACTAATAAATCCAACATACCATAATTGCTTGTAGTTTTAAACCCTAAGAGATTAGACATTTTAAATCTTCTTGTCTCTGCCCTTAACTAGGGAATTTAAATATTAGAAAATAAATTTGAAGCTTCTGCTTTAGGGAGGAAAAACATAAAAACAGATGAATTCAGTGCGTACTATTTACCTCACTACAGCTTTTCTATAAAAACTGTAAGATAAAACTGAACATTAGCAAAATTTAATATTCTTGACTCAGAATATGACCTAACATGGGTCTCAGGTAAAATAATATTATAACCTTGATAGATTTTAGAACATATTTTCTTATGATTATAGTTATATATATTTATTGTTGTTATGCTTATGACTTAAAATAATAGTATTTATATAAAAATATTTTCAAATATATAGTCACAACAATGTAAATACTCTTTACTAGGTTTTAATTTTACAGCTTAACAGTAGTCAAACACAGAAATCTTAACGGTTCTAGAACAGACTGTGTTCTTAATAGTAAAGGATATACAAAGAATGGGATAGAGTAGGAGAAAGAAATAAAGATTTACTTTCAATACTAAATTATTCTGAATTATTTCTTTAATCTTTGCATGTATAATTTTGATAAACAAAGAAACAAAAATGCAGATAATGGTTATGTCTGAGAGGTAAGATTACAAGAGATACTTAATTTTCTCCTTCATACTTTTATATATTTTTCCAATTCTCTTCCACAAGAATATATTTCTTTTTTACTCAGAGGTAGAATAAACCTTAAAAGTAAAACAAGACAGCCCCTGCCAGCAATACGGCTAACCAGATATCTAGAGTACAGCGTAAACACAAACCACCTAAATCTCTAGATAAAATATATTTTTAAAAAAGAACACTTTTTAAAATTCATGGCTAAGAATTTTTTTTAAATGAGAGGAAATGGAGTAAGATGCTGGACAAGAAACAAACATTCCAAGTTCTAAGGGAAGCTTATTAATATTGATAAAAGTCTAAAATTAAATATGCATGTTCAACTTTAACATTTTACTGTAAGCTCTAAAAAAAGTATAGTGCCCATTTTCATACCAGTTTTTAAATAGTTTTAGTACCATCTGAGGATATGAGAGGACTATCATTGCATATTAATATGGAAATTTTGCCTTATTCAATATATGGTGTTGAGACCATGGGCTGGTCATATGGAAAAAAAGAATCCATTTGAATCTCTCCCATGCATCAAAAAATTCAAACTAAAACCACACTGAGATACTACCATAGACACATTCAAATGCCTGAAATTAATAAGACTGACAGTAGCAAGTGTTGGCCAGAATGTGAAGAAATTGGAACCTTCATACATGGCAGGTGGGAATGCAAAAAGGTACAACTACTTTGGAATACAAGTTTGGCAGTTTTTATAAAGTTAAACATAAACTTACCACTCCTAGCTTGACTCACAATAGTCAAAAAACTGGAAAGAGGTAAATGGACACACAAACTGTGGCATATCCACACAGTGGAATGGAATAGCACTCAGCAAAAAAAGAGAATAAAAAGGAACCAACTAGTGCTACATAGAAAAACATGGGCAAATCTCAAATACATTTTGCTTAGTGAAAGAAGCCAGATGCAAAATAATACATACTGTTCGGTTCCGTTTATAGGAAGTTCTGGAAAAGATAAAACGAACCTCTGGTTACAACACAGATGAGTGCTTGGTTGGGGCCAGGAAGGTTAGAGGGACTGACTACAAAGAGACACAAGAGAGCTTTCTGAGGTGACGAAAATGTTCTACATCTTGATTGTGGTGGTGGTTACATGAGTGTACACATTTGTCAAAACCCAAACTGTACACTTTAAATGGGTGTATTTTATGTGAATTAGGCCTCAATAAAATGCACGTATATGTATAATTTTAATATGGATTAAAAACTTAAATGTTAAAGATATAACATTAAACACCTTCTGGAGAAAAAATACCAGAAAATATACCAGCTCTATGTTTTCTGGGTAGAAAAGAATTTTCTAAATAAATCACAGAAAAAAAATCATAAATGGAAAAGAGAAATGGCTTTGACTACATTAAAGTTATGAATTCCTTTTCTTCTCAGATACATTAGAGTGATAAAAAAAAATTATAACCAGCAAAAAGATATCTGAAATATAAAATGACAAAGGATTAGCATCCAGAATATTTTTAAACTCCTATGACTCAAAAAAGACAACCCAATCGAGCAACGGGCATAAAATAAAAATAAGCAATTCACTTAAATGCAAACATGATTGTCCAATAAATAGACGAAAAGATGCTAAACCTCGTTAGGGATTGTCAAATTAAAAGTACAACTTGATACCATTTCACACCCGCCAGATTTGTAGAAATTAAAGTGTCTCACAAAGTTAGGTACAAAGACAATAAGGCTTTCAGTAAGACCGGTGGTGATCTAAATTGGCACAAGGGTTTATAAAAGTATTTAGCATTACCTGCGAAAGCTGAATAAGTCCATACCCTGCGACTTAGCAGTTCTACTCCAAGGAGTAAAATATTTTAAGTAATTAACAGCAACCTAGGTAAACTGGGTATACTAAATTTCCCTTTAGGGCAGTAGGTCTAAAATCTTAGCATGCATCAGAATCCCCTGGGAGGCTTCTTAAAGCAAGGATAAATCCCTGGGCCCATCCCAGAGTTTCTGATTCAGTGGGTGGGATGTGGCCCTAGAATTCTCATTTGTAGCAAGATCTCAGGTGATCCTGAAGCTACTGGTCTGAGAACCACACCTGGAGAAGCACTGCTCTAGAATAATGTGCTGTCCCAGATTTACACCTTGACACAGGCGCATAGGAAAGAAATTCTTCTTTTGCTTGAGACATCTCCTCTGTCATTTCAAGGAGAAGCATTATCCCTGAGAAACAAAAAACAAAAGGGAAGTAATAGTGAAACAAGTTTACTCCAAAAAAGGAGTGTGTCTCAAAGGGATTGACAGCCTCTGATTTTAACACATAGTAGACAGTCTAGGTTTAGTTACTTGCTTTGTACACCTACAACCTGAAAAATGACACTAGTACTTTATCAGTTTCAACAAACTAATCAATCATTTTCTAATTGAGAGAATTTTCTGCCAACATTTCTAGTTTCTTACTAATCTGTGTACTGCTTTTTATGGAGTATTTAGTAATTATGCAAGAGATCTAATTATACCTATTTTTCAGAAGACAAGATGAGTAAACCATGGACTTATATAGCAAGAAATGAACATCTGATTTTAATTTACTTGCTCTCAACATCAGGAAAAAGAAGAAAATTCCAATTACAGGTTACATTCACAATATCTAATACAGACTGACAACCTCTAAACAATTTATTTCAAAAACCACTGTTTTGCAATTCCCAAAGATATTTCCCCTGAGATTTTCCATGACACGTTTAAAATCGTAAAATTATGTGAAACTCGTACAAGGCATACAATGTTGGACCAGATTTGTCATTTTATGGTATGGCATCATCAAGCAATTTAATAGAACCCAATAACCTTCTATGACTAATAAAAGAAGATACATGGTTATTCAAAGAGCTTTGAGGGTTTTTTTTTTTAAGAGTGATTTTATCAAAAACAGGAAACCTCCTATAGATAAGCTTTTCATGTATCTGAACGCAAATAAACTCATTCATACAGGATGCCAGTAACTAGTCAATTAAAAATTAACACAATAATCATCTAAAACCAATTTCCACTAAAAACATAAATAGAATTATATAAGGTTCCATCAACAAATACTAACTACAATAGTTAATAGTGTAATAACTGAGAAAATTATTTCATGTGAATAAATCAATGAGGTGAGAGATACACCTGAGTAAGTACGTGGGCGTGGGTAAATAGATAATAGATAATAGGAAGAAGGGAAAACCTGAAGAGGATAATCAATAGTTGTTTAGTCAAGAACATTTCTTCAGAGACCCACCAAAGATGCTAGCACCCTATTGTCAAAAGCCAAGAAACGCCCCATAATTTATAGCCATTTAGTAGGCTGATGCACTCCTCTAAACCTGAAGCTTTCGTATTGTAAAATGGGAACTGACAAGGCTGCCTCATCTGGGGGCAATATGCATGTACTCCACAAAGCAGTTTGGTTTAGGGGGAAAGAAGGAGCCCAGATCCATTCCTGTCCTACTTAGTCAGACTTGTCTCCCCTCCTCCAACCAGAGGGGCTTCCTTTCTCTACTTCAGGAACCATACAGACTAACAGCAGCCCTGTTAATGAGCCTATCTCATCCTGTTGTTCTAAGAATTAATTAAAGGAGGTAATGAATCAATATGTCAAACATGCATAAAGGTTAAAGGAGGTAAATGTATGTCAAAGAGTGTAGTGGCTACAATGTAGTAAGCACTTAATAAATGTTAGCTATAATTGTAATGGCAGCTTTCATCAAGATCTGATGATCATGGGAAAAGAATCTAAAAAGAGTGGATATATGTATATGCATAACTGATTCACTTTGCTGTACACCCGAAACTAGCACAACATTGCTTTTTGTTTTTTTGTTTTTTTTGTGCTTTCAAATACTTTAATACCATCCTATTATTACAGTGATTACAATTAAAAATGAATCTTATCTTTCATTAAAGCAGGCCCAGCATAATTCCTAATCATCACAAACTACCCATCACTCCTTTTCACATATTCTACTGTTTAGATTCATCACCAGTTCAGACTGGTTTCTCCTACAATTTGAATTAATAGTGACAGACCAACTAACACAACATTGTAAATCAACTATACTCCAGTAAAAAGTTTTAAAAATAGTGACTGACCATTTGGATTGATGTTATGATTTACACAGTATTCTTCCCTGGAAGAGCTTCATAAACATTATGTTAAAGTTTAACACCTCCCTTTAAACATACTGACATTTCCAGTAGATCTTGGAGAAAGAATCATGCAACAGAGTATGTTGCAAGCTTGTGTTTCAAATGTGTTACAAAATTACATTACTCCAAATGAACTGTAACACAACATTGTTAAGTCAACTATACTCCAATAAAATTTTTTTTAAAAAGATAATCAATTAAAGAAATACCAATAAAATATTCCAATAGCCAATAAAACCCTTGGAACTTTGTTTAAAATGAAAAAAAAAGATCTGATTACCAGGACTATGAAAATATCATCATGGACAGAAAGATTTTAACACTGTACTCTACCTGGATCCAATTAAAAAGGAACATCTCAACTTTCTGAAGATTCTTTATCATGATTGTGGTGTTGATTACATGACTGTATACATTGTGAAAAATTAACATGCATCCTTAAATTTGGTGAATTTTACTTTAAATAAATTATCCCTCAATTAAGTTAATTTTTAAAAAGAAAATAAACAAATCTGCTGGAGTTCTCCTGAGATTATTTTTTTGTGCCTGACAAAAAGATAGAAGAACATGAGGAGATCTGTCTCTCTTGTCACCCTAGCAGATCCTCTACTTCCTACCTTGAACACAGTCATGTCAAGACAATTTCTGGGCATTTGACAGCCATTTTGTGACCAGGAGGTAATACATCTCAGAAGCAAACAGGGGAATTATAGAGAGAATAGAGGAGGGAAAAGACATAAAGCACGGGGAGTTCCCCAGCGGTCCAGTGGTTAGGACTCCGTGCTTCCACTGCAGGGGGCCCGGGTTCCATCCCTGTTCGGGGAAATAAGACCCCACAAGCTGCGCGGTGTGACCAGAAAAAAAAAAAAAAAGCTTGTAGGTTCTATAGATATCAATGAGCCGTCAAAGCAATCCCTCTCTGTTCTTGTGTTAATCCAAGAGGCAATGCTGTTAGATCTGAGTATCTATGACTTGCAGCACAAAGCATTTTGACAAGTACTTACAGCACACAGTATTTATGGAATGTGACAGAAACACTGCATAGGGAATATCAGATGACACAATGAACAAAGTCTTCAACTACAGAGTAGTGGATATTTACTCTTGTGCCTTCCTTGTACCTCTGCCTTCTTCTGGAAACAACATGCTTTTGGGGGGGTCTTGCTCCTCTCCCACTGGATCAATGCCCCAGCCCTCACTACTGTGGGTAAATTAACCATTCAAACAGAGCTTTTTAATTGCCCAATTCAGCTGGTTAGTTGGTTGTTTCTACTTTAAGTTAATAATCATCTTAGTCCCTCAAAAATAAATTTTTTTTATTATTTGGAGAAATAAAAGGAACTTGCCTGGGTCATTTCCTCAATACTACAGAAGCTGGCCCGCCATCATACAAGTCTAACTAAAGTTGTCTTCCACTGAACTTTTCAGTATGCAGAGCTATGTGTACGTGTAAAAGTATGTCTGAATGCTGTTATGAGCACAACACCTAATGATTCGAGTTTGAGATGTTTATACTCATGTCTAACCACACAGACAGAACTCGATTTAAACAATCTATAATTTCAAGTTAAAATACCATGGGGGATTTCTGGTTGAAACTTCATATTTACCTTTCCACTTACCTCAAATTCTTCTCATCCTTCAGGATCTATCTTGAGCCTCCTTTTTAATGGGGTTGTCAAACTACAACAACTTATATTGACTTTCCCTACTCTTAAACCATCCGGTATATATCTGGACTCTACATGTTAGCATTTTGATCATTTCATATTTAATTTTATTTTCCAATCTTATTTCTAAATACTGCATGAAATGCTTGACATACAGTACGTTCTTAGTATATACCATCTTTGAAACTATCACCCTTTATCATCTATCCAAACCATGGGTAGCATGGTAAAGACAATGCTAAACTTATGTTTAGTACTTAAATAAAAACACTGGACACTAAATTAATAGCTTTCTTTTAAAATCTTTCTTTTTAAATTAAAATATGGAATCTTAGAAATAACATAGTCTAATAAAACATGCAACATATTGATCTTCCAAATAAACCAATGGGTTTTTCCAGGGCCTCTAACATACTAAAAACACACCATTATGCATTTTTAGTATTCAACGATTTTTTAAAGTTATGATTTCTCATATTTGCTTTGAGAGATGCATAAGACAGATATCATGCCCTGTGATATAAGAAGATATCAGAGCTACACAAATAATAACTAGGCTCTCCTAAATCTCAGCTCCCTGCCTGTCTTTCTAGAGACAGAGCTGTAGAAATGGCATTATTTCATCATTCTAAGAAATGTCATGTTCTCCATAAATCGCAAGGACACAAATTTGTTGGCAGCTAATAAGTTGGAATCAACCTAATGGGTTAGATAGTATGATCCCATAGATACTTGCAGTTCTTAAAAATGTAGCTTTTTATCATAAAATACGATTAAAGTGAATGTGTGACTGGAAATAGAAAACAGTAAAACAATCATATACCAAGGTGATAATGATGATACACTGAGAAGTCAAGTCACAAATTTCTATATTGATGGTCCTGTTAGCAATTAAACTGGTAAAACTAATGTTAGAGCACATACATGCCCCGAAGCATTATTGGAGAAACCTATGAAATGGAGTTGATGTGTTCCAATATAAATGTCTGCTATCCTTCCCATCTGGAACGATTACTGCTCAAAAATAAAACTAACATCCCCAAAATGTCTATATCATGCCTTTACTTTCTCCTTAAATCCTTAATATTACTTCATCCTCCTCAGCATTTATCTGTATCTAATCCATCTTCTTCCTACTAGTCTTACAACTAAGAACTATCACTCTTCTTAAGAAGAGCCTTAAAGTTGCTTTTTTTTTTTCTCTCCCTTTCCACTTGAGCCTTCCCCTCCACCAAAAGCTGTCTCCTACTCTACCTACCCTTGGTCCCCATCACTCAAGTCTTCTTTTGCTTTCAGCCTGTCTACCTCCCTCCCTTTCTTCACCATACAAGATCTTGAAAGAGTAGCTCATGCTTGTCTCTACTCTTAATCCATAGCAATCTATGCCAACTACCATGCCCAACTGCCCCTTAGAAGGTTTCTAATGGCCACTTCATCATAAAATCCTAAATCTATTTCTCAATCTTCCATTTTCTTGATCCCTATATAGCTGTTTATAGTCTTGATAACTTATCTTCTGAAACTCTCTTACCTCATGGGACCATTATTTCCCTATGTGTCTGATCCAATGCAGGTCCTCTTGCTGCTCCTTCACTAAATGTGAGCTACCCTGCAGAAGTACCCTGGTCCTCCCCTCTACTCTTTCTACTTCTCCCCCTACCCCCTTGCTATTCTTGGTATATTAATCCAGTCTCATGGCTTTAAATATCACCACTATTCAGAAGACTCTCTGATCCATATCTCATCTCTCTCTTCCCAGCCCGGACTCCTCTTGCAAATTCTAGTCTCCTTCCTGATCAATTCAACTTTCAAACATTTAGTCTCTGTGTTCTCTGGGACTGAGAAATTCATACAATAATGCTTCTTCTTTCAAAGATCTCTGTAAACATAACTACAGAATATCTTTGATAAATACTGAACATGTCCTATTGATACATCTAAAGATGAAATCATCTTCTCATTACCCATCTTGCCCATCACCATTTGAAAACATCTTCTTCTTCTGTGCTCATAATTTTGGTTAATGGCACTGCCATTCTTGTAGGTTTCAACTTTGAAAAACAACTTCCTCTCCCTTGCTTCCTACTTATACTTAGTTTTGGAATCTGTCCCCTCCACTTTATTCCCACTAGAGCCTGATTGGGTCATCACTATTTCAAGGATGCAGCACAGCAAAGAAATTAGAAGTATAGACACTACAATCAGGATGCCCAATTCCTCATCTTACAGAGGAACATAGCAGGGGAAAGCAGCAATGAGGAATCCACAAGAATAGAACTAGCAACATTCATGGCCAATCTCTTGAAGCTTAGGACAGACAAAGGCAAGATGATAAGTAAAGGCAATTCTTACCAGAATAGGAAATCTGATGGGTGCCAAAGTGTTTTAGTTACCAGAGTACTCACCAATGAAAGGGGGCGGAGGGTTGGGTGAGTGAAGAAGACATGGAAAGGACAGCATCTACTCCAGTGATTGAGGCTCACAGTGAATACCATTTTCATCTTTTTTTGTCAGTATTCACAATATTTGAACTGCACCATAATTTCTCTTCCCAGAACCTAGCCCATAAACAATAGGTATTTAAACATCTGTTGAATGAATATTAACAAACAGCAACCATTTACTAAGCACTTATTGAGTACCAGACACAAAAAAAGTCACTACACATATAGAAGAAATTATTTCATCCTAATTAGACGAGGAAAATGAGGCTCTCATGATTAAATATTTTGCCCAGCCTCCCATTAATTTATAAATGATTGGATCAGAATTAAAACCCAGTTCCATTCAACATGAAAGTGTCTACTCTTTCTGCTGCATCATAATTAATAATTCTTTGAAGATATTAAAAGATGTTTTGAAAGGTCCTACAAGGCCTCAACCATGATCTACTGTTTGCATGAAATGCCATCATGAAAAGTAGAATCCCTCCTGAAACACATAAAAGTTATTATGGGGGGAGAAAGAGTTAAATTTAAGCTGTTGTTATTCATTTTGTTCGTAGAAAGGAACGGAGAAGGGGTTGTACAAGAAAGTAAGTAAAAAGAGGGTGGGAAGAGAGTGAGAAACTAAGATCATCAAAGATCCCTAACTCAACATACTTTACAATTTTGCCTAAGGCCAGCCCTGAATTATCATCTCCAAAAATCCTAGAAATAAGACTTATCTCAAAGAAGCAGCTGTCTTCATTAAATATAAATGAACAGAAAAGACAATATGTGAGAATGGAATAACCCACATCCTACTTGTCCAAGGCAAAAACTTGGAGAAAACCAATGTGAGACCATTTTTTTCTCTGACCTGTGACATAATTCTGTAGGCATGCATTCTGACTCCCAAGAATTTAAGATCAATATGTTGAATTTTATCATTGTAAATAGCTAATGTGAATTATTCAAACCAACTACCCCCTTCATCTCCAATACTTCACGTAGGAAAGAAAATTAAGCAAAGCAGAATGGTTCTCTTTGTGTGACTAAAGCCCCACCATGTACTAACTATGCATTTGAACAAATAACTTATTCTCTCTATACCTTAGTTTTCTTTTCTTCAAAATGTGGATAACAACAGGACAGTTGTTGTTATTAAATGATTTCTTAAATGAAGTAATAGAAGAGGGTTTAACAATGGTAAGCATCAGTAAATATTAATTACATTATCTCCACCCCCTAGAAAGTTCCATAAGGGCAGGGATGTTAGTCTGTTTTATACATTACTATATCCCCTTAAGCCTATGAAGTATATATCATATAGGACATGTCAATAAATTTTCCAATGAGTGAATTTTAAAAAAAGTAAATAAAACATGTTTACCTGAGTCCTCTGACAATACAAGTAAAAGTGAAGTTGCCTTTGTAATTAGCTAGTCGGCCAACTGCTTCTACTCTCATTCTACCAGATTATTGAGCCCTGCTCTAAAGACCTCTGGGGTAACAGTTCCCTGTTTTCATGATTAGAAGTGTTTAAGGCAACTGTGGTCCACCTCCTCATTTAACCTCTTGGTGCTTAATACTGCCCATCGGTTCATCAAGTTGGTCATATCAGTTATGATCTCTAGGGAAAGAAGACACCTCTTTCATTTGGGGTTCTGACTTTTATGAGGAGAATGCTGCTGGTACTAAAATAATAATAATTAATGGAGATGAGGTCATCAACATTACTTGCATTATGAATCCCTTTTCCCTGACCAGCCAGGTGTTTGATGGACAGTCACTTCACTGCTCAAACCTCCACTGTTGGGAAACTCCTACAATGAATGTAAATTCAGCTTTATTTGCTGTGGGATGAATGGCAAGCAATTAACAAACGTTCACAAAGTACTTGGAAAGAGATAATGGCATGATATAAATGTTACAGATTATTGCACCATGAAGCTTAAAATCATAATCAACTCTAAGATGGGTAAATTGGAAGGGTAACAAAAACTCTTCCAAAAAGAGCCTCCTTCCAGAGAATTATCAAAAAGGAATTGCTTTTCTTTGGCCGATAAATCAATACCAGACCTTCACCCCTCATCCACGTCCTTGAGGAAATAAGGATAAGAAGAAGCTACATGGCTATGATGAGTAGGGGGAAAAAAAGAATATTGATAAAAAGCAAAAATAAACATGAAATCATTACCTATCCAGAATTAAAGCAGAGAAAAAACTTAAAAAGAGTCCTGGCTTTAAACTAGGTTACTAGGGTGTCACAAACAATTTTTATGCAAGTCACAAACAGCATAACATAGAAGGCAGTGTGCACAATAGCAAAGAGCATACTGGCTCTTTGTTGATTGGTACTGACTGCTCCCAAAGGTATACCTCCAACTCATTCTCAGTATCCTGTTATCATCTCCACTGCATACCAAATAGACATCTCAAACCCAACATGTCCAAAACCAATCTCTTGATCCTCCCCTAAAAACCTGTACCCTCACCAGCCACAGTCCAGCCATTCTCTGCAAACAGCAACTCTACCTTCCAGTTGCTCCAGCCAAAAACCTTGGACTCAACTCTTCTATCTTACAACCCTCGTTCAATCCGACAGTAAAATCTGGTGGCTCTAATTTCAAACTATACCCAGAAATCAACTTCTTCCCACATTTACTGATACTGCTCTGGTCCAAACCACCACCTCCTCTGGCCTGGATTATTGAAACAGTCTCCTAATTTGTCTCTCTGCTACCTCCCTTGCTTTCCTTCCCCCCCCCCCAATAAACTTATTTATTTATCTTTTATTTTTGGCTGCATTGGGTCTTCATTGCTGCACGCAGGCTTTCTCTAGTTGCAGTGACCAGGGGCTACTCTTCATTGCGATGCACGGGCTTCTCATTGCGGTGGCTTCTCTTGTTGCGGAGCATGGGCTCTAGGCATGCAGGCTTCAGTAGTTGTGGCACGCGGGCTCATTAGTTGTGGCGCATGGGCTTAGTTGCTCTGCGGCATGTGGGATCTTCCCAGACCAGGGATTGAACCCGTGTCCCCTGCATTGGCAGGCAGATTCTGAACTACTGCGCCACTAGGGAAGCCCCTCCCTTGCTTTCCTTTAGTGTATTCTTAGAAAGTCAAATCACGGTATTCCTCTGCTCATAATCCTAAAATGACTCTCCACTTTACTCCAACTAAAAACCAAAGACTCTTTATAATGGCTTAAAAGAACCTACATGATCTATCTCCATCATCTCTGAGCTGATCTACTACAACTCTTTCTTCCTTCCCATCTACTCTAGCCAAACTGGCTTCCTTACAGCTCCTGGATGGTACCATGAATGCAAGTGCCTCAGCTCCTTTGCACTTGCTGCTCCCATCTATCCAGATATCCACATTGGCTTGCTCCCTCACCCCTTTCCCTTCTATACTCAAAAGTAATAACTCAGTAAGAATTTTCCAAGCCAATCCTTCTCCTTTCTAAAATTGCAAGCCTCACCCCGACCTGACTGTTCCTTTAACCCTTATCTATAATTTTTCTTATTATTATCTATCACGATTTGGCATTACCTGTTGAGTATTTATTGCTGAATACATCCCCCCTCGTTTGAATGTACTCTACATGAGGACAGTAACTTTTGTCTATTTCTTTTCTTTTTTTGTTCACTGTTGTCTCTCCATCCCCAGAAAAATGTCTGAGATATAACAAACACCGGATAAATATTTTTTAATTTACTTTTTTGCCATTTTACTGGTCCTTGAAATCCCAAGTGCCAAAATTATTGCACTAATAATCTGTGCTAAAGAATCACATGGCATCATCAAGAAAAATACCAGGAATGCAGTTGGCTTGCTCTCAAATTTTCAAATTATATGACTTCTGGGCATGAAGATATTAAAGGGTAAAGCTGGAATTTGATTTTTCCATAGTTATTAATATTGAACACTAGCCCTCTAATCATAAAACGCAAGGCTGGCTTTTCTCGTGAATCAGGCTGGAGGGGAAGAAATCAAACCAAGATGTGCATTTCATACTCTGGCACCGTCCCTTGGATATAAGAGACAGTTTTGTTCAACAGCTAAAACAATGTTTTTAAAGTGTAAATTCTAAAAGAAAATTAAAACTGGCAGCTACTTGATGTTTAGCAAAAAAAAAAAAAAAAAAAAAAAAAAAAAGACCTCCTGCTCAGCAATCATTAACATCTAGAGCTACAGAAATTCCCTCTAATAAAAAATAATTTATGATTTTCTCGGAGCTGAGAAAATGATGGTGCACCTGAGCCTCTGACTTATAAAAAATGCATCTCCAACTCTTTTTTTTTTTAACTGCATCTTTATTTCAGCTTTACAGCTCTTCAGTTGAAGCAGATCATAATAGTAATCCCTCGACAAGAAGGTAAAGGCCACAAAAGGAAGCCTTCTCTAAACTGCAGGGGGAAAGGAGCAGACTTAACTTTGGAAGACCCTCTCAAATGTGACACAGTGGCCTTCCCTGACCATCCAACCTAAGTGTCCCCTCCAGTATCTCCCAATCATCCAATTTTAATTGTTGACAGAGCAATCATCCTTCTCTTGCTGTATAATACCAGTCCCCGAACTCTAGACACTCCCAAAGACAAGGACCTGTCTGTCTGGTCCACGAAGGTACTTACAATGGCCAAAATGACACCTGGCAAAGAGTAGGTGCTCAGTACAGATTTGCTGCATGAATGATTCCATTAAACATTTGAATTTTTCCCTCTTGCACTCTGTCCAAGTAGGAAGTATGATTCTAACCCTTGCCGATTAATAAGTTAACCTGAACAGCTAAGAAGATTCTAAAGAAATGCATGCTTCTGTAATGTCCAAGTTCTGCCTATACAAATTAGTGCTGTAGAAAAGAAAGTCCTGTAAGAGTAAGCCCATTCCTGTTCCCCTCCCCAATTCCTAATACAATAAATGAAATGTACATTTCTGTTGGCTTCTATTTGCTGGTGACATTTAGTTTTAATTCGAACCAGTCTTCATAAATTCTGGTACTGTGCACAACATCTTAAATGGCTCTATTCTTTACTCAAAATCATCCCTCTCATTCCCAGAATTGTAATAAATAGATCTTTTAAAGGGGAAATAAAACTATGTCAACAACAGGCCTATTTCAGTGATTTTTCAAAAGGTATTTCTTTCATTCCCTTGGCTAGAATTTTCATTTTATGCTTGGAAAGTTGTGTTATATATACATGTATTTTAGTCCAAATGGATGTGGCTTTTTGCTGTTGTTACTGTTGTTGATTTTGGCTTTTCTATTTTCCACTTCAGTATGTTTGCAAAAGCAAAACTTCATATTTCTCTTATTTCTGCATTTGTGAGTCTCTATTACTAAACCCATGTTCTCTTTCAAAGAAAGCATACTCAGAACACTCTGTGATTCATATTTTCCCTAATGAAAAAAGTCAAATTTATAGATCAGAATATTTATAGCATATAATAATCTCAAATAAACTTTCACTTTTCTACACAACTTTTAAGGACTGACTTACATGCATAAGAATCTTTTCTAAGTTTTGCTTCCCATATACCCTCACTATCAACTACGGTCCTCAGAATTATCAACAAGCCAGAGACCATTCCACACTATCTCCCACAATGCTGAGAGAGATGACTGGAACGGAGGAAAATATTTCAAAAGTCATCACTCCTTCCTCCTCTAATCAACAGCTTCAACTTCACCAACCCCTTTCTCCGGCCCCAAGCCCCTTGGTGACTTAAAACCTTCAGAGAAATTTTAAGTAATTTTAACTAATCCTAAGGAAACACTCAGAACAGTATACCAAATGTATCTATAAAAGGGTTTATCACAATATTATCCTATTATAGTATCAAAAATATACATATGTGCACCCACATTGAACAGAAAAAAAGACTGTAATGAAATAAAACCATTTAATACTATGATACATCCCTAAATAAAGGAATTATCAATTATTCTTGTTTTCTTTTTACTTTATGTGTTTGTTTTTGTCAACTACTACATGTTCCATTAAAAATTCATAGTTTTAATGTTTAAAAAAAATCCTTTTACCAAAAAAAAGTAGAAGAGTCCTCTGACCATAACTGTCTTTTTTTAATATTTGTATCTGCCTTAACTGCCAGATTAAAAGGAACAGAGTCTCAGCCTAAGATAATATTGAGAGATCCAGTATCATATGGTGAAAACACATCTCCTAAAAGCCAACTACCAACAAGTTTGTGGATATAAAAATAAAGAAGAGGAGGGGAAAAAGGAGGAGGCTTTTCCAATGCTAGAGAATGTATCTTTCATAAATTTCACCCATTGTTTCTTTCCTTTTCTCTTAGAAGCCTATGGAGCAACATGGGATTTCTGATTGATTACATTTATGAGTCAACATGATCAATGACTGTTTTTCTAGCCAAATCTTTTGACAGATGAGCAACTCACAACTTTTTGGAGGTATCCCCAAACAAACAAACAAAAAATCTTATCCAAAGCCGTCTTTCCCCAATTTGTACTAATATTTTACTAAAAATATATATCAAGTTACCATCTACCATATTAACTATTTTCATCTATGTTTTTCTTTTTAATCCTCATCCAGACATTTCTATTTCATGGAGTTGTAAACATGTTAAAAGATTTTGCATTTTGCTCTCTTCATTTAATTTTAGAGAGATTCTTATTTTAAACTATGTATGGTTTTAATTCAAAGAGAGAAGATAATTCTATGAGATTTTGACTAGAGATATCTTTCCACCCAAGTATAAACCCTAAAAGTAAATACAGCCATTAAAGTTAATTACACCAAATTACTTGAGCAAGGCAAACAGAAAACCCAGGGCCGAATGCTAAAAACTTGAGAGAGTCAATTATCAAGCTATATAATAATTATTATAATTATAATCGATAATCCTCCAGCCTTACTTTTACGATGACATTAGAAATAACGTTCAATTTTTTATATATAAGGAACGATCTCATGGAAAGCTGGTCTATGCTAATTTTTTAAACCTATTACCAACATTTTATGCATCATAATCCTAGCTAAATGAGAGTATATATATCTATTTAGGTCCTCCCAACAACTGCACTTTCTAAAAGGGTCCCTGCCAGGCAGTAACACCACTCATTTACTAAATATTGCTTGGGGACCCAGCCATGCATGACTCACATTAAGGCAGATGGGAGTTTCACAAGTCATATCTGAGGTCTGTGGAATAAACAGAGTAACCCATTATTGGTTCTTCTTCTCTCATATCTATTTAACGTGGATCATAAAAAGAATTTGGTCTGCTATGCTTTACTCAATTGCCAGATACCAGTAGGTTCATATTTTTAGACTTTGTTTTCCCTTTGAACCTAGGTATCTTTTATCCTCACGAGTTCACAGGTAGGGGGAAATCTATACCTTAAGCCATTATCCTAAGACTATATCTTGATCAGCCACCTGTTGTCTCATAATTATTTTATTGGCATAATTACAAGTAAAGGAAATTCGATACTCATAAAAGTTGCTACATAGGATGTAAATCTGTATTCTAATGACACCAAATACTGCATGTATTCACACCACAGATGATAATTGTTCTATAACAGAGCAGTCTGTCAATTTGATTTCCTAATGTTAATATTACTCACCCAAATAATGAGGCTCACTTAGGGCTATACAAACAAACAGTTAAGAGACACTTGTTTCTAAGCCTTCAACAATATGATGAAATAAATTACAGCCTATCCATCCAAGAAAATATGTCAAAGCCATTGAATATGCTATATAGGTCCCTATTTATTGTCCAGGACATATCACCAATTAAAAATTAGTAAACAATAGGTCAAGATGGTAGATGATCCAATTTTAAGACTGTATATGTGCGTTAAAATGGAGCATGGAAGAGTATACACCAAAATCTTATCAATGGTTATCTCTGGTAAGATTACAGATGAGGTGCTTGCTTCTTCTAACCTATCAATATTTTATATCATGATAAATTTAAGTCTATATGATAAAAAGCTTGGGGAAAATGTTTGAGAGACAGAGAAAGTGAAAGAGAGAGGTGAGTTAGGATCAAGCGAGACAGACAACCAGCCTGCCCTTCAGTTCAGTATCAGACATGTACATGCTACTTCTTATAAAGGATAACTTTATTGACTTGGGTTAAGAATCCTGAATCTAACCATCAGTTTGCAACTTCCAGGACACAGACAGTTAAACCTTAGCACACCAACGCGTCTGTGCCATTCTTTCGTCCCGTGCTGCAGACTAGCTCAATTTCCTTACTCACATGTCCTCCATTAATTGCCTTTTCAATGGATTACTAATAAGTTTTTGATGTTAAGCAAACATCCTATTAAAGTGCGACCAAACACTGTGACTGTTTGTTTAATAACACAGTCTGAATGAAGGACGAAGTTCAATTAGCACTGGAGCTGATACAGGCTTCATTAGGAAGGAGAGGCAATTAAAAATGGAAGGCTGCAGGAGGCACCGATGTGCACATCATGCGGCAAGTGGAAAAGGACAAGCGGCAGAGAGTTCCTTTGAAAAAACTGTAACCTGAAGACTTCAGACAGAAAGAAGGATCATTAGCACAAAATTACGCACCCTAATAGGGTGATCCTTATCCCACCACCTCCAGAAAAAATATGAGGCCAAATCACGTAATCTAAATAAACTGCAGGGTGTCAGGACAACTGGAAGGAACGGGAATTATCTAGCAGATAGAATTTCAGTTAGCACAGGGCTTGGTTCATAGACGTTGCTCAATGGATACTGCGGAGCACTGTTTGGGGAGTCAGAAGACCTGCCTGTACCGTTAACTAGCTGTGTGACCTTGAATAAGTCACCCAACCTCTGTAGATCTGTTTCCCTTTTTGTAAGATTAAGGAATTAGATCAATGAGCTCTTCTACAAAAATTCCATAATTTTATGATTCCAATTACTCATTGTTATCATTGTTATCTTAGAGATCCAGGGGACAGTGCACATCACAAATTACCTAAAATTTACCAATATTCATATTATTTCTTAAAAGGATGGTGGTAAATATAAGCAAAAGTGCTGTAATTTTTTTTGTTAAAGGTACGTACAGACAGGTATTTTTTCATGACTAAAATCCCAGGATGTCTTTGATCTATTCCAATTTCAATATATGTTCTGGAAATTTTAAACCAATATGATAAATCCAATCTTTTCTATACCTTTTCTTTGTGGTACTAAGTATTTACAATTTAGTGCCAGACATGTGAGGAGAATTAAATGCAACTGAAAGATGAAGAGGAGATTCTTTCATCTATTAAACTGTTTAATGACAACTCTGTCATACCCCAAGGTCACTCTTGAAATCACAACCTTGTGAAGAGGCCCATGGGATCAGACCAGCTGCCTAGTGCCTCCTTCTCCTCCAGAGATCCCAGGAGGGAAAGAAACCAAGCCAGTCTTCCACAGTAGAAACAGCAGACAGACTCACAGAACCATTTTGAAGAGGGGCAGGAGAATACTAAATGAGATAGGCAACGGTGTGGGAAGGAGGAGTGTAATAACAGAGGATTTGAAAAAGACAAACAATTGCAATGAGCACACAAGGAAGCAATTTCGCTTCTAGAAATTTATTCTACACAAGCATTTATTCAAATGGACAAATATATGTTCATTCAACACTCATTCAACAAATATGTAAAGCAACATTTGAACAGAGACCTAAGGGAGAAATAAGGGAGGGAGTCAGGAAAGTATGGGGGGAAGGGAGAGGCTTGAAGATTTCTAGGCAGTGGAAACTACAAACACAAAGACCCTAAGGAAGAACTGCACTTATTACATTCAAGAAAGAGCAAATATTTCAGCATGGCTGGTGTGTAGTGAATATGGGGGAAGGATGGTAGAGGTCCAGGTCAGAAAAGTAGTAGGATGCTGGTTTATGGGATGCCTTAAAAGACCATAGCAAACACTTTGGATTTCAGTGAGTTAAATGGGGAGACACGGAAGAGCTTTGACCAGAGTGATTTTTATCTGACTGAGTTTTAAAAATTGACTCTTGGCTGCTGTTGGGAAGAAGACACACTGCTAGAAGATGATGACAATAATCTAGATAAGAGGCAATGATGGTTTGGACCAGATGTTGGTGATAAGAGGTGCTGAGAAATGGCCAATATATTTAAAAAACAGAATCTGCATATATGTAAAAATTAAAATCAATAGGATTTGCTGTTGAATTGGATACAGTAATCTCTGTGTTAGAGAAAGAGAGATATCAAGGATAATGCCAAGGTTTGGGGCCTAAACTGGAAAAATGAAATTTGCATTTACAGAGATGTTAAAGACTAAGATACTTATTTCCATATAGTAACTACAAATTTCCGGTAACTACAAATAATCTAAATAGCAATGAATAGTATAATAACTAAATAAATTATGGTATACCCATATGATAGAACCAGTAAGAAAAATTAAGACAGAACCACACAACCTTTCATGGAAAAACATCCACAACACATAATAAAGTTAGTCACAAGCTACAGAAATATGACAAATAATATACAACAAATTTTAATGGTAGCTATCTTTATGGAAACTGGTAGGTTAGGAGTGACTATCATCAATTTTATCAATTTTACCACAGACTGAGATTTTAACAACTTATGTATCTTACTACTGTCCATTAATAATTAGCATGTATTACATTTTATATTTACAAAAAAATTTATTTTCTTTAATTAAACATAAACAAGAGCATCCAGCCAGTGTCAGTCTATAGCAAAATTGTTAAAGCCTTGGACTCTGAAGTCAGACTCTGAATTCAAATGCTGGCTCTGTAGCTTATTAGCTACGTGACCAAGAGAAAATTGCTCAACCTCTCTGTGCCTCAGATTTTCATTGTTAAAAAATGGATAAAAATAGTATCTATCTAAAAAAGGGGTGGTGAGGATTAAATGAGGTAATGATTGCACAGTTCTTAAAATAGTACCTGTAACAGAGAACATGCTAAACTGAAGTGAATAACGAATAAAACTCTACCATGAGATAAATCATCATAAATTGCATAGAGTTTACTTTTTTTTTTTAAAGTACAAAGAAGTATATGTGTACGTAATTGTCTATATGTATATTTAAAGTTGGTGGATTTACACCAGAAGAAAATGAACACTAATGAGGACTTGACTTTTAGTCATAGTCTGTGTTTTGAGGAGGAAGACATCATTTAGGCTGGCACTCAAGGAAAAATTGTACTTATTACAGTTTAACAACCTAAAAGATCAATATTCGAATTATAGGGGTCCCAGAAGAACAAGAGAAAAAGAAAGGGACTGAGAAAATATTTGAAAACATTATAGTTGAAAACTTCCCTAATATGGGAAAGGAAATAGTCAATCAAGTCCAGGAAGCACACAGAGTCCCATACAGGATAAATCCAAGGAGAAACACGACAAGACACATAGGAATCAAACTATCAAAAATTAAATACAAGGAAAAAGTATTAAAAGCAGCAAGGGAAAAACAACCAATAACATACAAGGGAATCTCCATGCGGTTAACAGCTGATCTTTCAGAAGAAACTCTGCAAGCCAGAAGGGAGTAGCAGGACATATTTAAAGTGATGAAAGGGAAAAATCTACAACCAAGATAACTCTACCCAGCAAGGATCTCATTCAGATTCGACAGAGAAATTAAAACCTTCACAGACAAGCAAAAGCTAAGAGAATTCAACACCAACAAACCAGCTTTACAACAAATGCTAAAGGAACTTCTCTAGACAGGAAACACAAGGGAAGGAAAAGACCTACAATAACAAACCCAAAACAATTAAGAAAATGGTAATAGGAACATACATATCAATAACTAACTTAAATGTAAATGGATTAAATGCTCCAACCAAAAGACATAGACTGGCTGAAGGGATACAAAAACAAGACCCATACATATGCTGTCTACAAGAGGCCCACTTCAGACCTAGGGACACATACAGACTGAAAGTGAGGGGATAGAAAAAGATATTCCATGCAAATGGAAATCAAAAGAAAGCTGGAGCAGCAATTCTCTTATCAGACAAAATGGACTTTAAAATAAAGACTATTACAAGAGAAAAAGAAGGATCCTACATAATGATCAAGGGATCGATTCAAGAAGAAGACATAACAATTGTAAATATTTATGCACCCAACATCGGAGCACCTCAAATACATAAGGCAAATGCTAACAGCCATAAAAGGGGAAAGCAACAGTAACACAATCATAGTAGGGGACTTTAACACCCACTTTCACCAATGGAGAGATCATCCAAAATGAACATAAGTAAGGAAACACAAGCTTTAAATGACACATTAAACCAAATGGACTTAACTGATATTTATAGGACATTCTATCCAAAAACAACAGAATACACTTTCTTCTCAAGTGCTCATGGAACATTCTCCAGGATAGATCATATCTTGGATCACAAATCAAGCCTTGGTAAATTTAAGAAAATTGAAATCATATCAAGTATCTTTTCCAACCACAACACTATGAGACTAGATATCAATTACAGGAAAAAAATCTGTAAAAAATACAAACACATGGAGGCGAAACAATACACTAATAAATAACCAAGAGATCACTGAAGAAATCAAAGAGGAAATCAAAAAATACCTAGAAACAAATGACAATGAAAACACGACGACCCAAAACCTATGGGATGCAGCAAAAGCAGTTCAAAGAGGGAGTTTATAGCAATACAATCCTACCACAAGAAACAAGAAACATCTCAAATAAACAACCTAACCTTACACCTAAAGCAATTAGAGAAAGAAGAACAAAAAACCCCCCAAAGTTAGCAGAAGAAAGACCTCATAAAAATCAGATCAGAAGTAAATGAAAAAAAAATGAAGGAAAAAATAGCAAAGATCAATAAAACTAAAAGCTGGTTCTTTGAGAAAATAAACAAAATTGATAAGCCACTGGCCAGACTCACCAAGAAACAAAGGAAAAACACTCAAATCAAAGGAATTAGAAATGAAAAAGGAGAAGTAATAACTGACACTGCAGAAATACAAACAATCATGAGATTACTACAAGCAACTACATGCCTATAAAATGGACAACCTGGAAGAAATGGACAAATTCTTAGAAAAGCACAACCTTCCGAGACTGAACCAGGAGGAAACAGAAAATATAAACAGACCAATCACAAGTAATGAAATCGAAACTGTGATTAAAAATCTTCCAACAAACAAAAGCCCAGGACCAGATGGCTTCACGGGTGAATTCCATCAAACATTTAGAGAAGAGCTAACACCTATCCTTCTCAACCTCTTCCAAAATATAGCAGAGGCAGGAACACTCCCAAACTCATTCTATGAGGCCACCATCACCCTGATACCAAAACCAGACAAAGATGTCACAAAGAAAGAAAACTACAGGCCAATATCACTGATGAACATAGATGCAAAAATCCTCAACAAAAAACTAGTAAACAGAATCCAACAGCACATTAAAAGGATCATACACCATGATCAAGTGGGGTTTATCCCAAGATTGTAAGGATTCTTCAATATACGCAAATCAATCAATGTGATACACCATATTAACAAACTGAAGGATAAAAAAAAAATGATACTCTCAACAGATGTAGAAAAAGCTTTTGACAAAATTCCACACCCATTTATGATAAAAACTCTCCAAAAGTAGACATGGAGGGAACTTATCTCAACATATATATGACAAACCCACAGCCAACATTGTTCTCAATGGTGAAAAACTGAAACCACTTCCACTAAGATCAGGAACAAGACAAGGTTGCCCACTTTCACCACTATTATTCAACATAGTTTTGGAAGTTTTAGCCACAGCAATCAGAGAAGAAAAAGAAATAAAAGGAATCCAAATTGGAAAAGAAGAAGTAAAGCTGTCACTGTTTGCAGATGACATGATACTATACATAGAGAATCCTAAAGATGCTACCAGAAAACTACTGGAACTAATCAATGAATTTGGTAAACTAGCAGGATACAAAATTAATTCACAGAAATCTCTTTCATTCCTATAAACTAATGATGAAAAATATGAAAGAGAAGTTAAGGAAACATTCCCATTTACAATTACAACAAAAAGAATAAAATACCTAGGAATAAGCCTACCTAAGGAGACAAAAGACCTGTATGCAGAAAACTATAAGACACTGATGAAAGAAATTAAAGATGATACAAACAGATGAAGAAATATACCATGTTCTTGGATTGGAAGAATCAATACTATGAAAATGACTATACTACCCAAAGCAATCTACAGATTCAATGCAATCCCTATCAAACTACCAATGGCATTTTTCACAGAACCAGAGAAAAAATTTCACAATTTGTATGGAAACACAAAAGACCCTGAATAGCCAAAGCAATCTTGAGAAAGAAAAATGGAGCTGGGGGAATCAGGCTCCCAGACTTCAGACTATACTACAAAGCTACAGTAATTAAGACAGTATGGTACTGCCACAAAAACAGAAATACAGATCAATGGAACGGGATAGAAAGCCCAGACATAAACCCATGCACATATAGTCACCTTATTTTTCATAAAGGAGGCAAGAATACACAGTGGAGAAAAGACAGCCTCTTCAATAAGTGGTGCTGGGAAAACTGGACAGCTACATGTAAAAGAATGAAATTAGAACACTCCCTAACACCATACACAAAAATAAACTCAAAATGGATTAAAGACCTAAATGTAAGGCCAGACACTGTAAAACTCTTAGAGGGAAACATAGGCAGAACACTCTATGACATAAATCACAGCAAGATCCTTTTTGACCCACCTCCTAGAGAAATAGAAATAAAAACAAAAATAAACAAATGGGACCTAATGAAACTTAAAAGCTTTTGCACAGCAAAGGAAACCATAAACAAGACCAAAAGACAACCCTCAGAATGGGAGAAAATATTAGCAAATGAAGCAACTGACAAAGGACTAATCTCCAAAATATACCAGCAGCTCATGCAGCTCAAAATCAAAAAAACAAACAACCCAATCCAAAAATGGGCAGAAGACCTAAACAGACATTTCTCCAAAGAACATATACAGATTGCCAACAAACACATGAAAGGATGCTCAACATCACTAATCATTAGAGAAATGCAAATCAAAACTACAAGGAGGTACCACCTCACACCAGTCAGAATGGCCATCACCAAAAAATCTATAAACAATAAATGCTGGAGAGGATGTGGAGAAAAGGGAACTCTCTCGCACTGCTGGTGGGAATGTAAATTGATACAGCCAGTATGGAGGTTCCTTAAAAAACTAAAAATAGAACTCCCATATGACCCAGCAACCCCACTATTGGGCATATATCCTGAGAAAACCATAATTCAAAAAGAGTCATGTACCACAATGTTCGCTGCAGCACTATTTACAAATAGCCAGGACATGGAAGCAACCTAAGTGTCCATCAACAGATGAATGGATAAAGAAGATGTGGCACATATACACAATGGAATATTACTTAGCCATAAAAAGAAACGAAATTGAGTTATTTGTAGTGAGGTGGATGGACCTAGGGTCTGTCATACAGAGTGAAGTAAGTCAGAAAGGGAAAAACAAATACCATATGCTAACACATATATATGGAATATAAAAAAAAAAAAAAGGTTTTGAAGAACCTAGGGGCAGGACAGGAATAAAGAAGCAGACATAGAGAATGGACTTGAGGACACGGGGAGGGGGAAGGGTATGCTGGGATGAAGTGAGAGAGTGGCATGGACTTATATACACTACCAAATGTAAAATAGATAGCTAGTGGGAAGCAGCCACATAGCACAGGGAGATCAGCTCTGTGCTCTGTGACCACCTAGAGGGGTGGGATAGGGAGGGTGGGAGGGAGATGTAAGAGGGAGGGTATATGGGGATATATGTATACATATAGCTGATTCACTTTGTTACACAGCAGAAACTAACACACCATTTTAAAGCAATTATACTCCAATAAAGATGTTTAAAAAAAAAAATGGGTCTCTTACAAACAACAAAAACCAGAAGATAAACAAACAAACAAAAAGATCAATGGAAAGAGACAATGGTAAAATAAGAGAAAAACAGTCTATGTAGGGACAAAAGACCTGAATGAACTACTTCAAATTATCAGGTTGATTACTTTTAAGATCTGGTCTTTTAAAAATATATTGTTACCAATACTATTTTGGCTTATTTTTTAGAACTCATTACCATATATACCAAAATAGATGGTGACCCTGAATATGATTCCCCCATTTTCCTAGTAAGAAGATTCCTAAAATATTTCTAGCCAACTTGAGCACATAAACTTTTACATTAAGATAGAAGAGTTAAATATTTACTTCTAATGACTGACTTTTTTATTCCTTACACTCATGTTTAAAACCACATATTATATGAAATACATTAATTTAGAATTACTCCTCTTTCCTATTCTCATATTACTTGAAGTAATTTTTTTTTTAAATTTATTTAGTTTTGGCTGGGTTGGGTCTTCATTGCTGCTCACAGGCTTTCTCTAGTTGTGGCGAGCGGGGACTACTCTTCATTGCAGTGCACGGGCTTCTCATTGCAGTGGCTTCTCTTGTTGTGGAGCACGGGCTCTAGGCGCGCGGGCTTCAGTAGTTGTGGCGCACACGCTCAGTAGTTGTGGCACACGGGCCTAGTTTCTCCGCGGCATGTGGGATCTTCCCGGACCAGGGCTCGAACCCCTGTCCCCCGCACTGGCAGGCTGATTCTTAACCACTGCACCACCGGGGAAGTCCCTTACTAGAAATAATTTTACTTGAATTCTTCACATGTATCTTTATCATTATGTCTGTATCAACTCTGGATCCTCATTTTGAGGTATCTAACAGCTTTCCAGAGCTCATCGAGTTCTCTTCCATCCAAACTGCATGAATTTGTGCAAATGCGCTCGGTAGCAGTATTACCCACACCTGAAGTCTCATCAGCATGACATTAGGGCACTTACTCTTCTCATCATCCTGTAGGAATATACTCCTAATTTCCACAAACCCAAACACACAGAATTTTCCTTCCTTAAGGACTAAAATTTTGGTTTATACTGGCATACAGTGCTTAAAGTTGTGAGGTCAAACCCCCAGGAACAATTACAAGCTGTGTTAAATAGTTCTACTTCTTTTTAAAACCTGTGATGGCAGACGAGCTCTTTAAGTATGCAAAACTAACATTCAATGAGGTCTTCAGGGCTTCTGTGTCTTCCACAAATCTTAACACTATTTTACAGTGCATCCCTTATGAGAGGCTTCCGAAGAACTTATTATTAAATGCCACTCAGTCTTCCGGCGGATAATATTTTAGAGAAAAGAAAGCCTTTCTTATGTTTAAACGTCAATCAGGCAGTATGCTAAGCATCTTATATGTAATGTGTTCTATATGAAATTTTCAAAATAACCCTGTAAAGTGGAAAATATTATTGTTGCCATTTTCCAGATGAGAAAACTGAGGCAGTTAAGTAACTTGCCCAAGATCACAAGACTAAAAAGTGATGGAATGAGTATTTGAAACTCCAAAATCTATGCTCTCAGCCATTACTTTCTATGGTGCTCCCAGTCAAGACTATTGGCATAACATCCGTTTCTGAAGAAAGGCTAAGAAGTATGAAATAGAAGGATCCAGACAACAGCATGAGTCTTTTCACTAAAAAAAGACGAAGAATTCAAACAGGAGAGGAAAATATGGCCAAAGCTGTGTTTTTTAAAAACGAATATAATTAAATCTTCACGGACCAAAGGAAGAACAATTTTTCAGAAGAAAAGAGGCATAGCTATTTCAAGATATCTTTCTACAGAGGACATTACAGAACCACAAGGGATTTAAATTGAATAAAATTTTTCTAAAAATGCAACTTTTAGAGCCTGGGAAGTTTACTTAAGAAAACATTAGAATTTATCCTTTCTGGTTTCCTTTTACAAAGTAAAGGGTAGGGCTGGGGAAGCTATGTTTTTTCCTATGACTAAAATTTCTCCATAACAACTGTCTTTGACATCAGTGGGTAGAAAACCTCATACTGGACAATCAGTTGTGTGGGAAAGAAAGGACTACTAAATTAAGTAGTCGAGTCAGGAAAATATGATTCAGCTTCCTTGTGATTTATTCAATGGTGTTTCTGTGGAATGCACTGGATTATTCAATAAATATACCTTGAGTATTCATTATTTGACTAGCACTTTGTTAAGCATTTTAAGTTTCTAAAAAAGGGTCTCTGCCCTCAAATCTACCTAAAATTTAAGACTAATTATTATTGGATGGTAGGATTATGTTGATTTTTATTTTCCCTTTTGGACTATATCTTCTATCTATATCAACCTGGGGAAATTAATCTCGCTAAGCCTCCATTTCTTCATACATAAGGCAGGAATAATAGTATATCCAGCTCATAAAGTTCATGTGAGAAATAGATGAAATAATGATACATAGTAAATGTTTTTCAATAAATATTAGCTATTATTTCATTTTTATTGGGTTTTTTAAGATTTAATTTTATTTATTTTTGGCTGCGTTGGGTCTTCGTTGCTGTGCACAGGCTTTCTCTAGTTGTGGCAAGAGGGGGCTGATCTTCATTGCAGTGCACAGGCTTCTCATTGCGGTGGCTTCTCTTGTTGCAGAGCACAGGCTCTAGATGCACAAGCTTCAGTAGTTGTGGCATGCGGGCTCAGTAGCTGTGGCGCGCAGGCTCTAGAGCACAGGCTCAGTAGTTGTGGCACACAGGCTTAGTTGCTCCGTGGCATGTGGAATCTTCCTGGACCAGGGCTCGAACCCATGTCCCCTGCATTGACAGGGTGATTCCTAACCACTGTGCCAACAGGGAAGTCCCTTTATTGTTATTTTAAGTGCTTGCTATTTTTAACAGGACTGCTACAATCCAATTGTGGTTGTGGAACAATATGATACTTATCTGATATTAAACAGCTTTTATTTAGCTAATTTATTGCTACCACAGGAAAATATGTAATTAAGTACCTAGTGAATGTCAGAGTCAAGAACTCAAAGGAGAGATCACTTTTGCCTAGAGCAATCAGAAATGACTTGACAGACATGAAAACTTCAAGTTTCCATGAATGAAGATGAAGCAGGAGAGAACACAGGCAGCCCATGTCAGAAGCCATGGAAAAATTAAGCTCAAATCAGGACCTTGGAATAGAAGCAACCAGGGGGTAGAAAGGAAAGAGCAAAGAGCACTGAGGGTGTTCCTTCATCAATTCCCAGGTTACAAAAGCCTTTCCCTTTTAATTTTTTTCCATCCTGACATTCGCATTTCCACTTCTCAGGTGAAAAGCTATTCTTCCTTTTCCTATGGCCCAAGCTCTGGCAATTTTCTCTCTGTTCCTTTTCCAGCTGCAAGTCTTTTAAGAATCAGTAAGCTCACCTACCCTTGCTAAGTGTAGGAGTAATAGGTAATCATGGCTAGCCAGAAAGAAATATGAAGATTCTTCTCTGTACCAGGTGCTATAATACAAAAAGCATAGGCTAATAAATCAGCCTTAAGTTCCCGTCCTGGTTTTGCCTATATAACCGACATTTCAGGGCCTCAGTCTTTCCATCTGTAAAATGGGGTGGTAACACCACAGTTGTTAAGAATATTAATTTAATAAAGTTGATAAGGTGCTTAATATAGCTGATATACAGTTAGAACTCAAATAAGAGATGGGATGGTTATGAAAATGAAGGCACAGAAGAAAAGGAGGAGGAGAATAAGTGAATATAAAGACAGAACTTCATTGCAGACCTTTTTTTTTTTTGGCAACCCTTGTTTTGAAGAGAGTCAAAAACAAATGAATCATTGGGAAACCAAAGGAGAAAAAATGTGTTTCAAAGTTGATTTATCCTGTATTCTAGTCTGTCTAACTATTTCAGCAATAGAGCTCCACATTTTGTTTCACAACTTGAAATTTTAAAAATGTCCTCTAATGACTTATTCAGAACCTGTTAACAACCATACTAATTTAATTGCCATTATATTTTAGCGAGAGAACCCTATTCTCCTTACACTAAATTATATAGCCCTTAAATTTTTTTTCTGTACACGAATGTTTACAGCCACTTCATCTGTGATAGCCAAAAACTGGCAACAACCCAAATGTCCATCAACAGATGTTACATCCATACAATGGAATACTACTCAGCAATTAAAAGGAACAAAATAGTAATACCCACAATAACAGGGACAAACCTCTAAAACATAGTACTAAGTTAAAAAAGTGAAACACAAAACACTACATACTGTAGGGATCCTTTTATAAGATATTCTAAATAAGATAAAACTACAATGATAAAAATCATATCAGTGGTTGCCTGGGGCTGGGGATCAGGGCCTACTGCAGAGTCATGAGAAAATTTAGGGTGATGGAAATGTTCCTATGTCTTGCTTATGGTGGTTGCTTGCACCACGGTATACAGTTACCCTAATTCAAACTCTACACTAAAAGGGGTGAATCGTATTATATGTAAGTTATACCTCAATAGGTTGGGGAGGAAAAATCTCTAAAGCAACTGCTGCTTCCTAACAAATAAGAGGAACCTTCCCACACACAGTTTTAAATGAACAATGATGCAACTCCACCAAAGCAAAATCAGGTCCTAGTATTTTTTTCACTCTCATTCACAAAGGTTACACTGTATTCCCAAAATATTTGCATACTACAAATGTGAGAAGAGCACCTTATTCACCTCCGTATCTGACTTCAAAGGCTTTGACAGCTTCTAGCATTTGTATAACCTCAGCTGCTTTCCATACATCATTGGCTTCTTCCCCTAGTATCATTAATTGTGCTGTTTACGTGACCTGCATTAAACGCCAAAAGGTCTGTTTTACTAACACCTTCTATCTCCAACCAAAGTTCTGAGTAAACTCCTGAAAGAATTTGTAAGAGAACTTACCGCAAGCAGCCGAAAACAGCCTGTTGGGCCTTAAAATGGTTTCCCTCGACAATCAGCGTGATGTAGCGACCCGGTCCTGCTCTAGCGGGAGCAGGTCAGTCCAGGATCATTTCAGGATGTTCAGGGAACTCCCGAAGGCACTCCATCTTCTCCTTGGCCTCCAAGGGCCGTCAGCTTGCGGTCCACATATTGCGTCACTGTGAGGGGCTCCGGGGTCTCACACTTCCCGAGCGCAGACCCTGGCGGGGAAGAGCCAGCAATCCCACTCACCCCGCTTGGGGCGGAGCCAGCAGAATGGCTTTGGGGCGGGGCGGGGGCGAGGCCGCGTGCTGGGAGGAGGAAGTTGGCTGCGCGGGGTTGGGCCTGTTCGGGCCTGGCTGAGCCGGGGGCGGGGATCCTAAATCACTGCCCTTCCTCCTTCCACCTGACCTATCCGACTCCAGGTGTGAGTGCTTTTCACCCGGACCTCGGCATCAGCCCTTAAACTTTTTATGATGGGGCTCAGCTTTGCCTCAAAAACTCTTCCTCATATTTACACTGTATCAGCCAACAAATATAGCCAATAAAACTGTCTTCGTTCATTCAATGTTTTGCATTTATTCCATCGTATTTGTTCACATAACCAACATTTACTGAGCAAGTTCTGGGTCAGCAACTGTGCTAGTTGCTAGGGTTATAACGCTGACCAAAGGAGATGCAGGCCCTGCCCGTCCCTGGCCTTACGGTCTGGTGGAATCAGACCCTGCTCACTGCCTCTGGTGAGGGCAGACTGTACAAGGCACTTAGCCTGCCGCCTCATTTTAACCCACAACACCTGGATCAAGTTGGACTCTGATTATTCCCCAAATTTACAAACAAGGACCACGAAGCCCAGAGACTAAATCATTTGTCTCATATACTGGTAGGGTCATCCCTAGGCAAAAAAAAAAGTAAATGTGACTGTGATAGAGCTGATCCATGGTACTGTCTTGCCTTCACCTTGCCACAAAGAGCCTTTTTCTAGACTCCTTAAAGGCCTCTATATGAGGGATCATCCACTCAGCCAAACTGGTGCTCATTAAAATTTTAAGCCAATGAGTAACATCTCCCTAAGGTCCAGTGGTTCTCAAATTACAGCAATACTACAGTTGTTCAAATGGCTGATTAAAACTCAGCTTGCTGGGCCCCAACCTAGCATTTGATTTAGTAGGTCTGGGGTAGGGCCCAAGAATTGACGCACCTGCCGGGGATGCTGAAACTGCTAGCTTAGGAACAACGTTTTGAGAATCACTACGCTAAAAGAATGACTGTGGCTTCTAGCCCATGTAACATAAAGAGTTCAAAGTTAACAACAACAAAATCTACAAAGCTCTTCTTGTTACCTGCCTAAGACATGGGAACAGGAATGAGCAGAGCACATGAGAGAAGTTTGCACCCTTAAAATGTTTACAGGTGAAGCAAACGAGGTTCAAAAAAGTTGTGTGGACCTTAATATAAACTAGGGACTGGGGATGCCAATGAGGTGTAAATGTAGCTTCTCAGCTGGAACGAATGTACCACTCTTGAGGGGGACGTTTGTAATGGATGAGGCTGTGCATGTGTTGAGGCAGGAAGTGCAGAGGCATCTCTGCACCTTCCACTCAATTCGGCCGTGAACCGAAAACTGCTCTAACAAAGGATAATCTTAATTTTTAAAAAATGTTAGGCAGTCCTTGGTTTTCTATAAGTGACAAGGCTGAGGCTTGGAATCAAAGGCTATGTGATATATAAGCCAAAGAATTTTCTTACGCTGACGCTAGAGTTTTACACATGGAGAGCAATAAGTACATTACAGGTATCAGGTATCACTCCCCTTAGAGCCCCGGATGGCAGAGTAGGGGGACTTGGGGTGGCCTGGGCCCTGCAAACAGCGTCCTCCAGACCAAGTTCAACTGAATCTCTTGAATTTCTCTTAGGGCCCGGCCCACACCTATGGTTTGCAGTATGTAGGTTTGATTTGAGTAGGGCCCAGAAATCTGCATTTCTGCAATCACACAGAATTTTGAGAAAAATTAAATGGTTGTTCATGCCTCAGGGAAATATTAACCATATCCAAAGCAATCCTCTCCGCTGTTACTTCTTACAGTGTGCTGATTAGGTGTTAAGTACTGGGGTCAACAACAAAGCCCAGCAGGTAGCAACTCACCCTCCCTCCCTCAATTTTCCGCATGGTCAGTGAGCTCTGCAAATCGGACTTGTATTGGGTCAGTGGATCTTTAATCTCCTGGATGATCTGAACAGGAAAGATGGCCCAGCAGCAAGCCAAGACTGAATTCATTTCCCTTAAAGTCTGCATTCCATACCTGGTCATCTCCAATTCTTAGTTAATGTAACTGAGCTTCATCCAGAGCACCAGTTCCCACAAAATGGTCTATTATTCAAGGAACCAGAATCTGATCAAGCCTTAAGTATGTGTGTGAATGTGAGCAAAAAGAGGAAAGGGGGAGATTAATTAGTATGCATGAGAGGTTAAGAAACTGTTTTCCTACCCAACTCATGTACTCATTGATCAAATGCCTACCCTATACGCCTGCTCTATGCTAGACCCTGAAATCTCAAAGGAGCACTAAATCATGCTGTCTTCCCTTGTAGAGCCTGCAGTCTAGTGAGTAAGAGTCCTCTAATCAGCAGAAGTAGAGGGGAACAACCCTTGCCTCGTTTACACAAAGAGGGGACCCAAAACAAGTAAAATCAAGTTGGAAAAAAGTGACAAAGTAGTAAAGTAGATGGATTTAGCATCTTCACTTCAGAAAGGAGGCACTGCATACTTTATCCAGCAACAAAATGAATCAATTCTCCACGTTTTGGAGAATCAATTCTCCAATCAATCCTTTCTACATAGGATTCAGGAGAGCCCTGATCAAATCGTACCCTGCAGTTGCCCCCAAATCTCTCCCGGACAAAACACCTGTCCTTCCGTTAGTCACCCCCTCCTTTTGGTTATGCTGTTTTCCCTGATCTTTTTATAAAGACAGTTACCCCTCAGAAGATTTATGCCTTAAGCCACGAATCCTCAGACTTTGGTGAGCATAAGTATTTCTTGAAGCTCTTTTAAAAATGCAGATTCCTGGACCTTTCCCTCAAGATTTCAAGTCAGTTGTCTAGAATAAGATTCAGAAAACTCCATTTTTAACAAGCACCTTAAGTGTTCGATCCAGACACTGAGCTTGAAATGTGGTGTTGCGCTTACTGCTCAAAATAGCCCTATTTACAGAGGGGGACATAAAGTGAAAGAAAAATAATTCACCTAAACTTACACAGCAAGGAAATGGCAGACTCAGGATCCTAACAGAGCTTCCAGACCCCCAAACCCAAGCACAACCCCAAGTAGGCAAGCCTGATGCCAGAGGTAATTAAACTGAAAACTAACAAAGTTTAAGGGGAAATGGAAGGAAGGCTTGGGTTCAGGGAGAGGAAAGGTAAGCAATGAAATCCGAAGGGGCTCAGAAACAGACTTCGCCAGCCACTCAACTTTGGCTAGGGCCAGTTCCACTCATGCTAAGGCCAGCAGAAGTGTACCGGTAGAAACAAGGCAAAGCAGTTTCTATAAATGTGTCAGAAAAAAACTTGAGGTTTTACATGCAATTAATTGCAAAGACATTTCTTAATGGCAGCCTCCTCTTGCCTTTCCAAATTAATGAGTCAGAAAAGCACTCCTCTCAATAGCACCTTTAGAAATGGGCAAGCCCCCCTCCTGGGCTCCCATTAAAACAGAACACAGGACCTTCGGCTAAATGCTGCAATGTCCTCCAACCTAGAAAGTCATCTCAAAGCTGTAAAAGCCTGTGCACAGATCCCTTCCTTGAATCCCTTTGGTCCCAGAAAAAAAAGAGAAGCAGGAAAGAAATGAAGATGTGTCATCTTGGTTAACATGTCATTTGGGTAATATTTTGGATAACACTAGAGATAGTTAACTGGGGGCTGGAAAAAAAAACCCCTCGACTATTGTATACCAGGAAGCACACTCAACAACAGCATTTTCAAGTTCTTTCTGTTTTTACTATAGTGTGTGTGTGTGTGTGTGTGTGTGTGTGTGTGTGTGTAACATACATTGGGAGGAACTACTAGTGAACAAATTTTCTTATATAACATCCAATCTACGAATAGATGAAGTCTGATGGGCTACAGCCTATCACCAAATTTAACTCCAAGTTAAAGGCCTGGGTGGCTACCTGGAAATTTGCGTTCTGTAGAGCCTTGCCTTTTAAATGAACCAACAAGGGCCCACCTGTGTTTGTTGCATGTCCCTTGGATAATTAATGCTGGTAATAACACCTAAACGTTAGCACACAAAGCACCTGGAATGCAGCTCGCCATACACATTCTAATCACACCAGCCACCTAACTCTCCAAATGACCTTCTGCAAAACAATGACTGTCTCTGAAACCACCGAAGCCAACCTAGGAGGAAGCCGTTTTTTCCCCAGGATTTGGCTGCAGCGGAGCAGTTCTTAAAGCTACAGTGGCACCAAGTGGTCAGGACGGGAATCAGGCTGCCAGTTTGTATTCGCAGCCTCTGGCCAGGCTGCATGCCTGTCAACACAATGTTGCTCCCAGGGCTGCCGGAGGTCTCAGCCCGTCTCCTCAGAATGGTGACCAGGACCAGAGAGGAAAACAGAGGCCTACATACCCCTGATACCTTAGAGGTGATTCTGAAACTCACATAAATCCTGAACTCTCCTAATTTTAAGGAGACTTAACATTTTAAAGATCACCAAAACAGGGGCGGGGTTAGGGTAAATAGCAATGAGGACAGCCTGTTCCATATCACTGTTTATAACAGTCACATAGTATTTTCTATTTTTACTGAAGTCTGTCTGTGTCACTGTGTCCCACAAAGATAATGAGAAATATTGTCTCCACATTACAGGTAAAAAAGAAGGGGTGACGTGATAAGAACAATAGGGAGAGTATTAGAGAACAGGTAAGTGTTCTATGAGTTTGATAGTCCCTTGTTTAACTGCTGAACCAATTCTCCTCCTGTCCGTTAGCTTTTCATGGCCCCAACCAGTTTTTTTGTCTCACACACACGGTTTCCCCCTAGACCAATATCACTACTCCATATTCTGACTTTCTCTTCTTTTTTCATATTTGTCTTACTTTGTTTCTTCCTGTTTTTTCCCCTCTAATGGCTCAGACTCAGATAACTTGGGTGGCTTCAAAGACCACTATCAGAAAGGGTTTCTCCCTCCTGTGGTTTCATATAATTATAGGCATACCATTTTCCCATAATGCTGCAGGATCGTTAATCACTTCAAATGCAGAGAGAGCCAGGCACGCTTTTCTGGGAGCAAAGAGCTCACGGTCCCATTTCAATTTGCGATTGTATCAATAATCTCAAGACTGTCTTATGTGAACTGACCCATTATTTCTAGAGAAACTGGAAGGAAACTGGTAGAATCATATAGGCTGGCTGACACAGGGAGTATATTTGTATGATATAAAATTCCAGATGACATTTGTCAGCTGCTTTGTCCTTTGTTTCTAAGTGGCAAAAAGGCAATTTTGTCTTTCCTGTCAGGGTATTCATGTAAGGAATTATGAGAACCTCTATCATTAAAAGAACAAATTATCTAAGGATCTCTCCCACACACAGCAGAAGCCAGTATGAATTTAAACTGCTTATAGATCAGAACAAAAACAACAACAAATTAATCCTGATGTACTTTTCTAGAATACCTTAGTGTAATTTTCATGCTGCAGCCCCTACACCCCCCAGACCACAAGCAAATCTTGTAGCAATTTCACAGATAATAGTATGGCAGATTGGAAAGATTAGAGGAAGCAAAATTTCTAAAGAAATCATTTCATAGAACAAAAAGCTTAACATAAATAGTGTGATTTGTATTGATTATTTCTCATGAATACATCTTTAACCAGGCTATCTTCAACATAGAATAAACAGATCACAGGTCATCTCCAAACAGGAAAATATTTTTCTTTGGGATAATAAAAGAGGAATAACACATACTGCTATGGTCAAACAGTGGAACCATAAGACTGTAGGAGGGAATGTTAAGATATAATTTGCCTTTAAAGAAAATGCATTCACTTGTTCAAAAAATGTCTATTGAGTATCTACTATATGCCAGGTACAATCTTTAGGACAGCAGACAAGTCCCTTGGACATTATAATTGTGCTGTGTAAAAGCAATAAACAAATGAATCTAAAGTCAGGTAGGGAAAAATGCTACGAAGCAAAGTATACCACTTGAGAACTATATTATGAGAGCGGCAGGGTGGTCAAGGAAGGCCTCGCTAAATATATAAACTTGAAAGCAATGAAGGCCCATGATCAAATGTGCATTTTAGGATTTAACCCTAATAGCAGCCAAAAGGAAGTACCAAAGGGAGAGAAGAGTGGAGGTACCCAACAAATGGGGATGACTTTTATTCCATAGGGAGGGTGGAGAGGGACAACTAATCATCGGGGATACTAAGTGTCTGTTCCTCAGCTTCCTAGAATCTAAGTGCTTATCCAATGCCTTCTGCTTTGGCAAGGGAAAGAATAAGGGTCACACTATAAACAGATCATCCTTGACATTTCACAGAGGTTTGAATTAATTGCCATGGGATAATAGCATCAAGACTTAAGCTTATAACAAATGTTACTTTTAAATCAGTTATGCAAATACAGCTTTAAGAAGCCTGATATATGTAGATTTATGACTAGTTCTTTACAAGTAATGATCTAAAAAAAAAGTCTTCTAAAAAATTACACTAATGTCTAAGGGGAATTTATAATGTAAAATAAAAATAAGAGAAAAGCAAACAATGGACCGCTAAAGTTTTTCATCAACAAAGAAATGTAGCTTATCTACTAGAAATAATAATATAAACCCACTGATTTCTTTTCTCACACAGCATATTTTACTGAGCTTTTGCATATATCAGAAGGCAAAAGCAGCCAGCAATCTGGAGCTCTGGCACATAGTAGATTTCACCTCATTTTGCATATATAGGGCCTCATGCTGTGGAATTAACAACTTTTAGATTGTTCTAGTGCAACCATTGAGCTGTTTCACTTGAATATGATGTATATTTTTTAATTTAAATAAAATACATTTAATATTGATTTTTTTTCATCCATATTCAGTATGCCATCCAAACCACAAAATATACTGATGATAGAAAAAGTCCCTTCTGGAGCTTAACAAATCTTCTATGATTCTGTATGACGTTTCATTTATACTTAGTACAAATTTGCCACTCCAGAATTCCTCAGCCTTCTGTAGTCCAATCAATAATTGCTGATAGTTTATAAAATAAAAAGGTTTTCTCCAGATACTAAGCAAGTATATTATTCAATGTGTTTTTTGAGATTCTATAAAGGTATAGAATTAATTTCTTAGATGTGCGGCTATTGAATTAGCAGAGCATTGGCATACTACCAAAATGGTCAATTTTATAAGGAGACATAATAAACATCACGTTAGCCTGCACACTGAGCATAATCAAAGGTGAGTATGTTTGGGACAGATTTCCTCTGGGCATGAAACCAGAAGTGGCAATTGCCTGGAAATGCTTGAAGGATCTACTACAGTGGAAAATTTTCAAAACAACTTCTTAATGACATGGGGAAAATGATCTAAGAAATTATTAGGAATTAACAAAAAATATATTCATAGTTGATGTTTATGGAATTTTACATAATCCCATCCAGAGTCCAGATGAGAAAACTAGCAGACAAATATTTGAACAGCATCATTGTGTCCTGTAGGTCATTGGTGAGTTTTGTTTGCCTGGGGTGGTGATATTCTATACAACAATTAAGAGAGGGAAGATAAATAATTTAACAGTTCAGATGAGACTTTTTTTTTAACACCAGAAATTTAAAAAATATTTTTAAGTTTTTCTTTTTGTTTTTTTTTTAAATTTTCTTTATTTTTTGGCCGCACTGGGTCTTAGTTGCCGCATGTGGGATCTTCGTTGAGGCATGAGGGATCTTTTTCGTTGCAGTGCATGGGCTCTTGGTTGTGGCATGCAGGTTTTCTCTCTCTAGTTGAGGTGCGCGGGCTCAGTAGTTGTGGCACGCAGGCTTAGTTGCCCTGCGGCATGTGGGATCTTAGTTCCCCAGCCAGGGATCGAACCTACGTCCCCTGCATTGGAAGGCTGATTCTTTACCACTGGACCACTTAAAGGGAAGTCCCTTTAAGTTTTTCAATTTAGTAAAAGTACAAGAAATAATGCACATACTCTTATTTATAACTATATCTTCTTTCTGAATTTTATGTGAGCTCAAGTGAAAACTTTTATTAAAGTGCAGAAAAGTCAGATCATATGGTGCAGAGAAGCAAAAACCATCTACTTTAAAATGCATCCCACAAAAAATTTATAATTTCCTGATAGATCTCCTGTCATCTTCAAAGACTGTCAGTGAAAGTAGCAAATCCTTAATCATTTTTAAGTAGCAAACCCTTAATCATTATCAAAAGAATTTAAATTTGAGGTACCCATCTGTTGCATTTTTTAGAGGCTCCAAACACCCTTCCTAGAGAGAAACCTTGGTTTTGAACTTCAGTGATTAAACAGTGGTCTCCTTTGTACAATCTGCTATACTGCTGTTAGATAGCAAGTATTTTAATACCAACCTTCAGTCAAGAGCCTCTTGTCCTACAAGACACTCATTATTCAAGAAAAAAAATATCATCTACATTTAAAAAATGAAAGGAGGGAATCTGTGCTTACACAAGTGTTTTGTGTTGTATTTTTTTTTTAATCTCCAATTCAGAGGCTTTGCAATTATCAGAATTGTGAAGATTTTTCCTCTCTGAAATAATAAAGAGACCACTTAATTATCATCTCATGGTCATTTTGCCTGCTACGTGCGGATTGCAAAACCCAATAACAACTCTAATGAAAAGCATTTCTTCATGGCCACAACCTCTTTACACCTGGACTCTGGCTTTCAGGAGATGATTATACGGCTGCTGCACGAAGGTCACCACACAAGGCCAGAGTCCCAATCCAGATGCCTGAATTCCTCCCAAGCACTTTACCAGCACGTTGCAAAATGAATAGCTCCAAACGATGGAGTGGCTTATGAAAGAGACTTTCAAAATGTCATTTTAATTTTAAAATGTTTTGAAGAGACAATTTCAAATGCTTTTAAAAGACAATTTTAAATAACTATAACTGTACACAGAGGTTAAGATAATGGACTGACTCTCTAAAAAGTTAATCAACTTGTAGTTTGAAGTAAGAATTAGGGTAAAAGGAGATGAAACTAATATTTTACAAGAATTTTCACCAAAGTAAATGAAACAATGCTTCAATAGGAGAACCTAGGAAGAATGCAGAATTCTACCCATCAATTTGTTATAAACGACAGCATATGTTGTGTTTTATTTTGAATTCTTTGATAAATGAATGTTTATCCTAGGATCAGTGGTTCTGGGTGAATGGCAGATTGCAGCAGCAATTGCTTTCTCACCAAGAGAATTATCTTAAATCAGATCTCCTTTGTTTGATGAAACTTAAATTGCAGGGGGAATATTTAAACATCTAAGGAGAAAATCCATAGATAAGCTAACACATGGCTCCAAGATGCATTTAGCAGAACTAATTGTCTCTATTATTCTTTTATTCTAAAAGCTACAGATAGAATGTAGAAGTCAAATAACAAAATGCTGTATCATTATAGGTACCCTGATAAGGGACAATAGGCCACCAAAATGCTATATTTACTTCAAGTGATATTGGAGGGCTAGGGCAAATGAGACGATTATGTCTATGGTAAATCCAGCTAAATAACAGGATTAGGAAGAAAAACTCCTTCCCTGTGCTGTGTGATATTTTTATGAGGCTAAGCAAAACATGGAAGCCATCTCTTCTGTGCAGTGTCCATGGCCACAAATGTCCTCAGCATGCCCTGGGACCAAGAAGGCTCTCTATTCCGTTAGGTGACCACAGACCCACGGCCTTGATGAAAGTGGTGGAAAAATTAACCACAGTTAAGAGCTCAGCCTCAGGGGGTAGATGTATGTTGGAATTCTGCATCTGCCACTCATTAGATGTATAATCCCAGGTAAAGCACTGAACCCTTCTAAAGCCCCTTTTCCTAATTGGACCACCGTTAAGTCAATTTTAAGTTTTTCTCTTCAATAGCCTGCATTGTGTCCCCTCCCCCCGACCTTGATTTCTTAAGCTTTGGCAACAGACAAGCCCATAACATACGCAATTGACAGGCACTGGGAAGGGGTGAAAAGAAACATGAAAGTCCATGGCTCAACGTGAGTCATTCCTAAAGCCCCTTCACCAATTAAGTGGTGTCCCTGGAGGGTTTTTCCAGGTCAGGAGGTGGAAAGATTTCCTTGAATTGAGAGGAAACTCACTTAGGACAGCCGCAAGCCTGTGATATTTCTTCACCCCTTAAGAGACTTATTTAAAATAAATAGCCAAGGCTTTGCCTCTGTGCCATGGCCTTCCCTAGTATGAGATGAGGTCAGGACAGATAGTTCACGTCCCTGACTCACAGCTAAGGATTAGATGACTCCTTCGAGGAATCACTAAATCACACGATCCTCCTGGCAGAGGACAAATGGAGTTTGCCATTCGCCACCGGCTCAGACAGGTATCAACACGACTTGGAATCAAGCCTCTTAGGCTTCTGCTTTGCTTGAGGCCCACCTAACTACCCCTTGAACAGGTCACTCCACCTCTCCTGCATCCTGGCCACATCTAGGTAGAGAGATTCAGTGCTGTCTTATTGCGAATGCTCTGTGACTGTCAGTGGTGTGTCTGCTAAGACAAAGACTGACAAATTGCACTCCTCACATTAATTTTCAAGTGCGTTTTTAAAGCACATGCCTCTGATGAAGTATTTTGAATAGTGCTATAGACGTCAAGGAGACATTTAAAATATCTCACTCATAGTTTCTGAAAATCTTCCTCATCCAAAGTTGTCACAGCTTGACAGCTTAGCTCTGTTTTGAGTATATTCTTTTACAATGTACTACAAACTGATTGAAGAGCTGACAAATCTGACTTAACCCAAACAAGAATCTTTAAATATAGCTCATTGAAAAGAATGTTTAATGAAAATGCATATACAGATATTACATCTAGCATCCTATTTTTAAGAAGTCAAATTACACAATTAAAATCTTTACTGAAAATATGCCTCTACCCCAGGACTAGAAAAAGGAAAATCACTCCCTGATCTATTGAGACAAAATCCTGAAGTTATTAGAAATTACTCTGATTGAATATTCATTTATCTTTTTTGTCTAAATAAAAGCCAGGGTTTTGTTTTCTGTGTCTAACTTTAAATGGAGTTTAATATAATTATTGCCCAACTGACCCATTCCTTTGAATCCAATGACTGACCCTAGCTTGTACAAACAACTTATAAGAAAGAGAGTAAAACACTGAAATAAGGTTATTATAATTCTTCTCTAATTCAGGCTGGAAAAGTAACCTTATGATTATTAAGTACAAAAAAAAGAAGGAAAAAGAAGAATAAAAGGGATCTGTAGCTAAATAAAGGGGGAGAAATTGGTTGTGGAATGCAGGAGGTAACCGTGAGTTAGGGTTCCTACTGCAGTGAGGGTTCTTAAACACCCACAAGCAAAGCAAACCCTTAAAATTCCACCGATATCAGCAGAGCAAAGGAGAGAAGTTTCTCTGAAGAAACAGCCGTAAGATTATCTCCCAAAATATTTTTTTGGTCTTTGGTTTTGCTAAAATACATTTAGTTTCCTACACACCTTTCTGGCATTAAGATTATGTCACTAATAAGGAGTAAAAAAAGAACAAGTCATAACATAAGGCAAAAATTCCTGCCAGAAAGGGGATGAAGTGGAAAACCTTTCCAGTGCTGGCATTAAAGGAAGAAATAAAAGAAAGAAAGAGGACTTCCCTGGTGGCGCAGTGGTTGAGAGTCTGCCTGCCAATGCAGGGCACATGGGTTCGAGCCCTGGTCTGGGAAGATCCCACATGCCACAGAGCAGCTGGGCCCGTGAGCCACAATTACTGAGCCTGCGCGTCTGGAGCCTGTGCTCCGCAACAAGAGAGGCCGCGATAGTGAGAGGCCCGCGCACCGTGATGAAGAGTGGCCCCCACTTGCCACAACTAGAGAAAGCCCTCGCACAGAAACGAAGACCCAACACAGCCATAAATAAATAAATAAATAAATAAATGTAACAAAAGAAGCCACCCGGGACTATAGCCTTGGGGTGTACTTTAAAAAAAAAAAAAAATCAGCTGTGACCACATGACTAGTTATAGAAATGAGGACTGTAGTTGTAATGATGTCATGAGTCCTTCTTCCTTATTTTGTTATGAATATGTTTGTGTATGTGTGTGCTCGTAAAAAAAAAAAACTTTGTTTTCTCCCCTTTCTTATTTCCTTATCGTGTAACATACATGTATTGACTTTATATCATAGTATTTAAGTTTTGTTAACTTTACAGCATAGTATTTAAGTTCCATAAAATCAAGGAGAAGAGTAAACATCATCCAAGGACTTTACATCCTCTTCTAGGGGAAGGATTACTGCGGTTCTGGTTGTACACAGAACAGCTGTGTCATGTTAGGTGGAAGTATGACCTTGTCATTGTCTTTGGAGATTAAGAATGGTCTAAGGTGATGCATACAGGCGCCAAGTTAACAAGAGGAGAACTTGTGATGGTTAATTTCATGTATAAACTTGGCTGGCCCATGCCCAGACATTTAGTCAAACATTATTCTGAGTAATTCTGTGAGGGTGTTTTGGATGAGATTAACATTTAAATCAGTGACCTTTGAGTAAAGCAGATTGCTCTCCATAATGTGGGTGGGCCTCACCCCATCAGTCGAAGGCCTGAAGAGAACAAAAGACTGGTCTGCCCAGAGCAAAGGGAATTCTTCAGCAGATGGCCTTCTGTAACATCGACTCTTCCTGGTTTTCTAGCGGACTGCCTGTGGACTTGAACCACAACTCCTTCCTGAATCTCCAGCCTGTTGGCCTCTTTAGTAGATTTTGGACCCACCAAGCTCCACAACTGCATAAGCCAATTCCCTAAAATAAATCTCCTCCTATAAATATACACATTCTATTTGTTCTGTTTCTCTGGAGAACCCTAATACAGGGTTTAACATAGCATTCTCTAAAGAAGGTCTCCTCATCAACTCCTCTCTTCTCAACATTTTGACCCCTTGCTACAACTTTGACTGAAAGATCCTTCTTCTTTAAATAGGCTGCATTTTAATCTGGCACCTTATTTAGTTAAGGAGCATCTGTAACATTTTACCTTTGAAAGATCCTACTGAAACTTTCTATTACAGATGCTCTTAAGGGGAAGGGGACAGGAGAAGACCATTGCTCAGGACAAGGAAATCTCAGAGAGTAGACACCTCACAACCAGAGACAAAAAGGGTGTGTGGTGATCCACAGCAGATGCCAGCATGCCTAGGGACCATACCAGCAATTCACATACGATGGGAATCAGCCCAGGACAAAACAGTCCTGAGAGGTTAGTGTCATCTCTGAATTGACTGTATTTTATCTACAAGAGATGGTTTCAAACTAGAGGAGTCCCAGTTAACGTGATTGGAAAGTTTATGGGTTTTTTCTTTCCACGAGAGGGAATAAGTAAAAGAAAAATATGACAGCAATATGAAATTAGTTTTAGAAAACAAAGAAAGCTACATGTTTATTCACATCTAAGTCATAATGAAAATTTTAGTTTTTCTGATTCTGTTTCACAGAGAGAAATTTTTGTAACTGATTTCTTGGCTGTAATAAATCAACCACAATATAAGTTAAGCATGAGTATATCGTGGATCCATATAGAATGTGGAAAAGCATGGAACACATAGATAATCAGCAGTCAAAGATGAAGCAGGGCAAAAGGAGTAAGAGTCACAAATTGACAAAGACTGGGACATTTCCATTAGCCTCTTCTGGGATTATCTAGAAATGTCTGAATCATTGGCGAGGACAAATTGTAAGGAAATGTTAGAACCATAATGTAGTTATAACTGTATTTTTACTGTAAAATGTGAGTGTGTGTGTGACATACATAAATGTGCATACTTATAAAATATTCCTCCTATATTCCTGAGGTAAGAGAAATGGTCATAAAATTCATCTACTTCCAGATATTAATAGCCCCAAACACTATTAATAGGTTTCTAGACGTTGACATTTTAAACACTTCTGTCTATTAAGCAATCAAGACCAACAGCATAGTATAATAGTTAAAAGTACATATTCTAGACGTTCCAAATCACAGCTCTTTCTTTTATTAGAAGTGTGACCTTGGGAAAGTTATATAACCCCTCTATGTCTCATTTCCTAACGTGTAAAATGGGGATAATGGTAACAACCTCGTAGGGGTGTTATACAGATTAATGAAGGGATTTATTATCTATCCAGCTCTTAGAATAGTGCCTGGCACATGGTGAGCTCTACACAAAGATTTGTTAAATTAAACTAATATGGTAACACATTAAGACCATGATGATAAAATGTGTAAATTGTGTATTTTGTTTTCTTGGGATATTTCATTTATTTTTGTTCTAAACCAGTCATTTTTATTTTCTTTACCACATTCAGAAAAGGGGGGAACCCTCAATTGCAATTATTATTTTGAAGTGGCTTAAATCAAGTAAGCCAATGAAACAGCTACAAATAAAACTGAGGTTCTAGTACAGGACTAGAAGTTTGGAAATAGCACTAAAATAAAGGAATTTTAAGATTGTGGAGATATTAAATTGATATTTAAAAAGAAAAGAAGGAAACATAATTATCAGTCTTTCATAGGGAAAAGATAAAAATAGAGTGGAGCTTTGAAATTCAAACTACCCTAACTTTCAACTAGCTAGGGTTTCCCATTTGATTGAAACTTAAGAATATTTATAAAGTTAAATTTAAAAAATTCTAGATATGGCTTAGGGAATTCCCTAGGGGTCCAGTGGTTAGGACTCTGCATTTTCACTGCTGAGGGTGCGGCTACCATCCCTGGTCGGGGAACTAAGATCCCACAAGCCACATGGCATGGCCAAAAAAATTAAAATTAAAAAATAGATATAGCTTATAATCAACCAATATTTAGGCCAATCTATTTACTATAATCAATGAAATTGATAAATTGGAATGATTTACATTATGCACTGTAAGATTTTTAATTAAAAGTGGATCTTATTATGCTAAATTTACTGTTTTTAAAGACAGGAGAGTGAGTGAACTCAAACATTAAAGATTTTCAGAGCTGGAAAAAGAAAGGATGCCTAACCTTTAGCTAACTAAAATATAAAAAATTTTAAATTATCTGGGATACCCCATTCTTCCAGCTTTGAAGTTTATCCAAGTTATATTACTAAGTCTTGATTTCACTTTGGGCATATTGCTTACCAATTTATAGTTCTGATTTTTATGCTGGCAAAATTGTTTGAAATGCACATAATTTGGTAACGTGCTTGCTGACAAAGAATAAATATTTCTGCAACTGGTAACACGAAAAATAACCACTCGAGGACAAACCCGTAATAGAAGTTCACAAAGTCAGCAGCTTAGATGCTTTTGTGGGGAAAGCTTCTGGTTTTCCATACAAGCTAACCCAGAATTGAGAAATAGGAAAAGAAATGTAACATAAGAGTCACCCACCAAAAGCATTCCATATGAGGTAGACCAGGATATGAGTGAACAGATTATACTGCACACGGGGCTTCAGGGAGCTGGAGTCTATGCTCATTACCACTTGTAAGCTTTGGGATTTCCCACAGTTATTTACGCAAATAGAGCCTCACATCATTAAATCCTCATCAGTGCTGTCACTCTCTGCCTCTGACCGCACAGAATGCTAAAGAAGGAAATGGGATTTCAGAGCTTCATCTTCAGGAGACTGAGAGGTTACAGTTTTCCCTCCTGGAGACCTGTGTCTAGAGACTGAGGAGCTCCTGATTATCTGTCTTCAGTTTCTCTCATTTGTTCTTTGTCCAGAAAGGTCATTGTCTGTTCCTCAGAAGAAGCGTCACGCCAAGCCTCTTCTGTGAGATGTGTACCTCTCAATCCTTTCTTATACCCCTCAAACTAGAGGCAACCTTGAGCATAAGTGTGCAGGGAATATTATTGTCTTAGGCAGGTTGGGCTACTACAACAGAATACCAGAGACTGGGGGGCTTCAACAGCAAACATTTATTTCTCACAGTTCTGGAGGATGGAGAGTCAAAGATCAAGGTGCTAGGAGATTCAGTTTCTGGTGAAGGCCCTCTTGTACACTGCTGCCTCCTTGCTGTGTTCTCACATGGAAGAGAGAAAGAGAGAGAGAGAGGAAGAAAGGGAAGGAAAAGGGAGGAGAAGGAGAGGGGAGGGAAGGGACGGGTGAGTGAGAAAGAGAGTTTGAGGGATCACTGTCTGTTCTCATAAGAGCACTTAATCTTATATGAAGCCTCCACCCTCATGACCTCATCTAAACCTGATTACCTCCCAAAGGCCCTACCTCCTAATACTGTCATATTGGGTTTAGGATTTCAACATATGAATTTTGATACCAGGGATACAAACATTCACTCCATAACAATTTTCCTATGTGGACTCTCTAATACCTAGACAAGAGCCACACCCTCACTCTCTCTTTGTATTATACCCTCTGGCCTGGCAAAAGGACAGCTTTGATAACAAAGGTAAGTAGTATTTTCTGATCTTTCTCTTCCGCTTATATGATTCAGAGAAAATCAAAGATTAAAATGGGACAGAATAGCTTGAGTAAAAAGATCAGACTCTGAAATCAATATCTGTTTGATTTTGTATAAAATGCTTAATCTTGTTTCCTCCTCTGTCAAATTGGGTAACAGTAATACCTACTTCCCAGACTGTGTTGTGAATATTAAGTGAGATCTGTTTGGTCATTTCTTCCAGTACTTCGTAAGTACCTACTCCGTGCAGATGCTGTTTAGACACTTAGGTTAGCACGGTGGAAAGGACTGTCAAAATCTCCACATGATGGAGCTTGCATTCTAACCAAAGAGGTAAACAAACTTGTATACTTTATAGTTAAGCAATGCCAAGAACTATGCAGAGAAACAAAAGCAATGTGAAAGGCTAGAGAATAACAAAAAGTGCTACTGGGGATAAAGGTGGTCAAGCAAGGCCTCTCTCTGGCAATGAATTTGAGTGAAGATCTATTAAAGTGACATTGCAAGCCATGCACATATGTGGAGGAAGAGACTTCTAGACAAGAGCAAGCGCAAATTCCATGAGATGGCAACATGCTTGGGGTCTTCAAGGAACAATGAGGAGGTCACTGTGGCTGGCGTTCTGTGGCCAGTGGGCAGAGTAGGGAGAAGTAAGGTCTGAAAAATAAGGGGAAGGGAGTAGAGGCAGATCACGGAGAATCTGGCACAGAGCAAGTGTTCAGAAGGTGGCTATTTTTAAAATATTTCATCCCTGTGTTGTTGATGCAAGTTAGGATTAGATAGCCTTCCTTAATACTGTCAACAAGGTCCTCTTTCCAGAAAAACTCTTGCTGAACAGCTTATGGCCCCATCGCTTTCCCACAGTGCTATCAGCAGAGTATTTGGGTTCTCCTTGACCCTTTCAGTAAGTGGCAATTGCTTTTCCTCTTTCCAAGGTCCTGTTCATCCTAATGAAGATGCATCATTGGCACTTGCTTCCCGCATGGCTGGGAAAGAGCAGTACAACCAAAAGGCCCCATCCAGATGGAGGAGCTCAGTAGAATATCTGCCTTGCGTGTCTGTCACCTCCCTACCTCCTGCTGCTGTGTTAGCTGCCAGCCATCATAGCAGCTCCTGAGTCAAGGGCCCTCCTCATCCAGTGTTTTCTTGGAGCTTTGACAGATTACCTGCAGTCATTCCCAACAGCATCATGCCATCTTTCTTAAAATTGCGGGAATATCCTGATGGAAATCTGTCTTTAAAAAAAAAAAACCTCCAAAATGGGATCCATTAAACTATAGTTATGCCTGCAAGTTTTATATCAACTGGCACTGGGCAGTTAATTCATTTGCATCAATAACATGGATGGCCTAGAGTGGTCCATGTGACATTGAAGAAATAAGACAGCTATGGAGAATGCATTCATCTCTCTCCATCTCCTCTACCACTGCTCTAAGTCCAAACCACCATCATATGCTGCCTAGATTATTACAGCAGCCACCTAACTGATCTGGTCCAAACCACCTTAGTCCAAACCGTCACTTGCCTGATCATTACTAATGCTAAGTATCCTCTTAACTAGCATGTTTCCACTCCAGCTCTCCTTACCCCAGTTGATTTTCCCACGTTTAGCCATGTGAAGAGATTTTTTTTTTTTTTTTTTTTTTGGCCACGCTACATGGCATATGGGATCTTAGTTCCCCGACTAGGGATCGAACCTGCGCCCCCTGCATTGGAAACCACATTAACCACTGTAGCGCTAGGGAAGTCCCTTAAGTGACATTTTGAAACCAAATTCTGAACATTTGAGTTTTGATTAAAACCTTCCTATGGCTTCCCAAAGCTGTTAGAGATTATTTATTAGTGATAAATCATGATTCCTATTAGCACCCTGAAGGTGATGCATGATCTAGCCTTTGCCTAGCTCTTATCTAACAACATCACCCTCCTTGTTCCCCATACCTTAGTCCTATCAGCCTTTTTTTCTGTTCTGCCAACATGCTATGATCCTTTCTGCCCTAGGGATATTTTAATACTGTTGCCTCAGACTGGAAATCCCTCCCAACCTCATCGCACTTCACCTACTAAACCATCATCTTTCATATTCCAATTCTAACACCACTTCCTCAGAGATACCTGCCCTGCACTCCCAGACAGCTCCATCACCTGCCTTCCTTTCTATAGTTCCCTCTACCCTACTTCTGAAGCTTTTATAGTTTGTAATTACACGTCACTGTGATTATTTTATTGAATGCCCATCTCCCTCCACTAGGATATATTCACCAAGAAGCCAGGGACTTTGCTTTTCTCACCTCTTGAATCCCAGCATTTTCTGATTCTGAAGCTCATGCTCATTACACTGCTTTTTGAACAGACTTGTCAAAGAACAAACAACCATTTAAACCTAAATGGCTCTCAATATAAACACTGCCTGTATAAGTTTTTCAAGCCTATGCCATTTGATGCATTTTATATGGGAGAAATTGCAACATCAGTATTTTCAAACATGAGATTGAGCTAAGAACTGAACTAAGAGCTGAGACGCCCATAATATTTGTTGTGAGTAACATTTGCAAAACTAAAGACTTTTATCCATTCTTTTCTTCTCATTGAAGTTTTATCCAAAAAATACAGCTGTGGACATAAGCAACAAGGTAAAAATGGAACTGACCTAATCTTCTGCTTCTGTGAGTTTAGCTAATTTATTTAGTGAAAATGAATATCTACTTGCTTAATTCTGTTAAGTCCTGCTTGGATTCTTGGTACCAATTCCATATGTTAAGTGAACTAAAAAGGCAAAGCCTTGCTCTATTATGACATCATCCTTTCCTTTGAAAATTAAAAACTATTTCATAAATGTGTTTAATAACACTACCTTAAACTTCTGAGTTTTCAAAAGGTATTATTTTACACTGTGGAAAAAGAATAGAAGAATATCACCAATACAGCTCAATTATAAATTCCCAGAAAAAAATAACAAGAAAGAAGAGGAGGAAAGACAAAAATATAAATAGATAAAGCAATATTTAGAAAGCAGAATAATTAGTCATAAGTCTCAGAACTAGGGATTCTGTATGAAATCATCATGTTATTCTAATACATATACAGAAAAACGTGATAGTATTTATATAAAACTACCCCCTTAAACTAACCACTAAATTATAACAATTTAAAGCACATAAAATTGTATTTGATGTTCAGACATCATAATATCAAAATTCTATCCACTCATGGGCAAAAACCTTATTTCTTTAATAGAAGCAACAAATATTTATTGATTATCTACTATATGCCAGGCAATGGGATCCATGAGTAAAGAAAATCCAAGATTTGTCTCCATAAAATTTAGCTATTACTAGGTAAATATAATCAATAAGTAATAAGTATAATCATTACATGATATAATTTGTTGGAAGATGACAAATGCTATGGAGAAAAACAAAACCAGAGAAGAGTTGAGAGTAGAGGGATGTGGAATTGCAATTTAAACAAGGTGGAGATAGGAGGCCTCATTAGGGCTGTAACATTTAAGCAAATTTTGAGGAAGGTGAGAGAGCTAGCTAGCTACTTGAATATTTGGAGGAAGTGCATTTCAGGTGGCGGTCAAGACTGTATCTGGGATATTCTAGGAACAGCAAATGGCTGATGTGGAGCAAGTGAGGCAGGAGATGTAGGAAAGGAATTCAGAGAAGGGCTAAGAAGCCAGGTGATGTATTTTTACTGCCCTGTTGGTTAATGGTGTTGAACATCTTTTCATGTGCCATTCATGCATACTCTCTGGTGAAGTGTCTGTCTAAGTCTCTGCTAATTTTGAAATTGGTTTGCTGGTTTCTTTACTATTGAGTTTTGAGAGTTCTTTATATATTTTGGATAAAAGTCCTTTGTTGGGCATGTGTTTTGCAAATATTTTCTATCAGTCTATAGTTTGTCTTTTCATTCTCTAAATAATGTCTTTTGCAGAACAAAGATATTTAATTTTGATGACTTCCTATTTGTCAACTTCTTTTATGGATCCTACTTTTGCAGTTCCATCTGAGAATACTTTGCTTAACCCCAGGTCATGAAGATATCCTCCTAAAAGTTTAATAATTTTAAAATTACATTTGTAATTCATTTTGGTGTCTTTTTTTTGGCTGTGTTAGGTCTTCGTTGCTGTGCATGGGCTTTCTCTAGTTGCAGTGAGCGGGAGCTACTCTTCGTTGCAGTGCATGGGCTTCTCATTGAGGTGGCTTCTCTTGTTGTGGAGCACAGGCTTCAGGTGCACGGGCTTCAGTAGTTGTGGCACGCAGGCTCAGTAGTTGTGGCTCGCAGGCTCTAGAGTGCAGGCTCAGTAGTTGTGGTGCACGAGCTTAGTTGTTCCATGGCATGTAGGATCTTCCTGGACCAGGGATCGAACCCATGTCCCCTGCATTGGAAGGTGGATTCTTAACCACTGCGCCACCAGGGAAGTCCCTGTAATTCATTTGGAGTTGATTTTTATATAAGGTGTAAGGATGAAATTGAGGCTCGTTTTGCATACAGATTCAAATAGTTCCAACACTGTTTGTTGAAATGCCTATTCTTTCTCCATTGAATTGCTTATGCACCTTTGTGAAAATCAAATGGTGGCATGGACACATATACACTACCAAATGTAAAATAGATAGCTAGTGGGAAGCAGCCGCATAGCACAGGGAGATCAGCTCTGTGCTTTGTGTCCACATAGAGGGGTGGGACAGGGAGGGTGGGAGGGAGATGCAAGAGGGAGGAGATATGGGGATATATGTATATGTATAGCTGATTCACTTTGCTATGCAGCAGAAAGTAACACACCATTGTAAAGCAATTATACTCCAATAAACATGTTAAAAACAAAATCAAATGGCAACCATACACTGAAATATTATTTAGAAACAAAAAGAAATGAGCTATCAAGTCATGAAAATACATGGATGAGTCATAAATGCACACATTTAAGTTAAAGAAGTCAATCTGAAAAGGCTACATACTAGTTACAATTATGTGACATTCTGGAAAAGGCAAAACTATAGCAACAATAAAAGATTAGTGGTTGCCAGGGATTCAGCAGGGAGGAGGGGTTGGCTAGTTGAGGCACGGGAGAATTTTCAGGGTGGTGAAACTATTCTGCATGATATATAATTGCTGATACAGGGCCCTATGCATCTGTCAAAACCTATTCAATTTTATAGCACTTTACAATGGAACTTAATGTATGCAAATTTTAAAAAATTACTTAGAATGACATGGGATCCCAGGATGGACTATCCATGAGCCCATACTGATAGAAATAAATGACTCAACAAAAAAATGAATGGGAAGAAGAACTAAATATTTTATGCAGAACAATTCCAAATAATTTACTTGCATAGTCCTTCCATGGGGAAGCATAACTGCTCACTCCCTAATTATGGGCTATGCATAGAGACTTGTCTCCAAATAGTAAAGTTCAAAAAGGAGGAGAAATGAGCAACTTTTCATTTGAGAAACCTGACAAACACTATTTCAGCCAGATGCTCAAGGTCAACACCAACCGTGATGTCATATTGGTGGTATGTGTTCTTGATATGATGTGATGAAAAAGGCAATGTACCTCTACAGTCTTCTTCCCAAAAAACTATAGCCCCAGTTTAATTATGATTAAAATGTCAGAAAAATCCCAATTGAGGTGCAATCTGTAAAAGACCTGACAAGTACTCTTCAAAACTGTCAAGGTCAACAAAAATAAGGAAAGTCTGAGAAACTATCAGAGTCAAGAGAAGCCTAAGAACAGATGACAACTAAATGTAATGTGTATCTTACATGGAATCCTGGAACAGAAAGTGAACTTTAGGTAAAAGCTAAAGAAATCTGAAAAAAAGTATGGGCTTCAGTTAATAATAATGTATTAATATTGGTACATTAATTGTAACAAATGTACCACACTAATGTAAGATGTTAATAATAAGTGAAACTGTAGAGACAGGATATATGGGAACTCTGTATTATCTACTCAGTTTTTTTTGTAAATCTAAAATTGTTCTAAAATAGTTTATTTTTTAAATAAATAAAATTCCTCAAGTACAAATATAATCAAAGGGTCATATTTGTGTTAGTCTATTTCTGGAATCTCTTCCACTTCATTGATCCGTGTGTCCATCCTGTTGGCAATACCACACCATCTTGATAACTGTAGCTTTATAGTAAGTTTTTAAATTGGGTAGTTTGATTTCTGTAACTTTATTCTTCTTTCTCAAAATTGTTTCAGCTATTCTAATTTCTTTGCCTTTCCATATATATTTTAGAATCTGCTTGTCTCTATCTACAAAAATCCTGCTGAGATTTTTATTTGAATTCTGTTAACTCTATAGATAAATTTGGGGGGAATTTAAATCTTTCCTCTGCTGAGTCTTCCTGTCTATGAATATGGTTTGTCTCTCCGTTTATATACCTCTTCTTAGATTTCTTTCAGCAGCATTAGTACTTTCAGCAGACAGCATACAACATATTTTGTTAGATTTTTCCTAACAATTTCACTTTGGGAGCCAATCTAGAATTCTGTACACTGTGAAATCATCCTTCAAAAGTGAAGGAGAAATAAAGATTTTTCTCAGACAAACAAAAAGTAAGCAAGTTTGTTGCCAGTAGGCTTGCCTTGCAAGAAGTATAAAAGCAGCTCTTCAGAGAGAAGAAAAAGTTATAGTTCAGAAACTCAGATCTACATAAAAAAGGGAGGCGAATTAGAGAAGGAACAAGTGAAAATAAAATAAAATCTTTCATTTTTCTTATTCTTAATTTATCTAACAGAAAACAGTTTGTTTAAAATGATAATAGCAACAAAGAATTCAAGTAGGTATAATTTTATTCAACTTTATTTATATATGTTGATTATACATTATTATTATTTATTATTATATATTTATTTAATATATATGCTTATGTGTACTTATGTATAAGTTAAATAAATGATAGTAGTGACAAAAGAGACAGAAGGGAGGAATTAGGATTTTTTTTATTATAAGGTATGCACACTACCCATGAAGTATTATTTAAAAGTGGACTTGGATTACTTGTAAAAGTATACTGCAAACTCTAGAACAACCACTAAAAAAAGTAAAAAGAAGTATAACTGATATGCTAAGAGAGAAAAATGGAATCATATAAAATGCTCAATTAAAACCATAAAATGCAGAGATTGGTTCAAAATGGTAGAGTAGAAGGACATACTCTCACTCCCTCTTTTGAGAACACTAGTTGAATAATCATCAACAGGAAGACACTGGAACTCACCAAAAAAGATACCCCACATCCAAAGACAAAGGAGAAGCTGCAATGAGACGGTAGGAGGGGCACTATCACAATAAAATCAAATCCCATAACTGCTGGGTGGGTGACTCACAAATTGGAGAACACTTATACCACAGAAGTCCACGCACTGGAGTGAAGGTTCTGAGCCACACGTCAGGCTTCCCAACCTGGGGGTCTGGCAACGGGAGGAGGAATTCCTAGAGAATCAGACTTTGAAGGCTACAGGGATTTGATTGCAGGACGTTGGCAGGACTGGGGGAAACAGAGACTCCACTCTTGGAGGGCATACACAAAGTAGTGTGCACGTCGGGATGCAGGGGAAGGAGAAGTAACCCCATAGGAGACTGAAACAGACCTACCTGCTAGGGTTGGAGGGTATCCTGCAGAGGTGGGGGCAACTGTGGCTCACCAAGGGACAAGGACGCTGGCAGCAGAAGTTCTGTGAAGTACTCCTTGGCGAGAGCCCTCCCAGAGTCTGCCATTAGCCCCACCAAAGAGCCCAGTAGGCTCCAGTGTTGTGTTGCCTCAGGCCAAACAACCAAGAGGGAGGGAACTCAGCCCCACCCATCAGCAGACAAGCAGATTAAAGTTTTACTGAGCTCTGCCCACCAGGGCAACAGCCAGCTCTACCCACCACCAGTCCCTCCCATCAGGAAACTTCCACAACCCTCTTAGATAGCTTCCTCCAACAGAGGGCAGACAGCAGAAGCAAGAAGAACTACAATCCTACAGCCTGTGGAACAAAAACCACATTCACAGAAAGATAGACAAGATGAAAAGGCAGAGGGCTATGTACGAGAGGAAGGAACAAGATAAAACCCCAGAAAAACAACTAAATGAAATGGAGATATGCAATCTTCCAGAAAAAGAATTCAGAATAATGATAGTGAAGATGATCCAGGACCTTGGAAAAAGAATGGAGGCAAAGATCGAGAAGATGCAAGAAATGTTTAAAAAAGACCTAGAAGAATTAAAGAACAAACAAACACAGATGAACAATACAATAACTGAAATGAAAACTACACTAGAAGGAATCAATAGCAGAATAACTGAGGCAGAAGAACAGATAAGTGACCTGGAAGACAGAAAGGTGGAATTCACTGCTGTGGAACAGAAAAAAGAAAAAACAATGAAAAGAAATGAAGACAGCCTAAGAGACCTCTGGGACAATGTTAAACTCAAAAACATTTGCATTATAGGGGTCCCAGAAGGAGAAGAGACAGAGAAAGGACACAAGAAAATATTTGCAGAGATTATAGTCGAAAACTTCCCTAACATGGGAAAGGAAATAGCCACCCAAGTCCAGGAAGCGCAGTGAGTTCCATACAGGATAAACCCAAGGAGAAACATGCCGAGACACACAGTAATCAAATTGGCAAAAATTAAAGACAAAGAAAAATTATTGAAAGCAGCAAGGGAAAAATGACAAATAATATACAAGGGAATTCCCATAAGGTTAACAGCTGAATTCTCAGCAGAAACTCTACAAGCCAGAAGGGAGTGGCATGATATACTTAAAGTGATGAAAGGGAAGAACCTACAACCAAGATTACTCTATGTGGCAAGGATCTCATTCAGATTCGACAGAGAAATCAAAAGCTTTGCAGACAAGTAAAAGCTAAGAGAATTCAGCACCACCAAACCAGCTCTACAACAAATGCTAAAGGAACTTCTCTAAGTGGGAAACACAAGAGAAGAACAGGACCTACAAAAACAAACCCAAAACAATTAAGAAAATGGTCATAGGAACATACATATCAATAATTACCTTAAACGTGAATGGATTAAATGCTCCAACCAAAAGACACAGGCTTGCTGAATGGATACAAAAACAAGACCCATATATATGCTGTCTACAAGAGACCCACTTTAGACCTAGGGACACATACAAACTGAAAGTGAGGGGATGGAAAAAGATATTCCATGTAAATGGAAATCAAAAGAAAGCTGGAGTAGCAATACCCATATCAGATAAAATAGACTTTAAAATAAAGAATGTTACAAGAGACAAGGAAGGACACTACATAATGATCAAGGGATCAATCCAAGAAGAAGATATAACAATTATAAATATATATGAACCCAACATAAGAGCACCTCAATACATAAGGCAACTGCTAACAGCTATAAAAGAGGAAATCGATAGTAACACAATAATAGTGGGGGACTTTAACACCTCACTTACACCCATGGACAGATCATCCAAACAGAAAGTTAATAAGGAAACACAAGCTTTAAATGGCACATAGACAAGATAGATTGAATTGATATTTATAGGACTTTCCATCCAAAAACAGCAGATTACACTTTCTTCTCAAGTGCGTACGGAACATTCTCCAGGATAGATCATATCTTGGGTCACAAATCAAGCCTCAGTAAATTTAAGAAAATTGAAATCATATCAAGCATCTGTTCTGACCACAACGCTATGAGATTAGAAATGAATTACAGGGAAAAAAACGTAAAAAACACAAACACATGGAGGCTAAACAATACATTACTAAGTAACCAAGAGATCACTGGAGAAATCAAAGAGGAAATCAAAAAATACCTAGAGACAAATGACAATGAAAATACGACGATCCAAAACCTATGGGGTGCAGCAAAAGCAGTTCCAAGTGGGAAGTTTATAGCTATACAAGCCTACCTCAAGAAACAAGAAAAATCTCAAATAAATCATCTAACCTTACACCTAAAGGAACTAGAGAAAGAAGAAGAAACAAAACCCAATGTTAGCAGAAGGAAAGAAATCATAAAGATCACAGCAGAAATAAATGAAATAGAAACAAAGAAAACAATATCAAATATCAATAAAACTGAAAGCTGGTTCTCTGAGAAGATAAACAAAATTGATAAACCATTAGCCAGACTCATCAAGAAAAAGAGGGAGAGGACTCAAATCAATAAAATTAGAAATGAAAAAGGAGAAGTTACAACAGACACTGCAGAAATACAAAGCATCCTAAGAGACTACTACAAGCAACTCTATGCCAATAAAATGGACAACCTGGAAGAAATGGACAAATTCTTAGAAAGGTATCACCTTCCAAGACTGAACCAGGAAGAAACAGAAAATAGGAACAGACCAATCACAAGTAATGAAATTGAAACTGTGATTAAAAATCATCCAACAAACAGAAGTCCAGGACGAGATGGCTTCACAGGTGAATTCTATCAAACATTTAGAGAAGAGCTAACACCTATCCTTCTCAAACTCTTCCAAAAAATTGCAGAGGAGGGAAAACTCCCAAACTCATTCTATGAGGCCACCATCACCCTGATACCAAAACCAGACAAAAATACTACAAAAAAAGAAAATTACAGACCAATATCACTGATGAATATAGATGCAAAATTCCTCAGCAGAATACTAGCAAACAGAATCCAACAACACATTAAAAGGACCGTACACCATGATCAAGTGGGATTTATCCCAGATATGCAAGGATTCTTCAATATATGCAAATCAATCAATGTGATACACCATATTAACAAACTGAAGAATAAAAACCATATGATCATCTCAATAGATGCAGAAAAAGCTTTTGACAAAATTCAACACCCATTTATGATAAAAACCCTCCAGAAAGTGGGCATAGAGGGAACCTACCTCAACATAATAAAGGCCATATACGACAAACCCACAGCAAACATCATTCTCAATGGTGAAAAACTGAAAGCATCTCCTCTAAGATCAGGAACAAGACAAGGATGTCCACTCTTGCCACTATTATTCAACAGAGTTTTGGAAGTCCTAGCCACGGCAATCAGAGAAGAAAAAGAAATAAAGGAATACAAATTGGAAAAGAAGAAGTAAAACTGTCACTGTTTGCAGATGACATGATACTATACATAGAGAATCCTAAAGATGCCACCAGAAAACTACTAGAACTAATCATTGAATCTGGTAAAGTTGCAGGATACAAAATTAATGCACTGAAATCTCTTGCATTCCTATACACTAACGATGAAAAATCTGAAAGAGAAATGAAGGAAACACTCCCATTTACCACTGCAACAAAAAGAATAAAATACCTCGGAATAAGCCTACCTAAGGAGACAAAAGACCTGTATGCAGAAAACTATAAGACACTGATGAAAGAAATTAAAGATGATACAAACAGATGGAGAGATATACCATGTTCTTGGATTGGAAGAATCAATACTGTGAAAATGACTCTACTACCCAAAGCAATCTACAGATTCAATGCAAGCCCTATCAAATTACCAATGGCATATTTTACAGAAGTAGAACAAAAAAATCTTAAAATTTGTATGGAGACACAAAAGACCCCGAATAGCCAAAGCAGTCTTGAGGGGAAAAAATGGAGCTGGAGGAATCAGACTCCCTGACTTCAGACTATACCACAAAGCTACAGTAATCAAGACAATATGGTACTGGCACAAAAACAGAAATATAGATCAATGGAACACGATAGAAAGCCCAGACATAAACCCACATACATATGGTCAACTAATCTATGACAAAGGAGGCAAGGATATACAATGGAGAAAAGACAGTCTCTTCAATAAGTGGTGCTGGGAAAACTGGACAGCTACATGTAAAAGAACGAAATTAGAACACTCCCTAACACCATACATAAAAATAAACTCAAAATGGATTAGAGACTTAAATGTAAGACTGGACACTATAAAACTCTTAGAGGAAAACATAGGAAGAACACTCTTTGACATAAATCACAGCAAGATCTTTTTTGATCCACCTCCTAGAGTAATGGAAATAAAAACAAAAATAAACAAATGGGACCTAATGAAACTTCAAAGCTTTTGCACAGCAAAGGAAACCATAAACAAGACGAAAAGACAACCCTCAGAATGGGAGATATTTGCAAATGAATCATCGGACAAAGGATTAATCTCCAAAATATATAAACAGGTCATGCTGCTCAATATTAAAAAAGCAAAAAAACAACCCAATCCAAAAATGGGCAGAAGACCTAAATAGACATTTCTCCAAAGAGGACATACAGATGGCCAAGAAGCACATGAAAAGCTTCTCAACATCACTAATTATTAGAGAAATGCAAATCAAAACTACAATGAGGTATCACCTCACATCAGTTAGAATGGGCATCATCAGAAAATCTACAACAACAAATGCTGGAGAGGGTGTGGAGAAAAGAGAACCCTCTTGCACTGTTGGTGGGAATGTAAATTACAGCCATTATGGAGAACAGTATGTAGGTTGCTTAAAAAGCTAAAAATAGAACTACATACTACCCAGCATTCCCACTACTGGGCATATACCCTGAGAAAACCATAATTGAAAAACAGTCATGTACCACAATGTTCATTGCAGCTCTATTTGCAGTAGACAGGACATGGTGCAACCTAAGTGTCCATTGACAGACGAATGGATAAAGAAGATGTGGTACCTATATACAATGGAATATTAATAAAAAGGAACAGAATTGGGTCATTTGTAGAGACGTGGATGCATCTAGAGACTGTCATACAGAGTGAAGTAAGTCAGAAAGAGAAAAACAAATATCGTATACTAATGCATATATGTGGAACCTAGAAAATGGTACAGATGAACTGGTTTGCAAAGCAGAAATTGAGACACAGAAGTAGAGAAGAAATGTATGGACACGAAGGGGGGAAAGCAGCAAGCTGTGGTGGTAGTGGTGTGATGAAGTGGGAGATTGGGATTGACATGTATACACTGATGTGTATAAAATGGATGACTAATAAGAAAAAATAATTAATTAATTAAAACAAAACAAACAAACAACAAAAGCATAAAATCAAAAAAAAATAGTGGAAGATAAAAATAGGGATAAACAATACAGGGGATAAACAAAAAACAGTAACAAATATGGTAAATATTAATCCAACTATTCCAATAATCTCTTTAAATGTCAGTGGCCTAAATAAACCAGTTAAAAGGCAGAGACTGTCAGAATGGGTCAAAAAACAAGACAACTATATATTGTCTATGAGAAACTCACACTAAATATAAAGGCACATATAAAAGAATTAGAAAAGATATACCATGGTAACACTAATCAAAAGAAAGCAGGAGTAAAGGGGTCATTACTTCAAGAAGACATAAGTGCATATGTGCCTAACAGAGAGTCAAAATACAGAAGGCAAAAACTAATAAAACTGTAAGAAATAGGTGAATTCACTATTAGAGTTGGAGGCTTCAATACCCCTCTACCAGAAACTGACAGATCCAGTAGGTAAAAATAAGGAAAGACATAGTGGAACTCAACCCCATCAATCACCTGGATATAATTGATATCTATAGACTATTTCATCCATATCCTTCTCAAGCTCACATGGCACATTCATTAAGAAAGACCACATTCTGGGCCATGAAACACATTTTGAAATTTTAAAGCACAGAAAACATACAATGCCTCCTCACAGATCATGATGGAATGAAACTAGAAATCAATAACAGAAGGATAGCTGTAAAACCCCAAAATACTTAGAGATTAAATAACATGCTTCGAAATAACACAAGTCAACTAAAAAAAATCTCAAAATGAATATAAAAATTTTTTGAACAGAATGAGAAAGAAAATACAACTTTCAAAATTTGTGGAATGTAGTGAAAGCAAAACTTAGAGGGAAAATTATAGCAATGAATGTGTATATTAAAAAAGAAGAAAGATCAAAAATTAATCATCTTAGTTTCTACTTTACAAATCTAGAAAAAGAAGAGCAAATTATATCCAATATAAGGAGAAGAAGAGAAGGAATAAAAAATTACAACTAGTATACTGCAACCTTGCAAAATTCACCTATTAGTTCTAGGAGTTTTTTATTCGGTTTGATTTAGTTTGGTTTGTTTTTGTTGTTGTTTGTTGTTGCTGCTATTGCTGCTGCTGTTATTTGTAAATTCCTTGGCTTTTCTATGTAGAAAATCATGTCTGCAAATAGGGACAATTTTATTTCTTCCTTTTCAGTTTATGTTGTTTCTTTCTTTTTGTTGTTTATTACATTGGCTAGGCCTTTTAGTAGAGTATTGAATGGGAGTGGTGAGATAAGGTATCATTTCCTTGTTACTCATCTTCCTGGGAAAAGCATTGTCTCTCACCATTAAATGATTTTGGCAATGGCTTTTTTACAAATACTCTTTATTAGGTTAAGGAAATACCCTTCTATTTCTAGTTTTTTGAGAGTCACTATAAAGTATAAAGTCACTATAAGAAATAGACGTTGAATTTTGGCAATTTTTTTTTTGCATTGGTTGATATGATCATATGGTTTTTCTTCTTTAAAAGTGTTAACTCAGTAGATTACTTTGATTGATTTTTAGATACTAAGCCAGCTTTACATTCCCAGAATAAAACCTGCTTGGTCATGTTATAGTATTCCTTTTATGCATTGTTGGATTGAATTTGCTAATATTTTATAGAAAATTTTTACAGTGATACACATGAGATAGATTGTTTTATTGTTTTGTAGTTTTCTTCTCTTGTGATGTCTTTGTCTTATTTTTATATCAGGACAATGTTGGCTTCATAAAATGAAGAAATTATATAGAATTTGTGTTAATTCTTTAAGTGTTTGTTAGAATTCACCAGTGAAACCACCTGGGCCTGTAGATTTCTTTTACAAAAGATTTTTAACTATGTACTCAGTTTTTTAATAGTAATAAGACTAACCCTGTTACCTATTTTATCTTCAGTGAGTTTGATAATTTAAATTTTTTAAGGAATTAGTACTTTTTATCTATCGCTGAATGTCAAATTCACATGCATAGAGTGTTTTGTAGGATTTCTTTATTATCCTCTTAATTCTGCACAGTCTGTAGTGATATCCACTTATTTTATTTCTGATATTTGTACAGATATTTTTATCTGTAATTTTTATCTTTTCTATTCTTTGGTCAGTCTTATTAACATCTACTTTTGACACTTCAGATTTCTTACAATAAATATTTGTTATTTTATAATTAGAAAAATATTATAATTTTAAATACATTTTAAATTTGCTTGCTTCTACATTTAAATTATGAATAAGAATGCCAAAAACATGGAGTTGATATGTGGACTAAAAGCAATAATGTACATAAAAGTTCTGTACAGTCTATATTCATGTTAGCTATTATGATTATAACATACATAAGTAAAGGAAGACAGCTGCATAACTGATTTAGAAGAACATTGTTATACAACTGAAGAATAGATGGTAATATTTGAATTATGATTTGGGGGGGTTCAAGAGAATAACCTAAATGTATTTTTTTTTTTTTGCCACACCACGCAGCATGCAGGATCTTAGTTCCCCCACCAGGGATCGAACCCTCGCCCCCTGCAGTGGAAGCACATAGTCTTAACTGCTGGACCGCCTGGGAAGTTCCTGGGAATAACCTAAATTTTAAAACATGATTTCCCACAACATTTAGAGTACGGTTGTCCACAATTAGATATATGACATTTGTTTATTTAAAATTTTTAATCACTTCTGAAAATGACTAATCACAACTAAAAATTTTAAATCTTTGTAGACGAGTAGAAAGAACAGTAGAAGGTAGGCAATTATCTCATTAATTCTGAAATATCCCATATATTTCTTTGAAGACCAGTCACCTAAACTAAATCCTACAGTATAGTTAGTGGATTCATATTACATAGTTAGGTCCACAGGTAGATTACCTGTGGGCCTAGAATATGCTAGCTTACTTGTCCTATTTTTCAAATTAATTTTAAAAAAAAACAAGCAATATAAACCTGTCCTGAAAAGAAACCGTTCAGATAATATACTTTTAAATCTTACCTTTTATATTAGCACAGAGTTTAGGGGCAAATGGGAGGGTGGGGTGGGGGAATTACATTTTCTTTTAAAGCACTTAAGGTGGGTTGGTACAAATATTCCATCTCATAAAAAGAGTTGCTGAATTTTCCCCCTCTGAAGCCTGGAAGCACTCTACCTGGCATTTGGAAGATGCTACTCTATGAGGAAGTGATCCTCTAAATACTAAGCTCTCAGAGCCCCGTGAATTCGCAGGTATGAATGAGGCAAGGGAAATTACAAGACGAGAAGGATTCCAATTGCAGGAGAGAGAAGAGCATTAGAGGAAGCCGACACATTCAGCCATGATTTATGCAATACCCAAGTACTAATTCTCAAGCCAAGAGCACACTTTCAGGCTATATGCAACCACCAAATTATCATAAATTAAGCTCAGGCAAAAAAAAAGGCCATAAAGTGGACACTTTACAGTGGCTGTTGACTACGATGTTCAGTTTGCATTAAATCTTCTGAAACATTGTTAGTTTGTCAACTGAATTAGTAACTGGTGTCTTCTTGGGAGGGAAATATATAATGCTTCAAACTTCATATATATTACTCACCACAATTAAAGTCACTCGCTGTAAGAAGCTGCTATCTATATGCATCAGACTAATTATTTTGTGCTTTTTTACTAAGATAATGGGACACTGCTGCCAGTGGGCAAATCTTGATCATACATTATGTGGTACTTCCTAGCAATTTTTGATGAAAACTACAGGTAGAAACAGATTATAATGGGAACATCTAATTGAAATTCATCTCCATTTTGCTTCAGATGGAAGGCATGCTGCTTGAGCCCTGAAACTTATTCAATTTCATTCAAATGGGATGCAGATTTTTCAGGCAAAAACTAAACTCAAAAAATATATGTTTCAAAGGGTCCTGGAAGAGAGTGAAGAGTACCATAAATGTTGACCACTCAGGTTTATTAGGCTACTGCTCCCAAGGTAGGAATAGAGGGCTGAACTCCTACTAAGGGCCATTATCTTTGTTATACCCTATTCCACTGGCAGTTAGTAACCCCAGGTTCACAAAGCTCAGGAGGAATACTGTTTAGTCCTTTCATAAATTTCCCCCCCACTCCACAGTCAGGTCTCCCCAATACTGCACAGGTCCCCACTGTCACCTCCTTCCATGTCCTGCCTCTGGCACTGCCTCCTAGGGCAGAAGATGAAGACTTTTCCAGTGAGACATTGAATAGGAAGGCATCTCCTTCCTGGGCCAAAAAAATTTTATACACGAACGCACATATATTCACAGACACATTCACATGTAATATATGCACACATATATTTATTTTATGTAAGTGTGTATATAGGATATGTATATCCCCCTCCTTGTCTATAAACCAAAACATCCGTCATTGGCAATATGACTGATAAAATGCTTAGTGAAGTATCAGATAAGTACTCAATAAAATATTACTTAAAATGGAAAATTGCCGAGTTATTTTTGCTAAATGCTAGACAATGTACTTCTTGAGAACAACTTACTTATTCATTTATCTGCTCATTCATTTAACCAATATTTGATGAGCACCAACTATGTGCCATGTACTAAAATAGATGCCAGAGATACAGCCCTAAACTCAACAGTCTCAGCTCTTGAGAAGCTTTCATTCTTGTGGGGAAGAGACAAACATAAATATGTCAGATGGTGATATGTCCTATAAAGAAAAATAACAAGTTGCAGTGAAAACAGAGTGATGGTGGGCACTCTAGAGATGGTGATCAGCAAAGGCCTCTCTTACAGGGTCATATTTTAAGAGACTTGAATGAAATGAGAGAGTAAACCAGGAAGATAACAGGAGGAAGAGCATTTTAGACAGAAGGAGCGGCATATACAAAGGCTCGGCAGCAGGAGCGTCCTGTGGCTGGATTACAATGAGAGAAGGGGAGAGTGAAAGGAGATGAGGTCAGAGGGAGAGCAGAGGAAAAGATAATGCGAAGCCTTATAAGCTTTGGTGATGGCTTTGGCTTTTACTGAGTGAGATGGGAGCCATCAGAGGGTTTTGAACAGAGGAGCTACATGACATGACCTTTCATAAGGCTTTCTCTGTTTGCTCTGTAGAGGAAAGATGGCAGGGAGAAGGAAAAGAAGCAGGCAGAGAAATTAGGAGATGACCACAATAATCTGAGGGAGAGAGCATGGTGACTTGAACCACAGCACTGCAGTGCAGGTGGTGAGAACTGGTCAGATTCTGAATGTATTTTTAAAATAAAGACGACAGGACATGCTGATAGATTTAGGTGGAGCATAAAGAAAAATAAAGAATCAAAGTTTACTCCAAGGCTCCTGCCTGAGCAACTGGAATAAGCGAGGGGCAGGTAAAGTGCCAGGATGCAGCAGGTGCTAAGAGATGCCAGCAATCAGTATGCATATTACTTCCTTGGAGTGAGACTAGTGACTGTCCTCTTAACCAAGCACAGGTGTCCTAATGAATAGCTGTAATGAAAGCCTCTGTCTTTGAGCTGTTAGTTTTTATCATCAAGAGGGACTCTAAATGCCAAAAACTTCTTCCCTGGGGGAGGGAGCTGGAGTCTTAAAACGGAAGCCACAAATAAATCTCCAGGGATTTCATGGACAATTTCTACAAATTTTCTTTTCGTGCTATATTTTAAGATGTGCTCAAATTTCCACAGGCAACATACTAAAATCAAAATTAATCCAATCCTTCGGATGTGGAGTTATAATTACAAGTGACCATTCAAAGTATGCTTTAAATACAGTGAATGAAATATAGAACATAAAACCAAAACAAAGCAACATGGCTGAATGCAGTCTTTTAGGAGGTATAGCAATGTGGCTTCTTTAAGGAGCTATGTTTAGAATAGTCAGCCTGAATAGTCAGCACATTCGTTACAAATAAAAATAGCTTCATGGAAAATATAAGTAAATTCATAGAATATAGAATGATAGGCCTGGGACTTCCCTGGCTGTCCAGTGGTTGAGACTCCGCGCTTCCAATACAGGGGGTGTGGGTTCAATCCCTGGTCGGGGAACTAAGATCCCACATGCCACGCAGTCAAAAATAAATAAATAATAAAAATCAGAATGATAGGCCCACAATTACTGAATAAGAGAGGATAAAGTATACTATAGATATATTGCCAAATTTAAAGTTCACAACCAGGCAGACAACAATGATCTTCCAAAATATTCTTCTTGTAGCCTTTTCCAGACACAGAATGTGAACGGACAGAACCGCGGGCAGGACACAGGAAAATAATTCTAAAGATGTCACCCGTGCTCTTTCAGAGTTTCTAGTCTCTATGATGAAATTGTAGAGGCAATTTTACACTGAGAAAAGAAGGATGTCTGCAGAACAAAACATATCCATACATTTGCCATCCACAACTTAGCACACAAACGTGTGACTAGAAAACGTTATCTATACCAACGCGTGCTAGATACTCTCTGTTTGCCCCTCTAGGTCCACTCTCCAGCCTTCTTCATCCTGCTTTGCATCTCAGGAGTCTGATTTTTATTGGCTATGTCATCTGGACTCCCTGGCCCTTTGGATTTAGTCAATGGAAAGCACCAGATTGAGATCAAAGAGCAAAAGGAGAAAAAGATTTTTCTCTCTGCTGGACCATGGGTTGTTCCACAGTTCTTGTCCAGGAGTCCTCTAAGTCTGACCAAGTTCTGATAACCACTCCTGCCCCTTGCACATGTTTCCTGGTATTGCTAGCTGTGGGGGCCCACCATCCCTTAATAGTTTCCTTTAAACTTGCCCACACTTTTGTAAATAACTCATTATTAAAATTTCTTTAATAACCCTTTTGAGTTTACTGTCTGTTTCCTGCCCCTCAACTGATACACAGTGATCTCCACACTTGCTTCATAATCATTTGTTGAGCTTTTTAGAAACATAGATTCCCAGATCCTACCCAAGACCTAGTGAAACAGGATCTCTATGCCTGGAGCTAAAGAACGTGTAACTTTAATAAACAACCCAGGTGATTCTGATGCAACCAACCTGGCAACCATCCCCAGACCAGCATTTGGGAAAAAGTGTTCTGCAGATCCTATCATACCAAACAGAATCATCTGAAAACATGGTGCTTCTAAAACACAACCCCAGCTACACTTCCCTCTAACACCAGAGCAACCAGTACTCAGAAAAAGAAGTAGATTCTCCATGGGGACATCCAAAGCTGAGGAAAACGAGCATATGGTCTGCAGTGATAGGAGACGCTCCGGAGGACATTAAGTAAATGCTCAACTACCCCTTTCACATTTGATTAGACCCTCAGTTGAAAATCACTTTTCAACCATTTTGCAGGAAATGAAATCTATTTTCATCTCCATCTGGTGCCAAAATTAACAAAGTGGAAAATGCCGACCCGCTTAGGCCTGTCCAGCTTCAGCTTAGAGTGGGCACCAGAGCACCCAGTGCCTTTCAGCCCTGGAGAAATGAGCCTGTTTATTCCTGAAGACCATGAGCCTCTGGTAGGACCAACGGATATACAGAATCAAGAGCCCAACCTGCTACAGTCTCTGAGGATCTATTCTTCATTCCAAAGCCAAAGGCATCAGGAGATGGGCTAAGTTGACCATCTGTTCTTCTCTCTGATAATATGTAATTAAGTAATTTATTTATTCAGCACTTGAACCCCCTCCTCTCGCCTCCCATTAGTCAGGGATGATTATGCCAGATCCAGCTGTAGGTAACATATTGCACACTCAGATGAGCGCTGTGCTACAAAGCACTCTGCTAGCCTCCTGGCTATGGCCACCTCTCAGACCCTACCACAGGAGTGACTGCATGAGGCTTGCTGCTCTGCTGGCTTTGCTTTCTTCCCCAACGATTAGGCAGCACTTTCCTGCTGTGCATCAAACCATTTACTGTGCATATTTAATTCATTTGTTCAAAGATGAATTTACCCACATTCTCTGATCACTTCCACCAAGCCAGCTTACTGGCTAAGCAGCACCGATGGATTTGTCCCATCTGGCAAATTTTATCTAAATATGTAAACAAACATAAATGTACCCAGAGCCTGATGCACGGCTTTAAAGCAATAGGATTGACTCCATAAGCCTCCGGCTAAACTTAGAGCTGAAACTATGATTACATATAGCATATGTAATGTTTTGCATATTACATGTAATGTTTTGCATATTGCATCTGTTATTGTGGCCTGACCAACAAATATGTCCCTTTTTCTGATAGTGGCTTTTTAATATTTTAAAGGAGAACCATCACTCCTTACCCTATGTCCCTGCAGTTTCAATGGGTCTGACATGATCCAAGGTTGGGCTTATGACCTTGGCCAGCCCAATAAATGCAAATTCTAAAAACAGTTGAAAAACTGGAGCTTTTTCCACTGAGGTCTAAGAAGATATCAAGGTTGCCTGGGTCATCCTGGTGATCATCTAGCCATCTTAGTATTAGCTGGCTGAATACAATCAATCAAAAAGAACCAGAACTCAGAGATGAAGAGACCAAGTCCTAAGCAAACAAGTCACCATTTGAGCCCCGGATCCTGCCGACGCTATACCTATTCCAAGCCTTTTCTGGTATGTGAGCCAATAAATTCTTGTCATTGCTTAAGTCACTTGGCTATTTTTTAACACTTGCAAACATAAGAATTTTGATTAATATATTTCCTTATTTTAAATGTGATAGGTCACTGTAAAACCTCAATAACCATTCAGGCATGGATTGGGATAAATTCACCTGAGCTTAGCATATTAGCATATTCTTTTTTGTAATAGATGGTACAAATGGAAGTTAGTAAATATAAATCAGTTCCTGAAAAAGTAACTTTAAAACAGTAATTCCAAAACCATAGATTCTTGAGAATAGGAAAGGGCTAAAGGTTATTGTAGTACAAACTAATGGCCAATGATATTAGGTCCCTAACACTGACATTACTCAAGCGGAGGCTGGAGGACACTTGCCCAAGATACTGTAAAGAGTGGTATTAGGGCAATGAAGGTATCTGTTTGATGTCCACAAAGCTTGCTGTGGTAGGCTGAATAATGGATCCCAAAAGATATCCCTGTCCTAAACACTGGAATCTGTGAATGTTACCTTATATGGCAAAGAAGAATTTTGCAGATATGATTAAGTTAAGGATCTTGAAATGGTAAGGTTACCCTGAATTATCTGGGTGGGTCCTAAATGTAATCACAAGTATTGAAACCTACATTTAGAGTCTGAGAACTTAACTATTACAGATAAGATAATGTCTGCCTGTGTTTGATCGCTCCCAATGATGAGAAAAGGACAAAGTCATCAACCATTTGTAGGGTGGACTATCTTTTCATGTGCAGCTGCCTCTAGTCAGCAAGAGGTTTTCCTCATATCAAGCCCAAATTTACCTCCTTCTATAACTTCTGTCAGTTGTGAAGCTTTCTGAAGATACAGAGGATATATTTGATAGGTTTTCCACAACACAATCCATCACACCCCCTTAAGTTTTCTTAAGTATATAACTGTATCAAATCAACACATTATACACCTTAAACTTATACAATGTTATATGTCAATTATATCTCAATAAAGCTGAGTAAAATATATATTCTTTGATTTAGCAGCAATGTCATGGAAAAAATTACACATCCTTTCAATGTAAGGATAACATCTATTGAGTATACATGAAATAATTCAGCAAGAAAAGTTAATTTTAGGGCTTTAAGCAAAAATATCAGATCAGATAACCTGAATACCTCCTGTGATAAAATATATAGATATTCTGGTTAAAAAATCACAAGTATCCTTTTAAATACATGTCTGAACTTAAAACTAAGGAAAATCCCCAGGAATCAAAAGTGAAGATGGAAGGAAACTCAGTGAGACAGTACCATATTGTCCTGGTTTGGTGATTGGGGAAGGGATTGGTCTGGTCTCCACCCAGGGTCTTCGATTTTAATAGCTACACACATAGGACATAAGACCTGGGACCTATGTGAAACAGACAGTTGAAAATGAGACCTTCACCCTTAATCCAGAACCTTCAGAGGACTGCACTTTCAATTAAATGGTGTTTTATATGCTCACTGGCACAGGAAGGTAATAAAGAGGCAGATGCAGTTCTACATTCCAGGCAGGAGGAGTGGGGGAAGCCTTCCCTGAAAATTCTTAACCTGAAGCCTTTCTTCCCATGAGTTTGGGTTTATTTTATACTGTCTTTGCAGGGTCCTGTATTCCTAAGGCAAGAAATTAACATAAAAATTTATCCTGGAACACCTGGCAGGAGAAAAGGAGAAATTTACCTCAGTAGAGAAAGACTCAGCCCAAACCGTATAAAAATCCCATGGATAAAGCTCTACTGAGAATGCACATGCAAAACAAAATTATAGAGTTCAAGAGGAAAAATCTAATGTTCATGATAAATCAGCAGATAAAAAGAAGAACTAGATGCCCCACCCCAAAACTTCAGATGACAAAACAGTCAGAGATTATTATTTTTTTTAAGTATGCTTAAAATGATTAAAAGGACAGTGTATTGAAAACATGCAGTTAATTCTGGTCCTTCCCAAAACCCTTCTAAAATATAGTAAACCTTTTTCCTCCCTAAGGCATAAACACACAAATATAAAAAGAAAAAAAGTAAGAACCAAACAAAAAAATTTTGAAGGATGGAAAGCTGATGGACAAGTGATAATTTACTAGTAGACAAGAAAAGGCTACATTCTAAAGTAGTAATCAGAAAAGCCAAGAAGTACCCAATTTACCCTACAGATAACACCCCCATACTCAACAAGCCTCACACATATGCTCAAAATATTTATAACCCCACTGGTACATATGAGCAGATGACCCAAGTATGGGCTAATATTTGAGAAAGAAGATGTGAAAGTCAGACTATACCTGAATTCCAACTCTGCAACTTTGTACTATGTACAAGTATTTACCTTCTTTATGTCTCAGCTTTGTCACCTGTAAAATTAAGAAAATGATAATATCTCCAATAGTTAAAGTGAAGATTAAATAAGTTAGTATGTATTAAATAAGTTAATATGTATAATGCACTAGAAGAGTGACTAGTGCAGAGTTAGTGTTTAATAAATGGTTGCTACTACAGTTGCCATTGTTGTCTGAAGAGAGGACAAAATGAAGATGCTGAAGCCAATTAGAGAAAATGGAGATCATATAGGGTGAAAAAAAATATTTTAAATTAATAATATCCTCAGAGAGATAAAATATCTTGGCTATTGTGCTCAGGAAAAAAGAGCATACATTTATTTTTCAAAAAAAAAATATACTCAGAGAATAAATACACTCAAAAGAAAGAACAAAAACAGTTTCAAGAAATCTCTAGAAATTTGGAATGGTGGGAAAAGGATATCTGAAAAACCACTCTATAAAAACAGTGGAACACTAGCAAAATTTGTCGAAATCAACTTATTCAGACCACTGGAAATTAAAGAATGACATAAAACAATCCAAGGAGTGTTTATTCAAGGAAAACATCTGAGTCCCATAAGGACAATGAGATTCGTGGTGTTTTAATGTAACCTATTCCATCACCCTCTACCCAGCTCTGCAATAGCCTTGAAAACCAACAGTCTAACAAAGAGAGTAGCTGTGGAAACCAGCAGCCTTAGGGAATTCAGGTGTTATACTAGGAAATATCTAATTAACACAAAGCAAAACAGTATGGAGGAACAGAGAAACAAAAAGGACAAAAGACATAGAGATATAAATAGCAAACCTGCGGACATAAATCCTACCTTGGCAGTATTTGCATTAAATGTAAACAAACACTCCAATCAAAAGACAGATATTGACAGATGGATTTTTAAAAATATATATATTCCAACTATATGTTGTCTACCAGAGATACACTTTAGACTCAAAGACACAAGTAGGTGAAAAGTAAAAGGACACTAAAAGACACACCATGCAAAGAGTAACCAAAAGAAGTTGGAGTGGATATACTTTTATCAGGCAAATTAAACTTTAAGACAAAATTGTTATTAGAGAAAAAGGCATTTTATAATGATGAAAAGGTCAATCCATCAAGAAGACATAACAATTATAAACATATATTCAACTAACACAGCCCCAAAATAAATGTAGTCAAAACTGAAATAATTAAAGGGAGAAATATACAATTCAACAAAAATAGCTGGAGACTTCAAATCCCCACCTTCAAGAATAGATAGAACAACTAGACAAAAAAACAAGGGAACAGAAAGAATTGAAGAACAGTATAAACAAACTAGACCTAGCAGAAATCTATAGACCAACAATAGAAGAATATACATCCTTCAACCAACAGTAGAAGAATATACATCCTTATTAAGTGCACATGGAACATTCAACCAACAACAGAAGAATATACATCCTTATTAAGTGCACATAGAACATTCTCCAGGATAGACCATACACTACTCCATAAAACAAGTTTCAACATATGTATAAGAATTTCTATCATACAAAATGTGTTCTCTGGCCACCATGAAATGAAATTAGAAATCAATAACAGAAGGACATTAGGGAAATTCACAAATATGTGGAAATTAAATAACAGAGTCCTAAATTACCAATGGGTCAAAGAAGAAACCACAAGGAAAATTAGAAAATACATGCAGATTAATGAAAACAAAAACACAGCATGCCAAAATTTATGAGATGTGGCTAAAGTAGTCCTTTGAGGGAAATTTATAGCTGTAAAAGCCTATATTAAGACAGAAGAAAGATCTTAAGTCAGCAACCTAAATTTCCACTTTAAGGAACTATGGGAAAAAAAGAGCAAACTAAACCCAAAGCAAGTTTAAGTGGAGACAAAGGGAGGACACAGGAGAGGAGGGAAGAGAGGAGACCTCCCAGAAAGTCAGAACACAAAAATGCAGAAATTGAAAATAGGAAAGAAAAGATAAGAAAATTAGAGGAATAGTACAGGAGGTCTAACATCTGAATAAGATGAATCAGAGAATGGAGGAAATGGAGATTAATGAACCATTCAAAAAACAACCATTATTATTATTCACTGAAATATAAAACGTTCCAAATGTAAAAGGCACATTACCAGCAAAATGGATGAAATAAATATACACCAAAACATATGGGAAATTTCAGAAGATTAAAATATATATTATAGTACACTTCATGGCTTGACTGTGAATAGTTCTTATGAAGCCATAATAATATAGACATTCAATGTAGAAATATAAATCTAACAAATTTCAACTAATTCTGAAACAGAGCAGGACCCTGTGGGGTCCTCCTGGGCACCAAAGCCTTTGTGTCTCTGTTTCTTATTTGCAGGAAAAATGCTTCAGCCTCCTAAGACCTTCCTGAATACCAAAGAGCAGATTCAAAGAGTTGCTAACCAGGGAAGTGAGGGAATGCAGAAACAAAGGAGGAACCATCAAGCAACTGTAGTGCAGCTATTAAAGCAGTATCCTTCCTCCTCAAGGGATATACATAACAATATCTTTGAGTTCTTCTGCAGGAACTGAGGCCCCCACCCAGGTGGAGGATGGCAATTTCAGGCTGAGCACAAGATTCCTGGAACAACGCCCTGTTACCTCACCAACCAATCAAAAGAAAGTTACACACCCTGCAGCCCTCACCCCAAACTTTGCCTATAAAAAGTTCTCCCTGAAAATCATTGGAGAGTTCCAGTTTTTTGAGCACGAGCTGCCCTTTCTCCTTTCTTGGCCCTGCAATAAACCTTTCTCTGCTCCAAACTCTGACGTTTCAATTTGTTTGGCCTCACTGCACGTCCAGCACATGAACTTGAGTTCAGTAACAGTTCTGTTGAATAAATAGGGAAATGGGAAGATTTTGTTTTGTGGTAGGGATCAAGGATGAAATACAGCTAAAACCTTCCATATTTGAAATTGAATAGATAAGACTTAAAATTGAAAAATCAAGAAACAGCAATAAAAGCATGTTATTTAGAAGCATGATGCTTAATTCCAAAATAATAAGTTAAAATAATTAAAGTGGTTTTGTAACTGGGAAGAACAAAATATGACTCCATGTTGGATCTGTTTCTTTTACTTTAACCTTTGCTCTCCGTTGTTTTTTATTACTATAATCACTAAAAGAATGTTGTCTATAGCTATTGGCATACATAATGGCCTCCCTCGGGGAACCCTGCCCCTCTGCCTAAATGTTAAACTAAAGTGCCTTTATTCAGCCCACGGGGAAACACCCTGACCCTACCCACCTGTGAATGGCTGCAGAAAAGAAGAAATTAACACATCCCCTCCCCGAGGATGGCCAAAACCAGAAGATATTTTGCAAGACTAATGGCCTTTTTACTTTATTGCCCAAACTCTTCCCCTTCTCTGTTCTATAAAAGATACTGGCATCCAGACCCCAATAGGATGGTACTCTAGGACATTAGTCTGCCATCTTCTCGGATGCCTTGCTTTCCAAATAAAGTCGCTATTCCTTGCCTCAGCACCTTGTCTCCTGACTTATTGGCCTGTCATGTGGTGAGCAGAGCAAGCTTGGACTTGGTAACAGTTTCTCAAGAGCAAAATAGGGAGGGAAGAGGAAAGGGAGGAGGACAAAAGTAAAACAAAAAACAAGACACCACTTTAAAAAGGCAGGGAAATTTGAAAAATCCAGGGACAAGAAATATCCTTGCAGTAGGAAAGTAGACATATTTACAGTGAAATGGAGGGCATGATCATTGAAGAACAGACTTTTGAGCTTTAGCAACATCCTGGAAGACAATCTTTTTTTCTTCATAGAAATCATGGAAGCTCATCAAACCTATCTTTCCAAGGGAGCACCAAATGAGGACATCTACAGGCATTCAAACATTGACAGTGAGAGGGCTTCACCTCACTACATCACTTCCTGAAATAACTATTAGGAACAGAACTTGCTAAAGCCAGAAAAGTTCAACTGAACTCTGTGCAGAAGCAAACTTTAAGAGATGCAGCAGAAAAATAGAGTTTGTTGTGATTATCCTACCAATACTTATGTCAAAAGACAGAATACTCAGGGACAGTGAAAAAGACAACACAGACTGATGACCTGGATCAGGATAACAATAGAAAGGGCCAAGAGGAAGAACAAGAGATTACCAAAAGAATCTGAAAAAGTATATATATATATACATACATACATACATATAGAGTTATATATATAACTGAATCACTTTGCTGTACACTTGCAACTAGCACAACATTGTAAATTAACTATATCTCAATATTAATTAATTAATTTTTTTAAAAACAAGAGATTACCCTTGTTGTTTTTGACAAAGGGCATTACCTACATACTTACGAACAACTAGTAATTAATGCAAAACTACATGTGGTTACATATGCATGTCATTTGTAATTTCTGTGTGAGTGTATGTATTTGCATAAAACACTTAGAAAATTGTATATAGTTCAGTTCACTGCTGAATACTTTTGCTGTTTTCAGGAAGTTAGGTCAGAACATCATAGCAAGTAGGGTAAGTGAAATAGTAAGCATCTTCATTCACTACCCAGGTTCCACATTGCATAGATAGGTAAGATACTATAAGATACTTTTTCTTTGAATATTATGCATAAACATTTTACATACCAATAAAAGAACAAACTATTAATTGCAGTTAGCTCTCTTAAGTTTTCCTTTTTTTTTTTTTAAATTAATTAATTTATTTATTTCTAGCTACGCTGGGTCTTCTTTGCTGTGCGTGGGCTTTCTCTAGTTGCGGCGAGCGGGAACTACCCTTTGTTGTGGTATGCAGGCTTCTCATTGCAGTGGCTTCTCTTGTTGCGGAGCACAGGCTCTAGGTGAATGGGCTTCAGTAGTTGTGGCACGCAGGCTCAGTAGTTGTGACTCTCGGGCTCCAGAGTGCAGCCTCAGTAGTGTGGCACACGGGCTTCGTTGCTCCGCGGCAGGTGGGATCTTCCCAGACCAGGGCTCGAACCCGTGTCCCCTGCACTGGCAGGTGGATTCTTAACCACTGCACCATGAGGGAAGTCCCTAAGTTTTTCTTAACAGGCAGCACTTTATGTCATTCAGGATTACAAATTTGGGGGAAAAGAGTTACAATTCTTTAAAACTATTCTTTAATATAACAGCTAGAAGCTTTGAGTCTGTGACTTAAATCTGGCCTAAGACCTGTTTTAACTTTCACAAGTGTTATTATTAAATTAGTTGCCAAAATATAAAACTTGGAAGACTTTGCAAACCTCCCCCTCAAAATCCAGATTTATGTATTCTCTATTTTTAAAAATGTTGTAACAGTTGGCTAGAGCTAAGTTGGGGTGCCCACTTTGGACAAGGTCTGCAGGCAGGAGGTCTTCTTCACTCTGACCCCCAACCTCCTCCCCTGTCTGCCTGGCCCCATGGGCATTGAAGACTAGGATCTTGGCTCTAATTGCATGTACAGACCAGCCTAGCAAAATCAGCATCAAGCCAGACAGACATGGTTTAGAATCCTGGGTTCACCAGACTTTCCCGATGCTGGGTAATTTATTTACTCTTTTAAGCCTCAGTTTCTCCATTTTTGGCAAAATGGGAATAATTCTGTCTTTTTTATAGGACCATTATGAGGATTCACAAGAAAAGTGTATGTATGTCAAATGCTTGGCATATATATTCAATAAATGATAGTTCTTCCCTTCCCCTAATTGAACTTTTCACCAACCCTAACACATTCAACATCTTGAATCATTCAGCACACTTCTGAGTGACCTTCACATGTAAGTGATTATACAACAGGTGGTTGAGGATAAAAAGATATGTGTAACCCCTGCCTTTAAGAAGCATATACGCTAGTATAGGAGATAAAAACTAAGAGCAGAACAAGGTAGAACATGATGTCACCCTACACCTACTAAGAATGGTCGGGACTTCCCTGGTGGTGCAGTGGTTAAGAATCCACCTGCCAATGCAGGGGACACAGGTTCGAGCCCTGGTCCAGGAAGATCCCACATGCCGCAGAGCAACTAAGCCCATGTGCCACAACTACTGAGCCTGTGCTCTAGAGCCTGTGAGCCACAACTACTGAGCCCACATGCTGCAACTACTGAAGCCCACGCACCTAGAGCCCATGCTCCACAACAAGAGTAGCCACCACAATGAGAAGCCCACGCACCGCAAGGAAGAGTAGCCCGCACTCACTGCAACTAGAGAAAGCCCGCGTGCAGCAATGAAGACCCAAAGCAGCCAAAAATAAATAAATAAATTTATAAAAATAAAAAAAAAGAATGGTCAAAATCCAGAACACTCATTGCAGCTCTATTTACAATAGCCAGGACACGGAAGCAACCTAAGTGTCCATCAAGAGATGAATGGATGAAGAAGATGTGGCACATATATACAATGGAATATTACTCAGCCATAAAAAGGAACGAAACTGAGTTATTTGTAGTGAGGTGGATGGACCTAGAGTCTGTCATACAGAGTGAAGTAAGTCAGAAAGAGAAAAACAAATACCGTATGCTAACACATATATATGGAATAAAAAAAAAAACGGTCATGAATAACCTAGGGGCAAGATGGGAATAAAGATGCAGACCTACTAGAGAATGGACTTGAGGATACGGGGAGGGGGAAGGGTAAGCTGGGATAAAGTGAGAGAGTGGATGGACATATATACACTACCAAAAGTAAAATAGATAGCTAGTGGGAAGCAGCCGCATAGCACAGGGAGATCAGCTCGGTGCTTTGTGACCACCTAGAGGGGTGGGATAGGGAGGGTGGGAGGGAGGGAGATGCAAGAGGGAGGAGATATGGGGATATATGTATATGTATAACTGATTCACTTTGTTATAAAGCAGAAACTAACACACCATTGTAAAGCAATTATACTCCAATAAAGATATTTAAAAAAAAAAAATCCAGAACACTGACAACACTAAAATGCTGACGAGGATGTGGAGCAACAGGAACTCCCATTCACTGCTATTGGGAATGTAAAATGGCACAGCCACTATGGAAGACAAGTTAGTGGTTTCTTACAAAACTAAACATACTCTTACCATACAATCTAGCAATTGCACTCCTTGGTATTTATCCAAATGAACTGAAAACTTATGCTCATACAAAAACCTCCACATGAGAGATTATAATAGCTTTATTCATAATTGCCAAAACTTGGAAGCAACCAAGATGTCCTTCAGAAGGTAAATGTATAAATAAACTGTGGTATATCCAAACAATGGAATATTATTCAGTGGCAAAAAGAAATGAGATATCAAGCCATAAAAAGGCATGGAGGAATCTTAAATGTATATTACTAAGTGAAAGAGGCCAATCCAAAAAGGCTATGTACTGTATGATTCTAAGAATATGATATTCTGGAAAAGGCAAAACTATAGACACAGTAAAAAGAGCAGCAGTTACCAAGTTTTTGGTAGGTAGGGAGGGATGAATACATGGAACACAGGACATTTTTAGGGCAGTGAAAATACTCTGTATAATACTGTAATGATGGGTACATGTCACCATATATTTGTCCAAAACCATAGAATGTACAACATTACGAGTGAACCCCAAGGTAAAGGATGGACTTTGGGTGATTATGATGTGTCAATGTAGGTTTGTCAGTTTTAGCAAATGTACACTTATGTGGGAGATGGTGATAATGGGGAGAATATACATGTGTGGGAGCAGGGGGTATTTGGGAAACCTCTGTACCTTCCCCTCAACTTTGCTATGAAACGAATTTCTCTCTAAAAAAAGTCTTAAATAAAAAATTATAATAAAGGTGGCAAGTAGGAGGGGAAAAGAAAGATAGAGTATGATGAATGCCAGGGCAAAAGTGAAAACAAAATGCAATGAATATACTGAGGTCACATGTGATCAGGCAAGTGTTATTCAGCCGTGTTTTTTTTATAAACCTTTATGGTACTTTTCCGTGTGTTACCACCTACCTCACCCTCATTCCCATCTACACCAATACAAAGGCGGGGGGGATGGGGTAACTACAGTTAGGACTTAACTTAAGGAACTGAAAACTCACCAGTCTTCACAGATCTGCTTGCTGTACATCCAACCCTGTTCTCTACAAAGAGAAACAGAAGCTACTGCTGCTGGTTTAAAATAGGATGTCATATCTAGCTGTGAAATAATATTTAGAAGACTCTACTTTAGATCTGAGTATATATGGTGGGGAAAGAGAAGGAGGTCAATTTTTTTTTTAAATAAATTTATTTATTTATTTATTTATTTTTGGCTGCATTGGGTCTTCGTTGCTGCGTGTGGGCTTTCTCTAGTTGCGGTGAGCGGGGGCTACTCTTCATTGCGGTTCGTGGGCTTCTCGTTGCGGCATCTTCTCTTGTTGCGGAGCACGGGCTCTAGAGGTGCGGGCTTCAGTAGTTGTGGCATGCAGGCCCAGTAGTTGTGGCTCACGGGCTCTAGAGCTCAGGCTCAATAGTTGTGGCGCACGGGCTTAGTTGCTTCGCGGCATGTGGGATCTTCCCGGACCAGGGTTCAAACCCATGTCCCCTGCATTGGCAGGCAGATTCTTAACCACTGAGCCACCAGGGAAGTCCCAGGAGGCCAATTTTTAAGAACAATCTTACTTGTCTGGTGGGACTCATGCTTTATCTCAAATACAAATGTGCTATTAAGTGAATCTAAAATAAGTGATACAAATCTCTCTACGGAGCCAGAGGGAAACTCCAACCTTTGTAAGTTGGGAAGTGCTAAACCAGCAACCTTTTAGAAAAGAGTATCTGTCTCTTTGAGCTGTTTCCGGGGAACTGCATATAAAGCATTCTGAAAACAAAAATACTTCCCAATTTTTCCAGGATTTGTTTGCCAGCTTGATACAAGGCTACCCAGGACAGATATTGTCAGGGCTCAAAGTGTTTTCAGAATTATATTCACAGTTGAAATGTTCTCCAATATGGTGTTTGAACATCAAAACCAAAACAGCCCTTGAGGAGATTAAAAAAAAAAAAAAAATTCCCTAATTTTTTAGTCCGTTTTAAATGTCTAAAGGAATTATTTTCTCTACCAATATTCCTATCACTTAATAATTTGACAGGCCTTTCTGAAAAATGTCTTTAGCAGATTTACAACTAGAAGAACCAGGCATATTTTGATTGACCACAGTAAGCTACAAAGTGACATAATTCTGATTGATTTTAGGTGGGAAAGAAAAACCATATGCTAAATGTTTCTGTCTTCTTATGGGTGGGAAGAGTAATTATTGGTCAGGTCCCAGGGGTTTCAGAAATGGTTAAGTATGCAAACTTCATTTTCTAGTTAAATCTTTGAGTCATTCTTCTGATGATTAATTCAGCTTTGCAAAAATATACTCTTGTGGCAACTTATTTGGAATAAGAAGTCAATGAAAACACCTTAACTTTATTGAGCTTATATGTTGACACAACTGTCAAAAGATAACTAGATTTTTTTAAGAAAAGATTAATTTATACATGACAAATTCAGGAAAGATGACTAAAGGGGAGTTAACAATGTTTGGAGTATATTCCTAATATGGGGAGGCTATTAGAGACTGATTGTTTATGTCCCCTCAAAATTCACATGTTGAAGCCCCAACCTCCAACGTAATGGTATTTGGAGAGGGGGTCTTTGGGAGGTAATTGGGGTTAGATGAGGCCATGAGGGTGGGGCCCTCATGATAGGATTAGTGTTCTTACAAGGAGAGACACCAGAGAGTTTCTCTCCACACACACACACACACACACACACACACACACACACAAAGAAGAAAGGTCATATGAGGACACAGGGAGAAGGCAGTCATCTGGAAGCCAGGGAGAGAGGCCGCACCAGAATCTGACAGTGTTGGCACCCTGATCTTGGACTTCCAGCTTCCGGAACTGTGAGAAAACAAATTTCTCTTGTTTAAGCCATCAAGTGTATGGTATTTTGTTCTGGCAGCCCGAGCTGGCTAATACAAGGACCATATCCCAGAAGAAAGTATCACGCTCTAATATTCTTTAGCAGACATCTTTTGGGATGTGCCTGCCTAGCCCACATCCCTACTGCTGAGAACAGACACCCCCTTCACCCACAGGGTATTAATGGTACTCACTCTCCTGCCCATAACTAACTGGCCTAGGGGTAGACACCTGGCAAACCATGCTGCTCTGAGCCATACTGGAGCCTGAGGCAAAAAGAAAAAAATCAGTAATAGTGATCCTGTCTTTATTCAAAATTTTGTATTTTGTTCACCACGGAATTTTTTGCATTAATTTTTATTTCGTAAAATATTACATTGAAGTATTATTTAACCAGATTATTGATATTTTTAGTCATTGCCTTAATTTTGCTGAGGCTCCACTCACCTAACCCTAGACCCATCCCTGCTGACAAAGTTAGGTATCCCCTGAACTTGAGAAATGGTCTAAGAAAGCCCGGTCAAGGGATCTTACACTGGCAGCCTCAAGACTCCATTTGGCCTGTAGACTCTAGTTGTGTGTGTGGTTTTGTTTGTTTGTTTTTAGATTTTTTTGATGTGGCCCATTTTTAAAGTCTTTATTGAATTTGTTACAATATTGCTTCTGTTTTATGTTTTGGATTTTTGGCCCTGAGGCATGTGGGATCTTAGCTCCCCAACCAGGGATCAAACCCACACCCTCTGCATTAGAGGGTGAAGTCTTAACCACTGGACTGCCAGTGAAGTCCCTCTGGTTGTGTTTAGTTTTTACCACTAATATTATTTAAGTTGAATGCTTTTAAGGAAGAAATGCACTCTGCATATTGCCACTGTCCCATCACTACCTGGTAATTAAGATGTGGCCCAGCTCCTGACAGCCTTTGGGCCTGACTCTGACCCAGCGGGTGGGACTGGTCACTGAAATTGAGACCCTTTGAGGCCACCATATTCTACACATGCAGAAAGATGCAGAAAAAGCCCAACGGCAGAAAGAAAAATGAAGTAGATGTGCAAGAGGAGCAAAAAGGAGATCTCCAGGAGAGAGAAGAGTATAAGCTTGACTATGGTGATTTTGAACTTCCTGTTCGTATCACCCATGGGCAGCTCTAATTCTACCTTCAGTCTGAATGAAACACCCATGTCCCTTCTCACTAACCACCCCTTGCTCTCCCACCTTCCTGGGCTAGGGCTCCTGATATGTGGAAACTTACAATCCTCACCAAGTCTCCTAACGAGGAAAAACCATTGTCCTGTCTTACTTTCTATTTACTGTAAAACGAGCAGATAAGCAATTCGCCAAGGAAGTTCTGTCCTTCTCAGAGTCCCCAACCTGTGCAAACAGCTGCCATTTGAAAGGAGGAATGATCTTTCACTCCACAGTCTTTGTTGTGTGGTTCGTAACCCCGTCTGCGCCGCAGATACAGTTAACACTTAAAAACTGGCGAGCACAGAAAGGCTGGATGGAGACAGCCTCCAAGAGCTACAAAGAACACCCAGGCTCATGCTGTGATTTACTGTTGTTATAATTATTCGGAATCAATTTTAATCAAGAAACAACATACCCATTTAAATAAAATGAAAATAAAAGCACTGGGAAGAAAACCAAAGTTTGAGTCCAAGCAAAACTGAAAACTTCAGTCTCTGCAAAGAAAATCTAATTCTGCCAAAATTTAGTACATTTTACATTTAATTTTGCTCTGATTTATGACTGCATCTCCTGTACCAATGGTACATAAAAAAACCATTAACTCTGTGGAGGCAATTGTTAGTTTTTATCATAAAAAATGCATACTGCTTATACCATTATTGCTTAGGAAATTAGGAAACACAGCTTCTAATACCCTGTGCGTGGAATACTGTAGCAAACCACTTAACTTGCAATAATAGAGTATTGACTGGGTACAGTGATCTGTGAGCCACGGCCACAGTCAGATTAAGCTATCATCACACTGTGCTCGATAGAGCCGCTCTTATAATACATTCATTCCACCTTAGCCAAAGAATAGCTAACAGATTAACCACAAACAGGCCTAAGAGGCTCTTCCTGTAAAGTATATATTATTTTCCTTGTTTCACTTTGTTTTCAAATACTTAATTAAACTACTGACTTCCTTTTTCCTCCTATCTGCAAAACCTTTAGGACTTTGTAATACTGTAAGCCCGTGATTTAAGCAATATCTGAATTAAGAGAAGACGTTTCTGAGGCTCATTTCATGTTTACCCAAGAGAATCACCATCCAAAAGGTTGGATTATCATTTGCAGGTCTTGAAGGTGTGAGAGGATAAATTTAAGAGCTTTAAAATGCCGTTTCAGTGAGCTTCACTAGCCCAGTGGCATCAAAGCACACATATGTGCACGCTCTTTCTGAAGGCAGGCTGTGATCAGCACCCCTCTCCCCCTCCTCCCTCTCCCTTCTTCCCTTTCCCCCTTTTCTCTTCTTCTCACACACACACACACACACACACACATCACACACACACTCACTCACTCACTCACTCACACATAGACTTTTCATTATTCCCTAGTTAATCTGAGGAAGTGATCCAGCATATTACATAGTGACAGGATATGATATTCTGGTCCCTGTCACTATTCTTTAATGGACACCGGAACATTTAGTCTGAAGCCTTTTCTTTGCGTCCCAGTTAGCACTGCGGACAGATCCTAAGTGTCTGTGGCAGAAGAGCCTTAATAACAAGAGAAAAAAGGCACCATCCTGGAAAATCTATCCAAGTTACAGGTCACAGGAGGGAAAGCCTCAGTGGGAGACATAAAAAACTGATACGCCCCCAAAACACTCCTCCTGTTTTACCGTAATTAGTATTACTCCTTTGATTTCAGGCATTACCTAAATGCAATAACTATAAAAATATGAGTCTTTTGAACATATCATTGGGGTCAACTCTTCATAGGTTTCTCATGTTCCTGCAAGTTTTCTGAGCAGAGGCATTGACAGTTTTTTCCTAGACTATCTTGTCAAGAATGTTTGAAGAGCAAACAGCCTTGGAAGCTAGAGATAGTATCTTCCTCTGGGACAGAGGACAGATTTGTTTCCTGACCAATGTAAGAAAGATAATGTCTCCCCCTGAGGCAAAAGTTGGTCAGGTTTATCAGCAGCCCCTTTAAAAAACTGGAGTTTCCTATGCTTGGGGTTCCTCAACCATGACACAAAACCATTATATGCACAGCAATGCCATTGGACCTCTTCTGCATCATCCTTTGGACTTGGGGACAAGGGGTACCAAGGAGATCATGATGTTCATGCTGCCTGGGGAGCCATGAATAAGGAGGTCTGTTGTCTCTACCCAGGAGTCTTATGTTTTCAACCAGCATGCATGAAATTGTCGCAGGCTGACTCATTAGTTTGCAAGTAGGTTAAAATTTCAGACAATCACAGCTCTGGACACTCACCACACAACAAATTAATATGTAACTTGAGAACAACCAACTCTTTCCTCACAGGAATAACAGATTGCTTGACTCCTGAATTGCAGTGGTTCTAAGGGGTGTTTAAAATATTCCCCAGACACTGTCACCCCCAAAAGAATGCTACACACATTCCCATGAACCCATATGTCAGCAATAGCCACCACACAGAACTGCCATGTTCTGCCTCTCCTGCACCAACTGCCTCCACAGGTGTTTTGAGCTTCCCCCAGCAACTGCTCACCACATCCACCCTGCAAGCGCCAGTGTCCATGCAAGAGCATGGTCTCCAGAGAATCCTCCATGACGCCAATCCCAAAGGTGCCAAAACAGTGCTTAGGGACTTCCATCTTTTCCATTCTGTGCCATACTCTTGACACCGAGGTTCTGCAACACAACTGATTGGGCACCGGAATCCCTAAAGACTCTCATAAGAAAAAAAATTACAGCAACTCCTGACCATTGCCCCATTAAGCAATGAACTCAAACCCATTCCATCGTATAGGCAAGAAAGACAAAACAACACCCTCATCGTTTCTGTCTCTCCTCCTCCTTGTAACCTTTATTGCAGACAAGCTCCTCCCTCCAATTCAAACTAACAATCCAATGTTCTTATATCAAAGGATACAGACAGATTCTGGGCAAGTGTCCAAAGGCTCCATTCATCCTGGTAATAGTCTATTACAAACCCTTTTTGTTTATAAGACTATCTCCCAACCAAGGAGCAGAGAACTATATTAAAGAAAATGGAATACAAGTTGGATAAATACTGCAGAAGAAAACAGAGAGGAAAAAAAAGACAAAAAAAAATGACCTAGATTTTAAAGATATATGGGAAGTATGCACCTAGGCATTTGAACACATTCTTGGCAGTAAAGACAAGATTGTCAAGGTCATCTTCAGCCTTGAGCACCTCTATCCAGGGCAATAGTTCTTTGCACATGTACCCCAGGCTTTGAAACTGGTCATGCTTTTATCTAGGTGATGATGCTCATTTGTATATTCAAATATGCTAACTAGTAATTATGAAAAGCAGTAATGCAAAACATGGGAGGACTAGAGTAATTGCTCAATAAAAACTGAAGAAAAACTGAGTTTTTCTATCTTTCATTTTCCTGTCTTCATCCTCCAAAAAAGAAGAAAATGTAGACTTGCTAGGGAACAAGAAAAGCATCTGGATCAGAACACCCCCCAAATTTTACATTCAATCCTGCCATCTAAACGAGGATTTAGAAGCGCTTTTCCTAAACCAATAATTGAGTGGTGCCTGCCAATTTCTCCCAGAACTTGGCTTTTCTTAACAAGCCATTCCACTGCCTTTATCCCTTTTGTTCTTCGTAATGAAAATAAGAAAACTGGATGAATTGCACACAATCAGCAGGGATATCATGGGGGTAAAATTGTGTAATGAACTGTAAAAAAAAAGGCTTTTGAATCATGGAATTTTCTGAGAAAATCCACAAATAAAAAAATACCATCTAGAAAGTTGACAGTTTTATAAATCGGTCCATAAAACAGTAATGCTCAAATTTTTTTACTAGCCTAGAAATTGTTTAGTTTTGATAGTAATGACCCAAGTAGCAAGGACTATATTTCTATGAGGAAAGTGGTAAATACGTAAAATGTAGCCAGGACCAATTTTTGCCAAAAAAATCAAAGAAACTAAGTTACTTAAAGACAAGAATGAACTAACATCTAACACAACTCAACAGTGATTTCGCTGACAGATTTCTCAGGAAGGCTGTACCATTACCCAGACCTCTGGATCTTTCCACTGCCCTGGTCCAGTTCTCTGAGTCCAAGTTTGATCCTAGTTTGATCACTGAAACAATGTTCAGACCACTTATGGTTTCAGAAGATCTAATAAGAAAATTTCCATCTGAATCTTGACCCTGAAAGAGGAAATTTGAGAAAATGTATCAACCTTATGGAACAGTCTCTCCCAAAGCTGAATCTACTCCCTGGGAGTAAGTTAAATTACTACAGAAGCACTGAGGGTTCTGCAAGACCATGTATCATGAGGTCAACAGCACAGGTTTGGCAGAGGCCAGTCTCAGGTTCAAATCCCAGCTCTGCCAGCACGGCCCAGGTGGCCTTAGGAAAGTTATAAGAGATTTCGTAAGCCCAGGTTCTGCTTCTCTAAGAGAGGGACACTAATATTACAATACATGTCCTCCGTGAAACTCTGACGATCAACCATAATATATGAGCTAGAACTTTGCTATATAGCAGAATTGTCACAGATCTCAAACGACTTCAACACCAGCAGAAAGAAAAGCACCACTGTGGAATAATAGCTACTTTGATTGTGATGAGATAAAAAAAAATCCCTACAGGAGAAAAGAGGGGTGTTAAGAAGAAAACAGTTATTCACAACTTCTCCTTCTGGAGATATCTGCTTTAGTTCTCCCAGCTCTAAAAGCTGTTGAGGCTTCAGCTTCTTCTATGAACAGGAGCTGACCGGTGACGGGAAAGGAAACTCAGACCAGCAACAGGAAGTCGTGTAATCAGCATTGGCTGAGAAGCCCTAAAATCTCGCCTGGGCTTCGCCCCTAATAGGCTGTACCTGGGGCCCTCGCTTAACCTCTGTGCGACCCCAAATTCTCAATTATAAAATGAGAGATTTGAACGGAAAATGTTCTAGAAGGTCCACTAGAGCTAATGAAAAACATTCCAAATTTCCATGATGCTACTAAACAAAATACACAGATGATCCAAAAAAGATTGCAAGTCAGGTTATCTTTCCCCTGGAGAAATCGAGCTTGCGTTATAGGGAGCTCATGCCTTGTTTGGCAATGAATGTCCTGATCCACTGCGCTGGGCATCCAGGTAACGCACATTTCTGTATAAATGCTTCTGCTGGTGCCAAGGGCTGCATGTGGCCTGGAACTAGAAAGGAAGAGATTAAACGGAAGGCACAAACACCTGCCTCAAAGCCTGTAGGGAGCTCTAACCATTCTGATGGGCCATTTGTGGTAACTGTCCTGTCTTATCCAATAAACTGGCTATTCAGGCACTGAGAGGTTGATGCCTCCTGTCAGTTGACCGTAATTCCAATCACCTCCACTGCAGATATATGTTTTATTTGCATCACACCTGTACCACCACAGACCAGGAGAGACCAATTAAACTATGATGAGCACATATGCCACGTAAATCTGACAAACGTCTGTTCTCAATGAAATTAAAGAACTGTGTTAGGGAAGGCCAGATGACCACTTGGGTGTGGGAGGGTCGTACCAATGACATTGAGAATATGAGACGTGCAGAAATAGATCTAAAAGAAATGGGTTTTGTTAGTTGCATTTTCTATTGCTATTGATAGACAACTTTTGATAGCACATGTTCAGACGAAGGAGAGCATTCCATTTTAAACACCTGCTAGCAAATCAAGTGGCAAAGGAATAGGATCATGTAGCTTGACTTAAATAAGTACATCAATTGCCGGGGCATCTGGACAATTAGCAACTGGATACAACATCATTTGGGCTATTGAAACGTAAAGCACAAATATAGACAAGGTCATTGCCGTGACTAATACATCATCCCAACTTGCCTCCCTGCCTGTGTTAGGGCAACACCAGCTGCTCTTAAAAATAAAACTGTTAGCATCTAGTGAAACTGTTCTAGGTGAGCAGGCTACTCTCTTCCACATGGAGGTTTAGAGAACCAGAATCCTACTGTCTGGTGGCTCTGTCAATTCCTAGGCCCCTGGAGTCTCCTGTAACCAGATGACAGACAGGGGAAAGACATGGTCAAAGAGATACTGGTTTCTTAAAACTCTGGCCCAGGAAATAATACCTCTGCTCCTTTGCAAGAGCGGTCACATGGCATATCTGGATGCCAGGAGGACCAGGAAATGTAGTCCCTAGGTGGGCAACTTCTTCCCAAGGTTGATCCTATACCATGGAAGGCACAGCACTCAATTTTGGTGGACGGCTAGTATCTTCTACAATCACATACTCTTTTATATAGAAATGTGTCTCCTTGGGAGCCGGTTTTTATATCCCAATCATTTCAATTGTACTTTATCATTGACTAGATATGTTACATCCCAACTTCCTGCTTTTTCCTAGTCAGTAACTTCATATGGCTATCACGCTGAATGTTTTTTCAAGGTATTGGAGGATACCCAACCACACAATAAAGATGCCTCAGAAGTGTACTATTAGGAGCAAGAAGAGCATACGATTGCCTTCCTCGTGAGGAAAGAGAAACTATTGATTTGTCTTCACTTTTTTGGTCACTCTGCTTTCAAGCTTTACACCCAGTAGGGTGACAGGCTGGTCATAGTGTCTAGCTCTGCCTCAGGAACCTGGATCATGATGTGAGCCCAACACCAGCTTTGCCACCAACATCAATAGTAGATTCTTGCTCAGGCCAAAATCGGGGTCACAGCTCATGGCTCTGTGAACCGTGGGAAGGGAGTATAGATGATAGAGGCTATGGTCAAAGATGATTGCCAGATGGCATAAGGGAGAAGGAAAGACATATTAAGAATGTCTTATTCAGTGTATCAGTTAAAGTCTCAAAATCCTGCTTGCCTTCTTAATTGAATTCTATTTTTGATGCCACTTTTAGGATTGATAGAGCATCCTGGGATGGCTGAACTTTGTTATGGAAAAAAGAACACCAAGTCATAAATGTAAAAACAGAACAAAACCTCAAAAACTTGTCATTTATAAGAACTGCCCTGGGCTTCCCTGGTGGCGCAGTGGTTGAGAATCTGCCTGCCAATGCAGGAGACACGGGTTCGAGCCCTGGTCTGGGAGGATCCCACATGCCACGGAGCAACTAGGCCCGTGAGCCACAGCTACTGAGCCTGCGTGTCTGGAGCCTGTGCTCCGCAACAAGAGAGGCCGCGATGGTGAGAGGCCCGCGCACCGCGATGAAGAGTGGCCCCCGCTCGCCGCAACTAGAGAAAGCCCTCACACAGAAACGAAGACCCAACACAGCTAAAAATAATAAATAAATAAATAATTTTAAAAAAAGAAACTGGTAAAATATGTTATAAAAAAAAAAAGAAAGAACTGCCCTGAAGGAAGCAGGAGACTGTTCACCAGCCAGGTGATAGGAACCACCACTTCCCAGTTTCTTAACATGCTGAAATGACAGTGTTCCTTTTGTTCCTGAGTATAGCTAAGATCCCCACCAAGATATGTCTTATGGACAGCAGGTAGAAGTAGCTTACGTCACTCAAGTAGGGAAGATGGGACCATGTGACTTTCAACAGAGGAGGAAAAGGCAGATCTTGTAATCATAAGCTAGCCAACTTTAAAAAACCTATTTAAAAGGAATTCTGATAACACTCATTTTGATGAGATCAAAATACGCACGTAAAGAACAGAATCTATGAGCTGCAGTTTATGTCCAGGGTAGTAAGCCATTAAGGATCTCTGAGCTTAGATTCTTAACTTCTAAAATGCATGATGTATTTTAGAAGTTAAGAATGCATCAAGTTCTGTTGATTATAGAGAGTCTGATTTTCTAGTCAGCATCCACCAAAAGCAGCCACAGAAAATGCTTCTGCAGCACAGTTCTGCTGACTTATGATCCCTACTCTGCCGACTCTCATCTGCTTCTAGGCACAGCTGTTCCAAATGGAACAGTACTTTATGCAAACAGTGGCAGCCTGGCCTCAGAGCAAGAAAGCCCAAAGAAGAGGAGTTGGGGAAATCAGTCTTTTATAGTTGGAGCCAAGAATTTGGACCATCACCTGCAATTTCAGATACCTGTGATGTTACAAGGCTTCCTCTTTGCTGAAATGCACTGCCTGAAGCAGATCTTAGAGAGATGTTATGGCAACCCTGTTCTCTGGGTCCCTGAAAACTTCCATGAGACTGCCAAGAAGATGAGCAAATCGGAGGATAATGAAGAAGGTTGTAGCATGAACAGTGCCTCATCTATCTTTGCTGAACCTCAAGGAGAAAACTGCACCCAAGTTGATAATTACAATATCAGAATCCATGTAAGGGTTTTTTGTTTGTTTGCTTGCTTGTTTTTCTATAGAGTTCAACAGTATAGACTTTCTATTAAAAAAAAAAACTAAAACTAAACACAGTGAACCAAGGAATAGAATTTCAGATTCAACAAGATACGTGTCATCAACAAGAGCAGGACCTTTGGGAAACTAAGAGAAATAGACCCTCTAAAGAACAACACTTCTCTTGAGACCCAACAGAATGTTTTACAGAAGTCAATCTCCTGCACTCGGCTCCTGGCTGATGACTACCAACTGCTATAATCCTACATCTTCCAGGATTTTCGAAGGCTAGGATTTGATGCATAAGGCAAAGTATAAATTGTAGTGTTTAAGAACAAAGCCTTTGGAGTAAGTCTTTCTTATTTTATATCATGGCTTCACCACTTACTTAATAACTGTCAGTAAGTTACCTAATTTCTATTAAGCCTAATTCACACATCGGAGAAGAAAGAGCTGAAGATATATATTTTTAAATATATATCTATATCTATCTATATATCTTTATAACAACAGTTACCTCTGGATAGAGGGACTAAGCATTAAATTATTTTATTTAATTTATCTGCATTTGCTAAAAAATTTTACAATTGAGTATATATTATTTTTATAAAAAGAAAAACAAACATGTCATATAATAATAAACTTAACTAAGGAAACTGGAACTTAATGAAATAATGGTTTTAATAGAGTAATTTGTGATAAATCCAAGCAATAGTTAGATCCCAACTGTGTTCCTCTAAATACTGTCAAAATGCCAAAAGTCAATTTGAAAATCAGTTGATGGGTTTCATTCTAAATAAAGGGAAACAAAACCACAGCACAGTGTAACAAATAAAATTACAAAACCTCCCCATCTCCCCATTGGTCCCTCGATTCCATTCCTCCAGGCCTTAGCTAGCATGGTAACTGGCTCCCTTGACAGTCCCGTAATGCCTCCTGTACCAGACTCTGTGCTGTTATCCAGATATATACCTCCCAGGGCTACCACAAAACTGTCCTTCCAAAAGATTCCAGCAAAATGAAACATTCTGCTGGAATATTTTTAAACAAGTTATTGAAACACAGAAAGGACATTTGCTTTCAAAGTTTTAGCCTATTCCAAGAACTCTGTTGAGATTTCTGGCTCATTCTCCAACAGCCCTGACACAAAACTCAACTGATAGAGGCAGTCCCGCTTCATGATGGCTGACTGAGCACGGAAGGTGCATCAATCAGCCAACCTGATCATTAAGGAACTTCAGGAAGATAGAAAAAAACACATCATATGATTGACAGTGAACTCCCGAAGAACTGAGAAACCTACAACCTCAGGCGAAAGAGAAGACCAACAGAACTACAGAATAATCCCCAAATAAGAGAATCAGGTACAGTAGCAAGCTTCAGCAGAGACAACAAATCTTGGGATTGTCCATGAGAAAATTAAAGTGCTAGAGAGCAGCTGCAATGGTCCCTGCTTTCAAATCGTCTTCAATACATTTTGAATGAAAGCCTCAAATACAACCCTCTAAATAAAGTGGAAGATATGCCCCCAAAAGACAACTCAAGCAAGCACTGAAACACTATGTTGCATGAAACTCCTAGCATCCAAAGTTAAGCTACTCATGCACCTAAAGAAAAGGCTACACAGCCCAATGTTTCTCTCCCCTTCTACCCTACACAGCTGTAGAGCCACAGATCCTGTAATCATAACTGAATTATCTACCAGAAGAACAGCTATTTTCATTTATGCTGAAGAAATCCATTCCAACTACTAGTACTGATCAATCTAGACCCCAAATTATAAATATAAGAATGCCAAAATAACAAAACTTATGAGGAAAACTAACAAATGAAAGAGATAAAAGGCTGAAAAGCAAAATAACCAATCCCTGTAAATGAGCTTATGAACAATAGTAAATATAAATTTAAATACATAACAATTATCTTCAAGAGATTTGATAGGACTTACAGCTATAAAAGAGCGCTGTGAAAAATGATCATCACTCAGCAAATTAAAAACATGATTGCTAAGATTTTTTTTTAAATGAAATAAATCAACAAAATAGCAAAATGGACATCAACGAAAACTGCATTAGCAAGGTGAAAATCCATCAAATGGACCAAGAGATAGAAATTATAAGAGAGGTGGCAAAAGTCATGATAAATCTTAAATCTTTCAAGACAGATCTTAGAAAGCCAGTATCTCTCTACCATGAGTTCGAGAAGAAAAGAATGAAAAACATGGAGAGGGAATATAATGAAAGAAATAAAAATCAATTTTCCTTGACTTAAAGACATTTTCCACAGGACATGGCCCACTGTAGAAAAGATAGCTAGTTGTCTCACTATATCCATTCTCCCTTTCTTCTCTTAAGAAACCCCCTGAGAACTTTAGCTGATCACAGACGACCAAGCTAAATACTTTCTCATCCCCTCTTGCTTATTGGTCATGTGACAAAATTCTACCCAATAAGATACGGGATGAAGCGATATGTGCAACTGTGCGCCATTGTCTTGAAGAAAAGAAAAACGCCTTCCACTTTCTCTTTCCTCTACCCATTGGCTGGAATACAGATGTAATGGAACAGACGTTTTAAATCAAAGATCAGCAAAAACAGCCATGCCCTTGTAGTTACTTATTTTCAATGGCTGCTTTTGCACTACAATGGCAGAGGTAAATAGCTGCAATAGAGGCCTTATGGTTCATAAAGTCTAAAATATTCACTGTCTGTCCAGTTATAAAAAAAAGTTTGCCATCCCCTGGTTAGAATTTTAAAGACTGAAAACATATGTGTTGGTGATGAGATGAAGCACCTGGAATACTCAGGCAATGCCAGCTGGAGTGTAAAGTGTCACAAGCATTTCCTAAAACTGTCTGAAAAACAGTTTGAATAAAGTAAAATATACGGCTGCCCTGTTACCCAGCAATTTCACATCTATATATATTCCCAAGATAAATAAATATGTGTTATGTGTGCATGTGTGTATATATCCACAAAAGGCACGTTCAAGACTGCTCAGAGCTGCTTAACATCACTAATTATTAGAGAAATGCGAATCAAACCCACAATGAGGTATCACCTCATACCAGTCAGAGTGGCCATCATCAAAAAGTCTACAAATAGTAAATGCTGGAGAAGGTGAGGAAAAAAGGGGACCCTCCTCCACCAGTGGTGGGAATGTAAACTGGTACAGCCACTACGGAGAACAGTATGGAGGTTCCTTAAAGAAACTAAAAATAGAGCTACCATACAATCTAGCAATCCCACTCCTGAACATATATCCAGAAAAGATGAAAACTCTAGTTCGAAAAGATACATGCACCCCAATGTTCATAGCAGCACTATTTACAATAGCCAGGACATGAAAACAACCCAAGTGCCCATCAACAGACAAATGGTTTAAGAAGATGTGGTATATATATACAATGGAACATTAACCATAAAAAAGATTGAAATATTGCCATTTGCGGCATAATGGATGGACCTAGAGATTATCATACTAAGTGAAGTAAGTCAGGAAGAGAAAGACAAATATTATATGATATGTGGAATCTAAAAAATAATACAAGTGAATCTATATACAAAATATTAATAGACTCACAGTCTATTAATATCACATAGAAAACAAACTTATGGTTACCAAAGGGGTGAGGGAGGGAGGGAAAAATTAGGAGTATGGGATTAACAGATACAAACTACTATATATAAAATAGATAAGCAACAAGTATTTACTGTATAGCACAGTGAACTATATTCAATATCTTGTAATAAACTATAATGGAAAATAATCTGAAAAAACATACATATACAAAACTGAAACACTTCGCTGTACACCTGAAACTAACACAATATTGTAAATCAACTATACTTCAATAAAAATTTTAAAAAGACTGCTCAGAGCAGTTTTACTCATTATAATCGAGTGGATAAACATATTTTGATATATTCATACAGTGAAAAACTACACAGCAATAAAAAGGGACAAACTATTGGTATGCCCAAAGACATGAATGGAACCCCAAAACATACTAATGAGTGGAAGACAGACACAAAATAGAATTTACTGTATGATTTCACTTATATGAAGTTCAAAAAGAAAAATTAATTTATGATGATAGAAATCAGAATGGTTAATATAGGTGGAGGATGTGTATTCACTGATAAGGGCATGAAGAAGCCTTTTGGGGTGCTAAAAATTCTATAACTTGATCTGGCTGGTGGTTACACAGATACTACATTTGTAAAAATTCATCAGGCTATGCACTTAAAGTTTTTGTACTTTACTGTATACATATTATAACTGAATAAAAACTAAAAGAAAAAAAAGCTGAGATAAACAAAAAAATATATATCTTGTAGTTAACACAGAATAATTGTTGATTAATTTTTGACAAAACAGCAGGCCATAGAATTGAGCACATTACCTGAAAATGTAAGACTGAAAAATGTAAGAGGCTAGAATAAGAGATAAGCTCTTCTAAATCATGAATAGAAATAAATCAACTGCAGCAATATTCAATAAATATTACAATGTTTAGTAAAAAGAATAAGACATGAGAAACAAACACAGTATGAGTCCATTCACACAAAATTCAAAAACAGATTTAAAGTATATATATTAGGAATGCATGCTTAGGTGGTAAAACTACATAGGAAAACATGGTAGTGAATCCCATTACATTAGGAGAGTAATTACCTTGGGCAATAATAGAAGGGGCTGTGATAACAAAATGATGGGGGAGGGGAACTTTTGGCATGCTGGTAATGTTATTTCTTGACCTACATGGTGATCGTCCTGATGTTCACATTATTACTATGCTAAAATGTACATATGTTTTAAGCACTTTTCTCAATGTATACTTTATTTTGCATAACAAAAAGGTTTAATATGAAGTAGAGATATAGAGAATTTGAATAACAAAATTCATTCACCATTATACATGTGTTATCTCTTCCTATATAGGTATGAATATTATACCCATAGAGATATAATATTATAGACACATACAAATTTAAATGTAACATATATTATATATATATATATATGTGTGTGTGTGTGTATGTACCAAACAGAGAAGATGCAGTCTATTCAAATACTCATAAAACCTTTTCTTAAAAGTCCATCGGGCTTCCCTGGTGGCGCAGTGGTTGAGAGTCTGCCTGCCAATGCAGGGCTCACGGGTTCGAGCCCTGGTCTGGGAAGATCCCACATGCCGCGGAGCAACTAGGCCCGTGAGCCACAACTACTGAGCCTGCGCGTCTGGAGCCTGTGCTCCGCAACAAGAGAGGCCGCGATAGTGAGAGGTCCGCGCACCGCGATGAAGAGTGGCCCCTGCTTGCCGCAACTGGAGAAAGCCCTCGCACAGAAACGAAGACCCAACACAGCCATAAATAAATAAATAACAAAAGTGATTTTAAAAAATAAAATAAAGTCCATCATCTACTAGGCCAGGGATAATTTCATCATTGCTGCAGCTCAATCATGGCTGTGAGCTTCCCATGCTTTCATTTTCCAGGTTGGGGTTTATGTGTTTGTGTTTATACTGTCATTATTTACGGATGTATGGTAGGGGAGAGAAGATAACTCAGCTTTCAGTTCACGTGTTGCAGGTCACGAGGAATCAACATTCACCCACACTTCATCACTACCCAGAAAGCCTATATGCAGTAAATGAATGGATGCAGTAAATGAATGGGACTCAGGATTGTCTCTCCAAGGCAACAGTCTGAGAAGAAAGGTGCTCTTCTTACATACTCGGTAGCCAGAGGGATGGACTAGCACAAAGATGGCTAACTGCGTTACCCTTCCCCCAAAGAGCTGAGATGTCTCAGAGAAGCAGCTGCTTAGCCAGGGACTACATTTCCCAGTTCCCTTTACCATTAGAGGCAATCATGTGACTAAGTTCTAGCCAACAGAATATGAACAGAATTGAGGGCCTTAACTTCCAGACATGACACATAAAGACCACCCACACAGCACTCCATCGTATTCTTTTTATCTTTCAGCTAGCTAGAATGGAGGTGATCCCCCAGGGTGACCTTAAAAACTATTTGTTGAAGAGGAAAAATTCTCCATCAGCCCAGGTCCCTGAATAACTGTATGGATGGTAGGATAACTTACTACCCCGCAGTGTGGTTGTAAGGATTAAATGAAATCACGGAAAGAAGATGCTTAGCACAGTGCCTCACACATCATACGTGCTGAGTGTGTGTTAGCTTAGTAAGTACCCGGGAAATTATTACAAGGACCTTAGAGTCTTCAAAATGATTAAGTTTCAAGAGATGAGCTCTTGAAGATAAAGGAAAAGTGACTGATGACAGTCTACTCAGCCCATTTCTTCCAGTTAATCACTCCTTCCTCCAAAGAATCCTCTGTGCTTGGTTATATGAGTTGCACAGTAGGCAACGGAAGCACATTTGAGGAATAAAGCTGCAAAACCGGTTCAATATGCTAACCATCAGGGACAAAGATGGACCAGCTGGAGACTCAGAGATGAGTCCCTAACATCAGTGAGCAGAAAGGAGGAAATCATATGTAAATACAGGTGTAAAGGTAAAGTTTTTCCCTGCTTTTTCCCTTTCTGCTTGCATCAAGAATATGTGCATGTATAGAAGCACACACACACACACACAAACACACACACATACAAACACACACACACACTGACACACAGATAGATTGCTGTGCTGCAAACAGTATTGGTGATTTTATTGATGATTCTCTCAAATCACTAAAACAAAATAAGCTGTTCACTTCACAGCTGGAGTCAAGTAGAGTGAGGACAGTTGTGTCACCCTTCTCTGATGATAAGTGAGCCTTCCCCTCCTTACTCGGGTCCTTGACCCAAATTCACAGTTATTCCAGTGACCCAGGCAGACCTCTGAGATGAAAAAAAGCCGCACTCACAAATGCCTAATGAAGCTTGTTTCAACTCTTACTATTGTAGCCTGTCATTCTAACTATAATTGATTTGCTAAGGTAGCTTTTTTTTTTTTATCATCAGCCTAGCAGACAAAAATACCTAATATAAATTAAACACATCCCTTTCTCTCTCTCACCCACATTTCACCAGCCCCACTATCCCTTGTTTACTTTAAACTTTCTCTGAAACTTCATATTCTCCTTTTTTATCTTGGCAGTAAGCAAATAAGTGTCTGGCCTTTAGGAAGTCCTTTGGTAAAAGAATCTTTGAATCATGTAAAGAGAACTTTTCTCCCCTCAACAATCTTTTTCAGTGAGGCACAAATTTCAGTCAATTGAGAGGGACTCTCTAGAACCCTCTTTGAAAATGGTTTGGAAGCCTCATCAGAGCTTAGCAGGAAAGAATGCCATGATCGAATAGCAATGTTTACACAGACAGGGAATGGTGGCATATTAGAATATATTCCATGTATTTGTCCTCTCTAGGAGTCAAGATACAATGAGACCTAGAAAATGCCAGAAAGCAATATATCTAGCCTATTGTATATAGATATAGACATAGATACAGATATTTAGAATCCCAATCCTTCAAAGAAGATAACACAACCTCGTCTCAAAGCACATTCCTTGAAATTGCTTGTACTTGTTGGTTGTTTCCTACAACCATCTACTTTAAACTCCTTCTGTTGTGAAACAGAGAGAAAATTAAACGGCTTACTCAGGGAAAAAGAGAAAAAGGGCTCTTAGAAGTAAGGCCCCGAGGTTTCTGTGTTCCTTTCACAAAACCAAACTCTCTGAGACATCCTCCAGCCTGAGAGCCTCCTGGAAGCCATGTGCTTTGTGGCTACCTGGATGTCTTTCTCCAACAGCGGAAGGGTGCGTGTTAACAGCCTGTAGTAACGAGACTCCATTATTGCCAGAACATAACATCTCAGAAGGACTCCCAGCTACCCAGAGTCTGCAGAGAGTTCCATTTAGCGCCATCTTTGTGAGGCGTGAACACCTGACACAGGATGAAAGTGGAGGAACCAGCCCTGGGGAAGAAGGGCTTCTTCCCTTTCAAGTTTCTGAACTTTTCTAGGTCTGTGGAGGTCCAAACCACAGAACCAAGGAAACTGAAAAGGAAAGCCAACAAAAGAAGCTGCAAATCAAAAGAGCCCTCTCCACTGCACAGCTCCTGCTGTTCTGCTTTCATTGCACACCAGCGTCATCTGAATGGATGGCAGCACCTCAGCCTCCCCGTACAAAGTCAACACATTGTATGGAGGGGGCTGTGTACAACTTGCAAAGGAGCGGACTGGCTGCTGGCTAAATTCTCCAGCCCCTTTCCGTCTCCCTCTGCGCTTTTTTTCTTTGCGGGGCTGCGGGCTGCGGGGTTTTCTTTGTCCTATGATTACTAGGTTCCTCTGGGATCTTTAGGAACACCTTAAGGATGTCCCTCCGCCCACCCCCCATATGGCCATGCCCTCCCCGAGAGCTGCGCCGCAATTAGGACCTTTCTCTGCCCACCCACTACACCTGTCCTCTTCTTCCCTCTGCCTGTTACTCTGCCACTAATTTCTGTAAAGGTATTTGTGTTAGTCAAAGCTCTCTGGGTTGTATAAAGCAGAAATACTCTTCAAACTAGGGAGAAGGACCTTTTGGAGATTATGTAAGTGAGTAAGCTTATGAAAATAAAGCAAAAGCAGAGAGGGATCCAGATTTTGTAGGGCTCAAAGTTTAAACAGTGCTGGCAGGGAGCAAGGGGGAAATCTCTGTAATTTCAAATACAAAATTAGGTTTGAAAGTGAGTATTTATTAAGAATGAGAAAAGAAACCACAGCAAACTGCGCATTTTTAAATGTTGACAAATGTTACAAATACCACAGAATCCAGAAAAATATCCTAATGTTTTTGTTAATTAACTGGCTGATAAAACTCTTGTAATAACTTTGTCCTGTTCCTTTTATCTGCTTACTCTTTGATCACCTCTCCACATGACAATAACTTTGTACTGTAATTTTCTCTAAGAGAGTAATAAGATAGTTCAGTCTTTCTTCTGGCACAGTGGATCAAAATTCATTACCGAAGTTGGGATGCAGAAAACATGCAATGTTACACACAGGGCGTGCTCACTGTTTGCAGTACCGATACCTGTCCTTGCTCTACGAAGACAGGAACTCTAACACATTATATTTTGCATGATTCACAACAATAGAAAAAAATATACGGTTTATTTAAATTGCCTACACTGCATAACCAAATATATTCCTCCCTATTTCCATTTTGATAGACATCAATGAGGACCGAGTCCTCTTCTTATAATTTTAGATTTCTGGTTATTTATGTGTACAACATTCTCCCAAATCTTCCTTCTCCTCCACTTTCCACATACATCTGATCCTAGGAGCTATACAATATGTTCGTATTTTAATCAGATCACACTTTCCCGCTCTGTCTTCTCTGTAGGAAAATGATTATGGACTGAGGGGAGGGGAAATGCAGAGTGGAAGCAGAGAGAGCAGCTCGGAGGCTCTCGAAGCAGTGTGTGCAAAGGACGACAGTGATTTAGACCATGGTACTAGAGGTAGAGATAGTAAGTGATCAGACTCAGACAGATTTTGACAGCAGAACCAATATGATTTGCTAATTAGATATGGGAGACAAGAAAAAAAAAGTTGAGCCAAGTAGATAAGAGGACCATTTTCACACAGGATTATTCTGAGTGCTAACTGAATTAATGCTTGTAATTGTGCCTAGCATGATGCCTGGAACATAACCGGAGCTCAATAAACATTAGTTGAATCTGAACCTTGTTTATATTACTCAAAAAAAAACAAAAACAAAAAAACCCCTGAGAATGAATCATATAGCAGACCCTATGTTGTTCCTGGCTTGATTATTCATGACAACAAGCATTTCTGAAAATTTCCCTCACTGGCCCCTACAGATCTGCTGAGCACAAGATAGGATAACAAACCAAGCAAACAATTAAAATGAGATACTTATAAAAAAGAATGTAGAGCACAATCTTATATTTATCTACATAAACACAACTCACAACACAGCTCAAAATGGATATATCTAGGGTGGTCACTTCAGTGCAAAGGAGAAACTACTGAAGAAGACTCATTCTGACAAAACCTGCTGGGGTTTTTAGATCGCCAACCTAGTGATTCCGATACACACCCCTCAACACCCTTATAATTCCCACGACTACACAGCCTTGAAATTATACCCTTATAGGGCATAATTGTTAATTTGATAAATTCATGCTATTTCAAATCTTTCCATTAAATGAAATATTAATATTTGCATCATATCACTTCACCATTTGCTTAAATTTGCACAAAATAAGATCTTACCATATAACAAAATTATCAACATAAGTTATTTCTAGTTAGTGAGGTTTTGAATGCGTCTTCTCTTTTTTCATCTGTATTTTGTAAAATGTTTGCAATGACAGCGTATTACTTTAAGAGGAAAGAATGTATTTTTAAAACGTTAAGAAAAAAAGGCTAAGAAAAACAAGTGGAAATATTACTTGATTACACCTCAGTAATAGCAGCCTCTTAGTAAATATAAATAAAGTTGAACTTAACTTTTTTTTCTTTTTAAATTTTTATTTATTTATTTTTGGCCACATGCCGCATAGCTTGCGGGATCTTAGCTCCCCAACCAGGGACTGAACGCAGGCCCTTGGCAGTGAAAGCATGGAGTCCTAACCACTGGACCACCAGAGAATTTCCCTACTTAAAACTTTAATGAATGAGAATAACTGAGGATAATGGTGCAAATTCTAATGGTGCAGTATGATATATATTTTAGTCACACATATATATTCACACCATCTTTGGTCCCTGCCTTCCTCTTCTCTCCGTAATTCTTCTTTTTTCTACTTCCTTCTCCCAAGAATATAGCATAGTTCATCAAGAACTTCCAATATGCCATGTGCAAGCCTTTGTCATTAGCATTTAGAACATTGGGCCTAAAGAAATCTCAAAGGGCTTATACTTTGTAGAAGAGATTTAAGTCAGTATTTACCACAAAATAAGGATATTTCCCAAGAGAATATGGCAAATACTGTAGGTTGGCTCATGCAATACTTTTCCCTTTCCCTTTTCTTCCTCTCCTGCAAACCCACCTAGATAGATGTAAACCCAACTTTCCAGAGACCCCCACAACTAAGGATAGCCATGTGACACATTTACAACCAATGACAGCTATGCAGATGTCTCCTGGGAATTGCTGGGAAACACTATCGCTGTTTGCCAGTTCCTGCCTGGAATGCAAGCATAATAGTTAGAGTGGCAGCAGCCACGTTGGGACATAAGGAAAAGAGTCAAGAGAACCACAGAGACTTTGGGCCTCACGTCTTGGACCCACTGATCTACTACCAAATGTCACATACCTCCAGACATTTTTGCATGAGAAAAAAAGAAGCCTTTATATATTTATGCCTATTACAAGTCCAGCTCCTGCTATAGACAAAGGCAAATCCTAACAAATCCACAGGGTTAAGTGGCTTTTTGCCTTTAACTAAATCTCTACCACCTTATGTTCCTAAATTAGCCACTTTCTTCTGATATCACAATTTAGGAGAATACTAATTACCTGATGGTTCTGGAAAATTGAAATTGTTCACCAAAAAAAAAAAATCATATTAGGCTTGTTAGACCCAATGCTCCAATTCATATATTATGCATTTATGGAATAGGGAAAAATCAAAGAAGTAAATGAAATAAATCAAATAAAATAACAAACTTGACAATTTCAAAAAGTTATTGGGGAAGAAGTCCTTAGAGTCAAGTCTTCACATCTGAGAAGCCCTGTGGTGTCTGCAAACCTTTGTGTCAACAAACCAGCTTTGCCCTGTAAGAGGTGACTGAATGTTCAGAACGTAAAAAGGCCACTAACTCCTAACATGGAAATTTTTCCATCTAGTCCATGGCCTAGAGGGTATCTGCACCCCACCCCCCATCAAGAAGAGTACAGGAGACATCAAGGCCATGAAAAGGTAACGGACAGAAGACAATCTCACCAAGATTACATTCCATAAAATGGAATTGGCAACAGCTGCTCAATCTACTGTAGATAAACAGTGAACTATTTTCCATCTCATTAACTGAGAGGATGAGATATTAAATAAACCCCAGGGGCCTCATGCTTTGTTATCACATTTAAGGGTTGGCCCAGACTTGCTGCATTAGCTAATCCTTATAATGGTTTACAGTCTAAAATCCTACCAATTCCAATCTCTCTTTCTCTTTCTCACACACAAACACACACACACACACACACACACACACACAATTCCCAAATGGCTTAAAACCAAAAGTTCCTGCTTAATCTGGCTGTCTCTCTAATTACTAGTCACTTAGCTTAAATTATTAACCATGTCTTCAACTGTGATATATGATACCTATAGGTCTCCAAACAGGATTCTAATAGAATTATCTAATTCTATTAAACTGAAAACAACTGCCCATTAAATATTTATTAGCCAGCTTGCATTCATTGCAGATAGATTGGAGTGTCAGCAAATCTCTGTGTTCCCTCTTCCCTGAGCTCTGTCACACACAAGACTCAGCCAGACCAGCTCGTCAGAATCATACCTACTGATCAACTGCCAATTACCTCTTTAATGAAAATCAATGGAAACAAAAAGAGTTTAGAAGAACTTACAAGATATGGTATGGATTTTTTTAATACTTGGTTAAATAAGTAAATTGGTTAAAATATAGCTAACTTGATTGTAAACACTTAAGGTTTATTTTTACCAGGGGGAAAACTGCTGGCCGTTAAATAATTAGGTTTTCTTCCTCAGCCTGGTGAATTGCATTTTTAATAAAGGAGTTGAAGATCTGTCAGTTTCAGCCACTCAGGAGTGATGCTTTTTGATGCTGTACTTTCAGGCTAAAATAACTTCTTTCTTAAAGCCATATGAAAGTTAACCTGACACCTTTGGCAGACAGCATGCCTTAAGATGGTAAGTAAGCATGTGGGCAGTTTTAGACAATTAGATTATGCAAGATGGCAACTGTTCATTCACTTAAAATGCAAGAACCATCTGGATTCTCCCAGAGGATCTGGGGAAAATGAACAAGGAAAGTCCTTCCTCTAGACAAACCATTTTAACATGAATCATTCAAAACCCAAATTGTAAATCAATTCTTAATAGCAAAAGGCCATAATGCAGAATATAGATGAAGGGCAGGAAAGTCATCTGACTCTTGTTCAACTAGTGTCTCAATAGTCATAGAAAATCAGGCAAAAGAAAAACAGGAATTACTATAGCAAATAATCAGTAGTAGTATAAATTTTTGCTTTCTGGTTGCTGTATTTAAAGATTCAACCTCAGACAACTGCCTTGTAGGTTGATTTTTGAGAAAATACTCCTGTCCAGGAGCAAAATAATTAAGATGGACATGAAAACCAACACTAGGAATCGTCATTAAAAACAAAGCAACAGGAAAGTAAATAAATTGTGTTATATTCACACACTGGAATAAAGTATTGCAATGCAAATGGACAGACTATTGCAACATGAAAAATGGATTAATTTCATAAACATCATGTTGAATGAAAGAGCCAGACCAAAAAAAGAACAGCTTCTGTGTGATTGAATTTACATAAAATTCAAAAACAGGCAACATTAAGCTATGTTTTAAATAGAATAGTATTTACCTTTGGGAGTGGGAGAAAAGATAGTGACTGGGGAGGGGACACAAAGGAGATTTTTGAAGTGTTTGGTAATATTCATGCTCAGTCTACAAGCTGGTTACACAAAT